>NC_134085.1:143248959-143613618 GCF_000715075.1 Nicotiana tabacum
TGTCTGCACCTTGGCCATTTGTCGCCTGGGGCATGGACGTTATTGGACCAATCGAACCAAAGGCTTCGAATGGACACAGATTCATACTGGTTGCCATAGACTACTTCACAAAATGGGTAGAGGCTGTCACTCTCAAGTCGGTCACTAAAAAAGCTGTAGTGGATTTTGTACACTCAAATCTTATCTGTCGTTTCGGTATTCCTGCGACTATCATTACAGATAACGCAGCAAACTTGAACAGTCACTTGATGGAAGATGTATGCGAGCAATTCAAAATAACGCATAGGAATTCTACTCCTTATCGGCCAAAGGCCAATGGCGCTGTAGAAGCAGCGAACAAAAACATCAAGAAGATTTTGAGGAAAACGATCCAAAGTTCCCGACAGTGGCATGAGCAGTTGCCATTTGCATTGTTGGGGTATCGCACTACGGTACGCACGTCAGTAGGAGCAACTCCTTATCTTTTGGTTTATGGGACCGAGGTTGTGATACCAGCAGAAGTAGAAATCCCTTCGCTTCGAACCATTGTTGAAGCAAAAATCGAAGACAGCGAGTGGGTCAAGACTCGATTAGAGCAATTGACTTTGATTGATGAAAAGCGAATGGCCGCGGTTTGTCACGGATAGTTGTACCAACGAAGGATGGCCCGTGCTTACAACAAGAAAGTCCGACCCAGGAATTTCGAAGTAGGTCAGCTGGTACTAAGGCGTATTCTGCCGCATCATGAGGAAGCAAAAGGGAAGTTTTCTCCAAATTGGAAAGGCCCATACGTCATAAGGAAGATATTGCCGAGAGGAGCATTGTATCTAGGTGATATCGAAGGAAATGACCCCGAAACAGCAGTAAATGCAGATGCAGTCAAGAGATACTACGTTTGAATTATACTTCAGTAGTCTTGACACATTTTAAATGACAAAGGTTTTATTCCCCACTACTCCCCAAACACTACCCAATTCTCTCTACAAACTTTTGAGCCGCTTACAAAAAAACAAAAAAAAAACAAAACATTGATTGAGGCCTGAACTACGTTTGACTTGATTCCGAAAGGATACGTAGGCAGCCTCTCCCTGAGGTTCAGTCACACCAACAATAAAATCCCATTCACCCTGAAATTGAAACCGGGGCACGTCGAGCAGTTTAGAAGTTAGTATCATGTACCTCTCTTTACCAAGCACGAGCCTTCAGATCAATTACCAAAGATAGTGGGAAACCAATAAGCGTCACAAATGAAGACCGGCACACTCTGAATTGAGAGAGATAAAATGAGAGAGTCTCGTCGGTGAAAACCTTCGGGCACCACGAGGTGACGGGAGTAGAGAAACCAAAATGAGAGAGCTTGTTTAGTAAAAACTCACAAAGAGTGCTATCAAGCGATGACAGGAAGAGAAATGAGAGAGGTCAGCCGGCGAAAACCCGCAAAGGGCGCTGTTGGCCGAAAAGAATGACTCCACCCCAAGGAGGTCTCGGCAAAGTTCCACCGGTTTGGAATCACAGATCCGTTCTGGTTCAGGGAAACGCAAGTTCATGGAAGGTCAGGCGTCCAGTCCAAAGAGCATGTCATGTCATTTAAAGCCAGCGTTATCTTCCTCAGATAAGTCTTTCTCGTCCCAAAAGGGACCCTCCCTTCCTGAAATTTGTTTTCTCCTTTCTTTGTTTCTCTTCGAATCCCTTTTATGTTTTAATCCCAAGTTCAGGATACACCGGAAAGGGCAGGTGGCAGGTTTGTTTTCACGGAATTCCGTTTCATGAAGGAAAACACCCCGTTTCGTTGGTACGTCTGTCCAAACTTGATGAATCATGATGTTTGATGGCATTCAAAGTAAAGAGGAAAAAGAGAAATTTCCCCCAGCAAGTCCGCCTTCGGACGAATCCCCACAGAGTCTCCCCTTGTACAATCCCCCACAGAGTCTCCCCAATATATATATAAAAAAAAATCCCCGTTGGAATTTCCCCAGCACATCCCCAGCGAGTCCCTTTGTAAAAATTCCCCAACAAGCTTACCCCAACAAATCCTAGAAAGCCCGCTTCGAAACAAATCCCCAGCATGCCCCATTGTACAAAAATCCACACAAAGAATCCACTTTGTAAATATTCCCCCACAGGGCTTCCTTTTGTACAAATCCCCACAGAATACCTCCAATAAAATCCCCGTTGAGAACCACCAAGCAAAACGGGACAAAAAAAAGAGAGAAAAGAAAAAAGAGCCTTACGAGGCAAATCATCACAAAATCTGGAAATACAAGCCTGAGCAGTCTAAAGGGTTTCGACATATGAATCAAATCAATGACGGGACTTCGCAACAGAAATGAAGACGCAACAAAGCAACCGGGAACGATCAAGGTCACCCAAACCGACCGTCATTTTCGAACTAACAATTGTTCTTTGTCTAAAAAGTTGAAACAGGTTTAATCCAAGACAACCGTGCAAGAAGCAGGTGTCGCCCAAAGAAGAAGGTACATGGGTACAAGAAATATTTTGGCAATAAGGAATTCACTCGAAAGGTAAGTTTCCACGAAACTCCCTTTTATCTTCTACTAAAACAAGAAAATTCAAAAAAAGAGGTCAGTTGTTGTTCTCGAATTTTGTCCCCAGCCAGTCAGCATTAGGGTCTTAAACCCTAAACTGAATTTTCCCTTTCAGTCAGCATTAGGGTTTTAAACCCTAAACTCAACTTTTTCCTTTCAGCCAGCATTACGGTTTTAAACCCTAAACTGAGCTTTTTCATGCAGTCAGCATTAGGGTTTTAAACCCTAAACTGAATTTTCCCTTTAGTCAGCATTAGGGTTTTAAACCCTAAACTGAACTTTTTCCTGTAATCAGCATTAGGGTTTTAAACCCTAAACTGAATTTTTCCTTTAGCCAGCATAAGGGTTTTAAACCCTGAACTGAACTTTTTCCTGTAATCAGCATTAGGGTTTTAAACCCTAAACTGAATTTTTCCATCCAGCCAACATTAGGGTTTTAAACCCTAAACTGAGCTTTTCCATGCAGTCAGCATTAGGGTTTTAAACCCTAAACTGAATTTTCCCTTTAGTCAGCATTAGGGTTTTAAACCCTAAACTGAACTTTTTCCTGTAATCAGCATTAGGGTTTTAAACCCTAAACTGAATTTTTCCATTCAGCCAGCATTAGGGTTTTAAACCCTAAACTGAGCTTTTCCATGCAGTCAGCATTAGGGTTTTAAACCCTAAACTGAATTTTCCCTTTAGTCAGCATTAGGGTTTTAAACCCTAAACTGAACTTTTTCCTGTAATCAGCATTGGGGTTTTAAACCCTAAACTGAATTTTTCCATTCAGCCAGCATTAGGGTTTTAAACCCTAAACTGAGCTTTTCCATGCAGTCAGCATTAGGGTTTTAAACCCTAAACTGAATTTTCCCTTTAGTCAGCATTAGGGTTTTAAACCCTAAACTGAACTTTTTCCTGTAATCAGCATTAGGGTTTTAAACCCTAAACTGAATTTTTCCATTCAGCCAGCATTAGGGTTTTAAACCCTAAACTGAGCTTTTCCATGCAGTCAGCATTAGGGTTTTAAACCCTAAACTGAACTTTTTCCTTTCAGCCAGCATTAGGGTTTTAAACCCTATACTGAGCTTTTCCTTGCAATCAGCATTAGGGTTTTAAACCCTAAGCTGAACTTCTTCCCAGTTGGTCGGTATTAGAGTTTCAACTCTAAAACTGAACTTCTCCCCAGCTAGTCGGTAGTAGGGCTCCAACCCTGAACTGAGCATTTTTATCTTCCTTCATCAATTTTATGAACTTCCTAGCGAATAATTCACGAAATTTTCCTAGTGAAACTGGGGCAGAAAATTTCGTTCGTCTGTTTTTTTTCTCCCGCAGGTCTAACCTCGAGCCACACGGATCGAAACGACCCACGAAATGAGTCTCAACTCAGAATCAAAGAAGAAAAAGACAAAAAAAAAGATGTCCCGAGATATCGGAGTAAATGGAAGGCGGATCGACTCCAACATTTGATTAAGATCCAGAACTCTGCCAGTCACGCCTCGCTCAACATCCCAGAGAATAAGCAAGCACCTACAACTCGCAAGCATCAAGGTTCGGATCGAATTCTACAAGCAAAATCAGCTAAGACCCAAGATCAAGTCGCAAAAGAATCATAGATAGGGATCTTGTAACTAGCAGTTGACATGCATATAAGTATTTAGTTCAGTTTCAATTTTCCTTTGGTTGTAATAAGGCGGTCAGTAAAGCAACGGTGACAACAGCAACAGCAGTAACAGCAAGCATTGCAGTCCCATGATAGTCCCAGCTACCAAAACTTCCCGAACTACATTGACCTGATTCATGTTTAGCCCAGGATATGTAGGAAATCTTTGGAGCAATGATTCGGTCAAATCTTTCAAAAAACGTTCTTCACACGGAGTAGTCCATAGGCAAAAATCGCTCATATCCGCTCACTTTATCTTTGCACGAAAACTCTTCGTGTTTCCGAACAAAGAGGGGCAGCTGTGAGCACGTGATTTTTGTTTTACGCAACAATCGCTCCAAAAGAAACAAAATAATAGCAATTGGTCTTGCTGTACATTTGTTTGATTTTTACGTGGCATTTTTGTTGATTGTTATTTGCGATTTTTCCACGATTGTTTTATTCAAAACAAAAACAAAAAATATATATATATGTCTGTATGTCGTGTGAACCGTAATCCGTTTATTAAAAGAAAATATAATAAAATGTGTGCATCCTTCATTGTATTTTTGCCATTAAGTGTTTAGTATAATTAAATGTCAATGCAAGTGATAATTGTTATTTTTTGAGTATTAATTAATATTGGTATGATTTTATTTTTAGGAATTTTATCTTTTAAGTTGTAAAAAGGAAATATTGGATTTGGGCCATAATTTTGAATAAAATCAGGCCCAAAACCAATACAAACGACCCAGTCCCACCAGGCCCTCTGCAAGACGCCTAAACGACGTCGTACAGGCACCATCTCTGTGAGCCGTTGATGGATTCAAAGGAACGGCCCAGATCTGGCCAATCCTTTACTTAAACGACGCTGTATGAGGCCTTTTGATCATAGCCGTTAATCCATTCCGCATCCTACGGTCAAGGTCACTTCCCCATAACCCATGATGAACCTGACCCATTTCCACCCGGACCAACCCAAACCCCGTTTAGATGAAACGACACCGTTTCTCCTAAGCCTTCAGATCCAAGCCGTTGATATCGATTGATCCAACGGCTGAGATCAACCCATCCATTCCATATATAAGCCTCCTACCATACCCTGCCCCCTATCCAAGACCCCGCCTTCGTCCTCATCCCCTTCCCCTCCAAACCCTAGCCGCCCCTGTATTCTTCACCATGAAAGCCGGCGGCATGAACGCCGGTGGCCTCCGCCTGAACACCATAGAACCCCCTCACCGCCCTGAACATTGATCTGTTGGCCGTTTAGTTCGAATCCCTTCCCACCTTCTCGAATCTTCATTTGAAGATTCGAGTCGGAACCCGATTTACACCAATCGACCTTAACTTCACACCAGACAGTCCCCAGACCCCCCTCGTGACCAAACCATGCTTGGTTTGATCCGAATCTAACCAGGGAAACACGAATCCCAGATCTGATTTTTTGAACCCTAGGTTTCCTCGTGCCTGTTCCGTATCTGTTTAAGCCAAAGAGATTAAGGTCTAATGCACCTTAATCGAAGTGTTTCTCATCTGAGAAACACTTCGATTAAAGTCCGTTCAGCCTTAAGAAAGGCCTGTTCGAATCCAACCTGAGGCTCTTTGATTTTTCGGGATTTAAGGTGAGTTTTGTTTTGTTTTCTTTTCTTTATTCCATGTGCTGATTAAAGGTCTGTTCATGTTTTGTTTTAATTCGTGTTTTTGAATTTTACCAACTGTGTCCTGTCCACCTTGCCTGAACCTCTGTGTTTGATTGAGTCTTCCTTCTACTTGTTACTGATAATGTGTATATGTATATGTGCTGTGCGAACAATTGAACTTCAAATTTTGACTGATCAACTGATTCCTCGAGTACAACTTTGTTTAGTCAGTACAATTCAAATCATGTGTTCGATACTGTTAAATGTCTGATTTTTTACTACGATTGTACATGTTATGATTAGTATAGTCGAGTCGACATATGTTGTCAATTAGTTTCGATTGTCCGAACAATAACCAATTGACCTGCTTCTGTTAAGCATTGCTTGAATCAATTAGGAACTGAGTTTAGTTACTTATAATTGTTAATTTGATTTCAGAAATCTAAGGTGTAGTCTGTAATTGTAATCTGAATTGATGGCATGTGCACTTGTGCACAACATGTGCATAAAGGCCCTTTTTGAATTAAAATAGTGTGACAGCATATGCTGTCAGACTACATTCTGCTGCCCACACTCTACTTTAGTTTCAGAAATAATAAACATTACTCAAAAGTGAGTCTGCCAGGGAATATCATGGGGTTTGTTTTTATTTAATTGTTAAGTGGAAACTGAAAAGAAGGCAGCACATTGGAGGGTGTTCTGATGGTCTAAACAGGCTGTTAAAGGTTTGATTTGAGGCTTATAAAAGGAGAGACTTCCATCAGTTTCAGGGGGGACCTGAATACATACACATATATACATAGACAGGCACACAGACCTTAAGATAGACATAGATACACACACACAGACAGAGACAAAGAGAATACACACAGAAAATTTAGTTTGGAGATTGAGAGTTGAAGTTCTGAAAAGTAGAAAACTGGAAAAGAACTCTGTTTGATAACACAGACAGACAAAACTAGAAATTGCCTTCTTCTTGCTGTCTTGATTTAAATGGTCTTGACCTGTTTGTCCAATACTGATTTCTTCTAAATCCAACTGAGTCTGCTGGTTGTTTGTTGGTTTACTCTGGGATTTGGTCTAGCTGGGATCTCGATTCTATTCCAATTATTTTGTTTGTTGTTGCTGCTGCTGCTATTCTGTTTCTTGCTGCTGCCGATTTCCCTATCTTCTTCCTCTTCTCCTTTGCATTTTCAGTATTTCCAGGTACACATCTCGAGTCTCACATTGGTGTAGCTGAATGTAACATTGAAAAACATGAATAGAAAGATTTGAAGGAGTTATAATCACCCGCTATTTACTGACTGCCTTTCATAAATGTTGTTAAGTTGTGTAAATTATAGTTTATAGCTAATAGAGAATACATTAGTAAGTTTGTACTTAATTAAAGTTTATGTTAATTTGAAACAGTGGTATTTGATTCGTTTAGTAGCATACAGGATGTAAATATAATTCATGGAATGTGAAACTATTTAGTACGATTGTTAAAATTAAATTCACTCTTTCAGCATGTTTTGAATAAGTAGGGGCGAGTGGCTTTTAAATCTAACCAAATATGATATAGTTTTGAATCACCCAGTTCGATTTCCTTTAGGCAGTTTATGGGATTAGTTTTGAACATCATCAGTAACATCCTTTGATAAGGAATTCAATTAATCCTGTTTAAGCAAGTTAATTCAAATCCGACTTAAAGATGTTGTTCGGATTAAGTGTTGTATTTCGTCAATCTCGCATGTAACTTCTTCGTCTAATTAAAGCAGGTTCCACAAGGTATGACGTCTCTCCATTTTATAAATAATTAATCAGAAATTGATAAGGATCCGGTTTAGGCCAAAGCATATACTTGAATTAACATGTATCTTTCTTCTTCTATTTAGACTGAACATAATAGAAATGTAGTCACTTTAGGGTATCCTTTCTAAAATAGAGACGAGCCTCGCCAAATAAAAAAATGCAACGTTGCGGGGCCCTCAATAACTAATATTTTAGAATTCAGGACAGGTCGTTTAGTGAATTTCATGGCCTTCTCCAAAAATAACAATGCGTTAAACTCTTTAGGCACGGCTCAATTAAATTACATTCTTAAACTTGGGTGCGCATTGATGTGACCCGAATCCAAATCTCAACGGAGTCGAAATGTGTTTAACAATTACGGGTGCATTGATTGCGACGTGGTTCGAGATACACTTTCACGACGTTGCAATTCTATAAAATAAATGATAATAAAAGCGGTTTTTTTAAACTTAATAAAAGCACGTAAGTTACAACATGTATTTAAATCAGATAATTAGCCATTATAACAATTTAAGCGACCGTGCTAGAACCACGGGATTCGAGGGTGCCTAACACCTTCCCTCGGGTCAACATAATTCCTTACTTAGAATTTCTGGTTCGCAGACTTCATTTGGAAAAGTCGAAAATTTTCTCGATTCGGGATTCAAAATAAACCGGTGACTTGGGACACCAAAAGCCAAACCTTTCCCAAGTGGCGACTCTGAATTAAATAAATAATCCCATTTCGAATATTGTCACTTAAATTGGAAAAACTCCCTCGCGCATTTATCCTTCGGGGCAGGCGCGCAAAAAGGAGGTGTGACAGTTGGTATCTTCGCTTATGACAAGAATTGTGTCAAATGCGAAATTTGCGGTAGAAATTTTTGACGGATCAGGACATTTTGGGATGTGGCAAGGCGAGGTTCTAGATGTCCTTTTTCAACAAGGGCTAGATCTTGCCATTGAAGAAAAAAGACCAGATGTTATTAGAGAAGAAGATTGGAGAATTATCAACCGTGTTGCTTGCGGTACCATTCGATCCTACCTTGCTAGAGAGCAGAAATATCCATACACAAAGGAAACTTCTGCAAGTAAATTATGGAAAGTACTGGAGGATAAAGTTTTGAAGAAAAACGGTCAAAATAAATTGTACATGAAGAAGAGACTGTTTCACTTCACCTATGTTCCTGGTACCACGATGAATGAACATATCACCAGTTTCAATAAGTTGGTCACAGATTTGCAAAATATGGATACAACTTTTGATGATGGTGACTTGGCCTTGATGTTGTTGGCGTCACTTCCTGATGAGTACGAGCACCTTGAAACTACTCTACTCCATGGAAATGACGAAGTTTCTCTCAGAGAAGTTTGTTCGGCTTTGTACAGCTATGAACAAAGAAAGCGAGAAAAATAAAAGGGCGGAGAAGGAAAAGCACTGTTTGTGAGGGGTCGTCCTCAAAATCAAACGAGGACAAAGAAGAGAAGATCCAAGTCAAGATCCAGACCTAGCAAAGATGAATGTGCCTTTTGTCGAGAAAAGGGGCACTGGAAGAAAGACTGTCCGAAGTTGAAGAATAAGGCCAAACATAACAATGGAAAGGCCATTATGGATTCAAATGTAGCTGATTGTGATGATTCAGACTTCTCATTAGTTACAACAGAGTCATCAACATCATTAGACATATTGTTGATGGACTCGACTTGTAGCTATCATATGTGTCCCAACAGGGACTGGTTTGTGGAATTTCAAGAAGGAGAATATGGAGTCATCCACACAGCGGATAACAACCCTCTTACCTCATATGGAATTGGTTCAATACGATTAAGGAACCATGATGGAATGATCAGAACATTAACAGATGTTCGATTTATACCGGATTTGAAGAAGAATCTCATCTCTGTAGGAGCCCTAGAATCAAAAGGGTTCAAAATCATTGCAGAAAATGGAGTGATGAGAGTATGCTCCGGTGCACTAGTGGTAATGAAGGCTAATCGGAAGAATAATAATATGTACCGCTATCGTGGCAGTACAGTTATTGGGATAGCGACAGTGACATCCAGTGACGACAAAGAGGCAGAAGCAACCAAGCTATGGCACATGCGCTTGGGACATGCTGGAGGAAAATCCTTGAAGACTCTATCAGATCAAGGATTGTTAAAAGGAGTAAAGGCTTGCAACTTGGAGTTTTGTGAGCATTGTGTCAAAGGGAAACAGACAAGGGTTAAATTTGGTACAGCGATCCATAATACTAAAGCCATTTTAGATTATGTACACTCTGATGTTTGGGGTCCTTCCAAAACACCTTCATTGGGTGGGAAGCACTATTTTGTAACCTTTGTTGATGATTTTTCCCGAAGAGTGTGGGTGTATACAATGAAAAGCAAAGATGAAGTGCTGGGAATTTTTCTCAAATGGAAGACGATGGTGGAGAATCAAACAGGCAGGAGGATCAAGTGTATTCGCACAGACAATGGAGGTGAATACAAAAATGATCATTTCAATAAGGTCTGTGAAAATGATGACATCGTCCGACACTTCACTGCTACACATACACCACAACAGAATGGAGTGGCAGAACATATGAACCGGACCTTGCTGGAGAAGGTACAGTGTATGTTGTCCAATGCTGGCTTGGGCAAAGAATTTTGGGCTGATGTAATTACATATGCATGTCACCTCATTAATCATCTACCATCTGCTGCTATTGATGGCAAGACACCATTTGTAAAATGGTATGGAAAGCCTGCTGTAGATTATGACTCTTTGCACGTGTTTGGCTCAACTGCATATTATCATGTGACGGAGTCAAAATTGGATCCAAGGGCAAAGAAGGCTATTTTTATGGGAATTACTTCTGGAGTCAAAGGATATCGCTTATGGTATCCTATGACAAAGAAAGTAATATTCAGCAGGGATGTTACCTTTGATGAATCTGCTATGGTAAATAAGGTAACAGAAGATACCAAACAAAATGAAGGTGCTTCTAAGCAGGTGGAGTTTGAGGGAAAATTTATTTTTCCTACACAAGAAGCAGAGGAGGAAACAAATGAAGATTACCCTTTGGAAGGAGAGCCAGTAGAGGAGATTCCAACTCAGGAACCTCAACAACAACTTGAATCAATAGCAACCAGCAGGCCAAAAAGAACAATAACGAAACCTGTTCGTCTCATAGAGACGGTTGCTTGGGCAACCTCAATTGTAGCTGATGATGTTCCTACTACTTATAAAGACGCTGTCCAAAGTTCAGAAGAAGATAAGTGGAGGATTGCCATGAATGATGAAATACTGTCCCTTCATCAGAATCATACATGGAGATTGGCCAATCTTCCGAAGGGAAAGAAAACAATTTGGTGCAAATGGGTACAAAGAAAGAAGGATTTGCTAACCAAGTAGATGTTCGCTACAAAGCAAGATTGGTGGCCAAAGGATATGCTCAAAAGGAGGGAATTGATTACAATGAAGTGTTTTCTTCAGTTGTAAAACATTCCTCCATTAGAATTATGTTGGCTTTGGTAGCACAATTGGATTTGGAACTAATTCAGATGGATGTAAAAATTGCGTTTTTACATGGAAACTTGGAGGAGGAAATCTACATTACTTAGCCAGAAGGATTCAAAGTTGCTGGAAAAGAAAATATGGTGTGCAAACTTGAAAAATCGTTGTACGGATTGAAATAATCTTCTAGACAATGGTACAAGCGATTTGACGAGTTTATGTTGCGGCAAGGGTACAAGAGAAGCAAATACGATCATTGTGTGTATTTGCACAAGCTTAAAGATGGTTCCTTTGTATATCTTCTCCAATATGTTGATGATATGTTGATAGCTTCCAAGAATTCGGAAGAAATTGATAAGTTGAAGATTCAACTAAAGAAGGAGTTCGAGATGAAGGATTTGGGTGAGGCAAAGAAAATTCTTGGCATGGAGATAATTAGAGATAGACGTTCAAAGAAACTTTGTTTATCTCAAAAGGAATATTTGAAGAGAGTACTTCAATGTTTGGCATAGATGACAAGACTAAGCCAGTTAGTACTCCATTTGCTTCCATTTTAAGCTAATACTACTATGTCGCCAATGGATGAAGCTGAACGAGAGTATATGTCAAAGGTACCATACGCAAATGTTGTTGGTAGCTTGATGTATGCAATGGTCTGTACGAGACCTGACATTTCACAAGCTGTTGGAGTTATTAGCAGATATATGCATAATCCAGGAAAGGAGCATTGACAAGTTGTGAAGTGGATTCTACGGTATATTCATAATACTGTAGATGTTGGGTTAGTTTTTGAGCAGGAAGACAATCAGTCTATAGTTGGATATTGTGATTCAGATTTTGCGGGTGATCTGGACAAACGAAGATCAACTACTGGTTATGTGTTTACTTTTGCAAAGGCACCAGTTAGTTGGAAGTCTACTTTGCAGTCAACAGTTGCTTTGTCTACAACAGAGGCAGAGTATATGGCTATTACAGAGGTTGTGAAGGAGGCAATTTGGCTTCAAGGATTGCTAAAGGAGCTTGGTGTTGAACAAAAAGGTATCACAATTTTTTGTGATAGTCAAAGTGCTATTCAATTAGCGAAGAACCAAGTTTATCATGCAAGGACGAAGCACATTGATGTTCGGTACCATTTCGTACGAGAAATCATAGAAGAAGGTGGAGTCACGGTGAAGAAAATTCATACTACGAAGAATCCTGCTGATATGCTGATAAAGGTGGTGACTGCGGTCAAGTTTCAACATTGTTTGAATTTAATCAACATTGTTGAAAACTGAAGATTGAAGATGAAGACACAATCAAAATTTGTTATTGAGAGAAAATTGAAGATGTGGAATTTTGCCAAGGTGGAGATTTGTTAAGTTTGGCAGAAATGTTTGTCCCACATCGGTGGGAAAAGAAGAGTTGGGGGGATTTCACCCCTATAAAAGAAGGCCTAATGTTTAGGATTTAGACACACCTCTCATTTGCCTTCTTATCTTCTTAAGGCATTTGTATCTTCTCTCTTTAGTATTATTTCACTTGTATTTTTGGAGTGGAATAAAATATTGGTTGTGTCCGAGGAGTAGGCAAAATTAGCCGAACCTCGTAAATTCTGGTGTTTCTTTTATTGTTGCTTTATTGTCTTATTTATTATTTGGTGGCTGTCATAATTTTTGGTATAGTAGTTGTGACTTATTTACACTATATATATTTGGCTTCCGCAACAAAAATAAAGGAGGAATAGAGGGAATGACATTAATAGTTGCAGGATCCATCTTTATTGATTCAAGAAAGACGATTACAAAGATTTGTCGCCAAGATCTGCAACTTCTCGTGTTTTTCTCCTATAGCCTTCTCTGGTTCTTCTGCCTTTCTCTTCTGTAGGAGAGGGACCCCCCTTTTCTTGTTGTCCTTTCCCTACTTATATAGTAATTGTTCCCTTTTATCCAACGCTTCTTGGCCAGAGGGCCTTAGTCTGTTCGTTGTGCGTTGGGTCGTCCCCCTTATATGTCACGACATGTGCCTCATTGTACAAGCTTTTAGATAGTTCGATCTCGGCAGCGACCGGAATACTCGTTATTATGACGTCTTATGAATACAATCATAGCTCAGTCGACTCCTCGCCATTCCTTTTAATGCTGATCCACACGTGATCAGATTTCGACTCATACAATGTTGATAAAATTGACATCCACTCCAAAATTGTCGATGTCCGTCACTTTTTTGTGGAGGAAGACATATGAAAACGATCACATTATCACTTCATAATTCACAGGACACGTGCTGTTATGTGGTTGCTGTGCGACAACTTGTGAGGTCTAATAAGTTGGACAGCTTGGTTTAAAGACGAATATTATTAGAACAAACAGGATTGTGATAAGAAATATTGTTTGATAATGTTTTTCTACCTTCTAGAATTTACATTATTTTTCTATTAGTTTAGTGAAAGTAACAAATTTTTCTTCTTCTCAATCATTCATTTTTAGCTCCATACTCGAAAAATGTAATTACGGGACAGGAAAACCATTTTGCTAAGATATCAGACAGGTCGAAAGTATGCTTATAGACGACTAGCCTCGGACTGGCCCAGATCGATATGTAGTTTTCTGGGCAAAATCTGGAGAAATACTAAGAGTAATTTTTTCTCTATTTTGAGTTTATCAGCTTATGTTTCTTTAACTAAAATTTCCTTTTTATGATTTCAATTTGAGTTTAACAACTGTCTATTCAAAATTCTTTCAATTCACGTTCAACTGCGTGTGTATGTGGCTGTTTATGTGTGTCAGAAAATTAGCAGGAAACTCAGTAATAATGAACAAAAGTCAACAATCAATAGTAAGGCACCGGCAGTCTACAACACCTCAAACTCTAGACTCAAAACTTTTACAGTTAAATAGTATTGGATCTCAAAAAATTAAGAAGCTTAAGAATTGCCAGCAAAATAACAGAAATGAACCAACAATTTCAGTAATGAATAAGGCATCATTACATTAGAAAGAGGGATGGGCTTTTCCAGGCATCTTTTGAAAAATTTCTTTCATTACAACGATCAGTTAGAAGAAACAACTACACATTCGACAAGGAGAGCATATCAAATAATTATGAATAGAAGAAAAGTGGTTACACTAAATTTTCTCAACACATTAAATCAGTTACGTGATTAGTTCACCTTTAAAACAACAAGAGTTGCACGAAAAGAAAAAGAAAAGCACACCAGTATCAACCAAAACAAATCAAATCCCAAAAAAATGCCTACGGTTTAGGAAGGTGACATATAGCTTCTTAAAAATTAAACCATATTTATATTCCTACAGGCTCGTTTGGTTGGAAATAAGTTATCCCAGGATTAATTATCCCGGGATTAGTTACCCCATCCTTTCACAGAGATAAAAAAATACTACAATCCCACGATAACTAATCTCGAAATTAATTATACCACAATTTTCTACCAACCCAAACATGAGATAAAGCTCTTCTTAAATTTAGGCCCGGAATTAATTATTTCTTATCCCTCGTACCAAACGAGCCCTAAATAGATAGACTGGACATGTAAGGAAATTAATTCTTAAGCTACAGGCTAAAATCAATAAACCAAAACTCCAAGATCAAAGCAGAAAACTTAAATACAAGAACAACAGATGAAGACTACACTAACAGAGAGAAGCTTTGATTGAATATGATGTGATCCAGTACCCAATGTACTAGTAATCTGTTACAACCAAGTATAGATGAGTAACCCACGAGTCTCCCAAAAAGACACCAATCGACATAAGCAGCTCAATGCACAAAATTTCCAAAGTCACAAATCGTAATAAAACCCCAAAAAAGAAGACACAGCAAAAAAGATGATCTAGCCCTTTCCAGAATAATATGATCCAAGAAGCAAAGCCTCTGCCAAGCGAATTAGGATATCAGGATATCTTTGCCTTAGAGAAGTCCATTTCTGGATGCTGCAGCACATCAAGAACAACATGAGTCAAGCTCACTGATGAGGAGAACTGGATAAAGGAGACAACAAATAATACATGAAATCAACTTTTTACCTCTGCCATAAATTTCTTGAGAATTTCTTGTTTCTGTGTCTCATCACTTGTTGGAAGACCCATTGATTTCTGTCGCTGATCAAACTGCAAAAAGCATTTCCCATCAAGCAAACAGAAGTAACTAAAATCATACCCAATACCACAAGGAATAAATAACAACAAACGGGATATCATGAAGAAGCAACTAAAGTTGTAGGAGGCGAGACAATTAACATTTCAAATAGATGGTCTATCTCATAACCTCATACCAATTACCAAGTGTGAATCAGTTTGTTAGTTGCCAACATAGGCTTCAGGGATCACAGGATACCCCATTATCTCCAAGCAAGAAAGAACTAAAACTAATGAATCTTAACCGGGATAAACTTAAAGATTTCGGAATCTGAAATTACGCTTTTTTACTAATCCAAGCTACCAATTTGGCATACAAAATTTTAGAAATTTATGAAGCTATGGCCTATGTGAAGTGTATTAATTTCTAGAGTACTTCTCAGCTACAGGACATGGCACGACTACAGATTTCCGAGGACATGGCTCTGGATAGGAAGGGGTGGAGGTCAAGCATTAGGGTTGTAGACAGTGTTATCAAAGGCGAAAAGCGCAAAAAAGCTCTAAGGCCCGTTGGGGCTTTAAGCAACAACAACAACAACAACAACAATCCAGTATAATCCCACTTAGTGGGGTCTGGGGAGGGTAGTGTGTACGCAGACCTTACCCCTACCCTGGGGATAGAGAGATTGTTTCCAAATAGACCCCCGGCATCCTTCCCTCCAAGAACTTCCCACCTTGCTCTTGGGGAGACTCGAACTCACAAAAAAGGCGCAATTGGAGAAAAAATCAAAATATGTATATGCAGTCCAAGACCAATAGCATGAATAACAAATATATGGACAAAACAATTGAGAACAAAATTACGATAAAGTGAAATATCAATTGTTTAGTGTCGCATCTTCAGGATTACACTTATTGGCAAGGAAAAGTATGCCTTAGAACCTTGATGCGACACTAAAGCGCCCGCAAAACGAGTCGAAGCGCTCAACATGTTTTGAGCCTTGGTTTAGGGCTTAAGCGCGCCTTTGACAACACTGGTTATAGGTTAGGAGGGAGTTGAGCATTCTTTTTTTTCCTTTGTTGTTCGGGGGGCGGGGCTGGCCTGTTGATGTTTCGGTTGTAGGTTGTTAGTGGTTTATGTAATTTCCTCACTATTTCCTATAGTAGTATTGTTGTTTATAGTTATCGCTTTTACATCTATTTTTCTATTTCTTACGATGCTGTTACTATTTTTTATCTTCTATTGTCTAAAGTTTATTGTTTATTTTACTTCTTCTCGAGCCGAGGGTCTTTCAGAAACAGCCTCTCTACCCCTCCGGGGTAGGTAAGATCTGCGTACACTCTACCCTCCCCAAACCCCACTTTTGGAATTTTATTGGGTTGTTGTTGTTGTTGTTGTTCTCAGATATTGCTTACACAAATCACTTCAAAATTTATGTAGAAACGCTTAATCACGTTTTTTGTACCCTTAATTTGTGAGGTGCAAGTGTACACAACAGTGTTTAGAATTAAGCTTCACGAAAAAGTTTTACACCTTGATATACTAGAAGGCATTACTTTTGATCATAAGAGGTGGGCCCCCAAAATTGCGGGCTTTAAAAAACATCGTCATAAACTTTTGTAAAATATAGGTATGCCAAAACAGGTAAAAACTAAAGATGACATCATACCGTCTTACAACCACTTCAAAGAGTATGTTTTAAAGACAAGCACATAATTCCACACTTCAAATTTGAACAGTATGTTTTTATTGCCGAATGCACTACTCCACATTCACAAGAGGGCCTCATCAGAAACAGTACTAAGGATTCTGTTATTGGACATAGGACAATGAACACCTCATAAATCATAATATACATGATATGTGCACAAAGCATGCTAAACCATACCATGAGAATCAGGTAAAAAATCACGCAACCAATTATGTCAACAAAGATCCAGATCCAGAGTGAGCATAAAAACAAATGATCTCAATGGTTTATAAAATATTGATGACAGAATAAAATCCTACCATCATCTTTTCCACAGTTGATCGCGTCTCGGGGTCCAAATCTGCTAGCTTGCTACTTTCAGGCTCTGCTTTCTGTGTATCAATTTCAGGCTCACCTTTCACACAACACTTCCACCATTCCATCTGGTCCTTCTTAGTTAGGAGTACAGAGATTGATTTCTGGTCCTCTGCAAATATGTTAAGTGAATATTATTTGCCATTAACAGCGCTAAAACATTGTTATCCAACAAGACTCCACTAAGGTCTACTTTGGAACTCTTTAAGCACAACCAAATAGTTTGAGGAAAAAACCCGGGATATCAGCCCAACTGTATCAATGAGACAAAGATTGAAGGAAACTATAACATACCAAGAACCCCACCAAGCAAGTAAAACAAATGAGCAACTTACCTAAGCTCCAGAAACAATCATCAACTTTCACAGGTCGATAAAGTTCTCCCTGCATGCCCAAGGGAATGGAGATTAATATATAGCAACGGCAAATTTTGACAATGCAATTTGAGAGGAAAATACAGCAAACAATATGACAACTACCAAACTGGAGAATACACTTACATCAATTATTGGAGGCTGACCTTTTAGTCCAACTTTCAGACGGTTCTTTGATATATCACAAACAATAAACCTTGATTTTGTTCCATGGGGTACCGGAATATTAACATTGACTTCCTGGAGGGATTGATTCCATGAATAGTTCTCAAGATCAAGGCCATTGCCTTTGTTGGGAGCTGCAGAGGTAATTGAGAAGTAATGGTAATACAAAACAAGATATCTTGCAGCAATAGCAAACAATACATATAGCCCAATATAAAATGCAGCAAATAGTACCAACACTTCACATGCAATTGAAGTTTATTGTAGTGAGATGACAAACAATGATATAGCATGTAAGTGAAGTCAAAGGGTCATCAAGATCTATATCATTAGTTCATGAAAAGGTATACAAGGCTAAAATGAAAGTAATTACCGTTCTTTGATAACCATATAAGATAAAACAGGATAACAAATAAAAAGAGATAATGCCAGAATGACGATATGAGCTAATTCCAGAAAAATAATTTTAAAAAGGCTTATTTCAGCAATTTTGCAAAATATCAAGAAAAATAGTAAATTTCTCAGATCATTTAGCAAGAAGCAGCAAGCAAGACAACTTTTTAATAAGGGGTTGTTTGCTAAATTCATTTGAGAATAAAGGCGCGTCTGATGAGTTAAGCTACCACTTAAAATGCATGAATTTTTTTTTTAATATACAAACTTTATCCATTGCAAACTGAAAATAGGGCATGACTACATAATCCACAACAAACTTTTAATCGCCAACAATTGTTTAAAGAAATTTCAGAATGACCATCTAACTAGCTGTTCATACATGATATATTATTTTGATAAATAATATAACATTAAAACTATCAATAGAAGTTAATCATAGATAAAACATAAACCAGCTCAACCAGGTGTGAAATCCTTCTTCGTCCAACTAATATAACCCTCTTCAATTTTGGGACGTCCCTAAAAAGTTAATACCCTTCTATTTCTCAGAACTTCCACAATTTTCAAGAATCCAAATTCTTCAAACTACTCAAATCCTAACATTTGATCACTATCACTAATAAAGTATATAAGTTACATTTACCATACCAACACCCAAGTTTAACAGCTCTAACGTCTTGCCTAGGCATGTACCACCATATAAATAGGTCAGAGGGAGCATGTTTTTGGGTTTCAAGTTTATACGAACACCAAGTGTAACTCAGTTTTAGTATTCGGTGTTTATTATTATACTTCATATAAGACAAGCTTACTTTTTTTCTTTTCCTAATACGAGATTAATCTGTAAAACTTATACAAATGCAGCATCAGCTTCAGTTAACTATAGTGAAAACGCATCACATTACTATACAAAGGTACTATATATAAGGAACAATACATTCAGTAAAGCAACAATCACGTTGAAGTGCCCAAGTATTCAGAAGTCTATAACTTTTAATCCCAAAATCCAAACTGGAACAAACTTAGTCAGCCAATGTAGCAGTATATCAACAATCATTCCCAAGGAATAGGTCGTAATGTAAATCCCCTATATCCATTCTGCTCAATTTCTGCCTCTTTCCTTTACTACCCAATTATTTGTTCTTTTCGAATAAACAGAACCCATGCCAATGTATCATATGTTAACTATTTTTACAGATCAAGCAAATTACCTCGAGGGCCCTTCTTGTCATCCTCCTTTTCCTCCTTAACTTCCTTGGCTTTTACCTCTTTAGCCTCCTTCTTTGTAGCAACAGCTGGAACCTCCTCTTTAACCTTCTTTTCGGCCGCCACCTTTGTGTTTGATGTTTCTGCCTTCTCTTTCTTCTTGCGCTCCTCGGCTTCCAACTTGTCTTTCACCATACGAACAACAGCACTGACATCACTAATAAGCGAATCACTCTTGAACAGATCAGATTCTCGGCCAACGAATTCAAACGCCGTTTCGAGAAACCCTAGAGGGTTAGCAGGATCAAGCACGGCCTTGAAGGGCTTTGTCGGCGTTGACGCAGCCGCCGTCGGTGATGGTTTGTTCTCTTGCTCCTCGTAATCGGAAATTATCGCCATGGATTGATCAAGATGGGGATTAGGGTTTTGTTTTAGGTTTGAGGAGAGTAGTATATGAACCAAGACTGGAGAGGAAAACGAAGGGTAGAGTTTTTCAGTCAAATGTAAGACAGCGTGGAGAATTCCAGAACGCTTGGTCTAGATTTAGAAGATCACTTAGTATTTATAATTATTATTGAGGTAAATGGAAAAAATATGTTACTTTCTAGAAATTTATACTAAGAGCCCGTTTGGACATAAAATTTTTCACTTTTTTCCAAAAAAAATTCAATTATTTTTGAAATTAGTGTTTGACCATAAAATTTTCAACTTTTACTTAGAAGATTTTTGGAATTTTTCTAAAATTTAAAAAACTACAAAAAGTTATTTTTTAAAATTTTCACTTAGATCACTCACAAAACTTCAAAAACAACCCAAAAATTCATGTCCAAACACAACTCTAATTTTCAAATACCACTTTCACTTGAAATTTGTTTTCACTTTTTTTTTGGGAAATTTTACAATTCTTATGTCCAAACGCCTACTATTAAAACACCTTGGAAGTGGCCTCTTTTTTGGGGTTTTGAAACAGTTACCCACAAAAACAAAACTATTTACCATTGTCTACCTATTTATTTTTCTACCCATAAACTAATTACATTTCTTACCCATAGTAATTTTTGTGGGGAATTTTTTCTTTATTTTTCAATTCTTTTTTATTTCTATGCTTCTTTTCTTTTTCTTTTTTTTCTTTTTTTTCTTTTCTCCTTTTCTTTTTTCTCGGTTTCTTCTTATTTTTTTATTTTTTCCTTTTCTAATTTCATTTAAAATTTTTTATATTCTTTTTTTCTTCATAATCTAATTTCATTTATTATTTTCACTATTTTTTATTATTCTTTTAATTATACTATTACTAAAGAAAAATTAAATTGTGTACCAATTAAATGTAGCTAATACAACTAAAAAATATTAACTAACATATGATACCGGTATAGTATATAGCTATACCAACAGGGTATACAATTGTACGTAAAGAGTTAAAAAAATTTAATTTAATTATTAAACTAAAATAATATCATTTGTCAATAAAAAATTCAAAAAATTCTAAAAGGATCTAATTGTAAGAGTATACCGTTACATTATACTATAAAATTTTATTTTATTTTGCATTTTCAATTTGCTCCTCACGCTGGGTAAAAGCTTAAAGCAAATTAAAAGGAAAAAGATAAGTGAATTTATGTGTAATAAGTATACTATTATAGTATATAATATACTATTATAGTATATTGGGGGCGGAAAAAGGAGGTGTGACAAGTATATTGCATATTATTACAATATACTATAACAATATATTGTATACTATAATAGTATACTGTTGCAGTATAGCTATATACTCCTACAACATATTGTATACCGTAGCGGTATACTGTAGCTGTGTTCTTCTTCAATTTTCAACTGAAAAATTCGATCTCAATCACCTCAAATCAGCTCCGAATGCTATCATATTTCAGTATGAACTTCCAGAAGGTATTAAAAGCAATATTTAACAATACCCACTTTGAATCAAACAAGAAATCTTCAAAATAAAAATTTTAAATTCAAGGGCCAAGGCAAGAGCAAGATCTAAGAAAAGAACAATCAAGAAAAAGTGGAGCAGAATTGAAACTAGCCAGAGATCAACTTCTCAGATAATCAGATCTAATTTCTTTTTGAAGAAGAATATAAGAGAAATGGAAAAGTCTGTCTAAGTCTTCTTCACGGAGGCAAACTTTATCCAAGTCATTGACATCTGTGTGTGTCAAAAGGAAGAGTTTGTGTGCAAAAACTAGCTGGGGTTGTTGTGTTCCTTCTTCCGCATCTATGGCTACCTTTTTCTTTGCTATTTCTTGTTTTTTTTTGTTTCACTGTACTTGTGGAGGAGTTTATACAAAAATCGGGTAAATAGTTTGGGACGCATGGGTAGGAGTAGTAAATAGTTTGGGACGCATGGGTAGGAGTAGTAAATAGTTTGGGCCTGGACACTAAAGGGTAAATAATTTGAAATTGATGGGTGTAAAGTGAGATTTTCTCCTCTCTTTTTTTCCCCTAAAAGTGGCCTCTTCAATTAACAAGCTCAAGGGGTGTGTTTGGTAATGAAAGAAAATGTTTTGCAGAGAAAATAATTTTCTCCAAAAATAAGCAACTTTTTTACTTATTTTATGGTAATTGGTTAGTAGAAATATTTTTTGAAAACTATAGAATTTAGGGAAACACTATGGAGACAGAATAGATAATGACGGAGAAAGGAGTTAGGTGGTCCGATTTCGGGTCTAGTGTCGGAATCCAAATTTCAACAGGGTTGGGGTCCAAGTCCGAGTTAGGATCAGGGTCAGAATTCAAGATAGGGTCTAGGGTTCGTGCACTACTAGAAAATGTCAAATTTTTGACCACCAAAATCCGTCAAAAATCGATCAAAAATCTATTATTTCGGACGAATTTCAAGTGATCGAAAAATGATGGTCATAAAATATTTGCGATCGAATCGGACGGAAACTTCCGACTCTTTTGGCCGCAAAAGGAAAAGGTTGAGTTTACCGAATAAAATAAAAGTTTGCCACCATTTTGATCGGTAAGTTTGCGACCGATTCTGTCGCACAATTAACAATAAATATTAATCAAATAATTAATGTTCCGACTGATTTGGTTGGTACTTTAAATAACTAATTATTATTTTATTCAAATATTCCGACTGAATCGATCGAAAATCAAAAAATTAATTAAATACTTCAGTCGAAAGCTGGAAATTTCCAGGTCTAGTTTCCAACCAAAGTGGTCAAAAATCAGTCACACATTTTGTTAAAATACAATAGAATTTTGTTGTATTTTAAGCTACACTCCCTGCCAAATCGACCAACCAATATCACAAATGCTCAATCAATTGTGCCTAAAAATCAAGTATCAAACTAGTTTAAACCACATCAAAATCTAAAAGTTTCAACCAAAAACATGCAACCAAGTCTAAAATGAACCAAGTCGAAATCAATCAAGTCTAAATATCATAGTAAACATTCCAAATTACCACTCCTCCTTATTGGTTTCAGTCTTCTCATTGTTAGATCCTTCCATTGTACGTTGGTGTAACGACCCGGCCGGTCGTTTTAAGAATTTATGCCCTGATCCCCTATTAACTACCTTCCTCGTGTTTGTTTCTGCTATTGTGAGTTGTCGGGGGGAATTATTGGGAGTTTCGGAGAGTTTTGGGATACTTAGTCCCTAAATGAGAGCTTAAGTTTTGGAAATTTGACTGTAGTCGGAACAGTGTGAAGACGGCCTTGGAATGGAATTCTGATAATTCCGTTAGCTCCGTGGGGTGATTTCGGGTTTAGGAGCATGTTCGGATGGTGTTTTGGAGGTCCGTAGCTAATTTAGGCTTGAAATGCCGAAAGTTGAATTTTTAAAGTTTCCGGTTCGATAGTGAGATTTTGATCCGAGGGTCGGAATGGAATTCGGGAAGTTGGAGTAGCTCCGTAGTATAGAATATGACGTGTGTACAAAATTTCAGGTCATTCGGACGAGGTTTAATTGACTTTTTGATCGAAAGCGTATTTTGAGAGTTTTTGAAGTTCTTAGGCTTGAATCCGATGCTAAATTGGTGTTTTGATGTTGTTTTGACATTCTGAAGATTGGAACAAGTTTGAATGGTGTTTTAGGATTGGTTGGCATGTTTGGCTGAGGTCCCGGGGGCCTCGGGTGTGTTTCGGATGCTCAACGGGTCATTTTTGGAACTTAGAAATTTGCAGAAAAATATTGCAGCAGTCAGTTCTGGTTTCCTTCTTCGCGTTCGCGAGTGGGGTCTCGCGCTCGCAAAGAGGAGCTAGGTTGGGGAGGAATTTATGCTTCGCGTTCGCGAAGTGTCGCCCGCGTTCTCTAAGCTGGGAGTTCTATACCTACGCGTTCGCGATGGTGTTCCCGCGTTCGTGTAGGAGGAGGAAGTTTTGCATCGCTTTCGCGATGAAGATATTTGGGCCCAAGTGAATTTGTGCTTCGCGAACGCGAGGGTCCTTCCACGTTCGCGAAGAAGGAATATCTGGGCAGTATTTAAATAGCCCATCCGCGATCCTTCTTTATTTTTCCACAATTTTTTAACGGGATTGAAGCTTTTGAGGGTGATTTTTGAGGAAACCAAAGGGGAATCACTTGGAGGTAACATTTTGACTTTATAACTCGTTTATATATGATTAAAGACCTAATTAGTGGTGAAAAAATTGAGAAAAATGGGTAATTAAGGCTTGAGACTAAGAGACCTTAAAATGGGTATTTGAGGGGCCAATTGAACTTATATTTTAGTGTTCTTGTTATGTATAGACTCGTGAGAGTATGGGGATTCTGAAAATGAAAATTTCACCTGATTCCAAGATGTGGGCCTGAGGGGCATTTTGGTCATTTTACCTAATTTCGCGTATTAGCTTAGAATTTATTTGTAGAATCAGTTACTTGAAGTGTTATTTATATTATGCAATTAAATTGAATATATTTGGGCCATTTGGAGTCGAGTACTCGTGGCAAGAACGTGGTTTCGGGTTGACTTTTGAGCCGGTTCGAGTTAAGTGGCTTGTCTAACCTTGTGTGGGGGACATTCCCCTTAGGATTTGATATTGTGGTAATTGAAATGTCTTGTACGTGAAGTGACGAGTGCGTACTTGTGCTAATTGTTGAAAATTCTGTTTTCACTTAAGTAGCTTTAATTGGGTTTTCCTTTCTTGCTTACTCTACTTGAAATTTAAATCTACTATTAGCTTAGAGAAGCATGTTTAATTTACTTAATTGCTTTATTGTCTAAACTGCCGTAATTGTATTATGTGAAGCATGTTAGGTTAGAATTACCTATTTTACTTGGTACAAAATTTAGCTTAATTGAGTATTCCTTGTGTTGTTGCTATGTGTTTTACTTTGCGACTATGGGATGGCATCCCGGGAGATCCCCTGTACGTATTTATGATTTAAGTTGAGGTGAGGGATACCGAGAGATCCCTAGTATGTATATTGAGGATACCAAGAGATCCTCGGGATACCAAGAAATCCCTAGTATATATTGAGGATACCAAGAGATCCTTGGGATACCAAGAGACCCCTGGCATGTATTGAGGATACTAAGAGATCCTCGGGATACTGAGAGATCCCCGGTTATTATCTTTGAGAAGAGTGGTATTCCTGGTGATCGTTTTTATTTCTTTTTCAGTTGTAGTTATCCTTATTATCCTGTACTGATTCTTATTGTTATCTTCCAACTGTACTGCTTTATCTTATACTGTCACACCTTATATTTCATTTAATCTCAGTAGGGCCCTGACCTTCTTCGTCACTACCCGACCGAGGTTAGGCTTGGCACTTACTGAGTACCGTTGTGGTGTACTCATGACCTTTCCGCGCATATTTTTCATGTGCAGATCCAGGTACTTCTACTCAAACTTATCATGCTTGAGACGAGGTGCTTGAAGAGACTCCGAGGTATATCTACCGCGTTCGCAGACCGAAGAGTCCCTTTCTACTCCCCCTTTTAAGTATTAGCCCTTATGTATTTTCGTTTCCTTTGTTAGATATTCTGGAGTTAGATACTTGTAGACATTCAAAGGCCTGTGACATGAGATTCCGGGTTTGGGAAATGTATTTAGATTTTGAGAGTTGATATTGTGTATGCCGAACGACACTTTTAAATACTGTTTTGCTTCATTATTTCGTTTTTATTATTTCTTCCGCAAATTGGTTTATTTTCTGCATTGTTAGGCTTACCTAGTCGTAGAGACTAGATGCCATCATAATGGTTCACGGAGGGCGAACCGAGGCCGTGACAAGTTGGTTTCCATTAATGTCCACATCAAACTTATTGTTTCTTGAGCATTGTTCCATTGTTGAGACAATTCATTGATTTGGGTCTGCATAGTCTCAATTCTTATGGTGAAGCAGAAGCACCACTGAATAATGGGGCTAGATGATGGTTGTACTCCAAGTCCGTAGACTTTACACTTATTTATTTTCATGAGAAATAATAAAAAAAAGTTAAATCAGCAAGAGAATAAACATACAACTTGTGCAAAATAATATTAAAACAAATATTAATCAAAATTTTCTATACCTTTATTTACTCCACCGGTTTCCTGTGTCCGTATCGAAGTCATATCTTCGGGCGTCGGCTAGGAATCAGGCTGAGATTGTTGTCATTTCTCCATTCTTCTTTGATACACTTCCAGAAATATAGATGATACATATTATATAAACGAACTAATCTTAATTAAAGATAAAGGTATTATTGAATTAAAATCTTACATATGTCTTAGATGCACGTGGTTCGACTCATCCTTCTCTTGTATCATCCTCCTTTGTCACGACCTGGATTTTCCACCCTCGGGAGTCATGATGCGCCTACTAGTGAAAACTAGGCAAGCCAACCAACTGAACTATTTACCTTGTTTCCATTTTTAATCCGATACCAGTTAAGAGCCAACAATTAGATAGCAACATAATTGAATAAGCGGAAGGCTGTATTGTAAAGTTTTAATAATACTACTAATACCAATCCATAACAAATCTACCCAAGACTGGTGTCACAACTTCACAAACTGTCTAGGAGTACTACAAATAAAGGTATGAAAGAAATAAATACAACACTGCCTCTGAAAATACATGAAAGAAATAGGAATAGTAGATAGGAGGAGACGCCAAGGCCTGCAGACGCCTGCAGGACTACCTTGGGTCGCCCGATAAACAAGAAACAAAAATCTCACTGTGGTCCGAAGTCTACAGCACTGGGATCTGCACAAAAGAGTGCAGAGTGTAGTATCAGCACAACCGACCCCATGTGCTGGTAAGTGCCTGGCCTAATCTAGCGAAGTAGTGACAAGGCTAGGACAAGACTACCAACTAAACCTATGTAGTTAAAGCATATATAGAAAGTAATAATAAAGGAAACTAGCAGTTAAAGATATAAATGGGACATGCTACGGGGGAATATCATTTACAACAGTAACTCAGGAGAAAAACATAAAGAACAATTTAAAATTCGCAGCAGAAAGAATAAAGAAACAGTAACAAATCAATATCCACTTTTAACCTTTATTGTTGCGGCGTGTAACCCGATCCAAATCATAAAACACTGTTGCAGCGTGCAACCCGATCCAATCATAATATTGTTGCGGCGTGCAACCCGATCTAAATATAATATTGTTGCGGCGTGCAACTCAATCCAAATATAATATTGTTGCGGCGTGCAACCCGATCCAAATATAATATTGTTGCGGCGTGCAACCCGATCCAAATATAATATTGTTGCGGCGTGCAACCCGATTTCAATATACAATTCAACACCAATCACAAAGGAGCCCCGACAAGGGAACAACAATATCCCGACAAGGGGATCAATAATAACATAATAAAATCAAGTAACAACAGAAAATCAGTAAATAAACGTAAAGGACAACATAACTCAATTATCAGCAAAATTCAGGAAAATCAAGGACAAGTGCACGTCATCAGCCTTTGTACTTTAACACTCTCTTACCAAAACAATAATCACAAAAAATAAGGGCAAGAAAATAAATGAAATCACAATAAAATCCCGGCAGGGAACAACAGTACAACAATCGAATCCCGGCGAGGGAACAATATCAAAAAATCCTCTTCTCTTTTCCTTTTCACATTTACTTCACAACTCACTTCACAACTTGAGCCAACGCTCTTCAATATTCAAATACCAATATTACTTCCACAAGAATTGCTCAATAATAGAAATCATCACAAAAGGCATGAACAATACATACGGAGTCAGATTAATCATAATATAAGACTCACGGGCATGCTTGACACCAACGTATAGATACTCGTCACCATGCCTATACGTCGTACTCAACAAATAACAACATAGCAAATAGGACACAACTCCTAATCCCTCAAGCTTAGGTTAGACCAAACACTTACCTCGATGCCACGAACACAATTCAAGCCTTAACTATCGCTTTACCTCTTGATTCCAGCCACAAGTTACTTAATTATATTAATAAATGCTTAATGAACCAATTCTAATGCTTGGAAATAAGTTTTCTAAAGTTTTTCCCAAAAAGTCAAAAAACGACCCCAGGCCCACTTGGTCCAAACCCGAAATTCTGACCAAAACCCGATTACTCATTCACCCCCGAGCCCAGATATATAATTGGTTTTGGAATCCGACCTCAATTTGAGGTCTAAATCCCCAAATTTCAATATTCTTAGGTTTTACCTAAAATTCCCAATTGCACCATGAAACCCTAGATTCTAGGATGAAATCTTGTAAAAAGAAGTTAAGGAGTAAAGAAAATGAGTTAGAAATCACTTACTAATGTTGAGAAAAAGGTTGTTTGAAAAATCGCCTCTTATATTTTTGAGGTTTTGAAAAATGAAAAATAACTGAAAATCCCGTTTAAATATACCCCTCTCAGACCCTCTATGCGGACCACACAAAAAGGAGTGTGGCCGCGGAGCTCACAATGTTGACTGCAGTGAAATGCTTTAGTATTTGCCATAACTTTCTCTAAATATATCGAAATTGTGGTTTCTTTACCTTTCTGGAAACTAGACACGAAAGACTACAACTTTCATTTTTGAATCATCCCAAAATTCCTTGTAGATCAAAAGATATAGGCTTCTGAAGTCAGACCCATGAATCTGCGAATTCTTCCTCACTGCGGACCGCACAAAATTGAGTGTGGCCGCAAAGGCCCCTCCGCGGTCAGCGCAAAATCATTGCAGACCGCACTGGAGGGTTCAGAGATCTGCAACATCTTTGAACCTGCAACAGCTATGTTTTAAGCCTAAAACATCCTGAAACCTACCTGAAACTCACCCGAGCCCTCGGGACTTCAAACCAAATGGGCATACTAACTCAAAAATATCATATGGACCTACTCGTGTGATCACATCATTAAAATAACATGTAAAACTATGAATTAAACCTCAAAACTCATCATTTTCATCAAGAACACTTAAAGTTCATAACTCTTCAACCGGAAGTTCAACTTACGTCAAATAGACTCCATTCTTCACCAATTTCACTGTTATCATTTAAATACTATAACAAGTTTGTACTGGGCTCCGGAACCAAAATACGAGCCCGATACTAATAGTTTCAAATATTAATTCTTTTCTTCATTTCTTAGATAATTCAGCAAAACAATTTCTTTCAAAAATTGATTCGTAAGGCTTGGGACCTCGAAATTCATTTCCAGGCATATGTCCAAGTCCCATATTTTACTGCGGACCTTCCGGGATCGTCGGAACACCAATCCTGGTCCGTTTGCTCAAAATATTGACCAAAGTCAACCAAAATAAAATTTTTAACTCTAGAAATTTTCTATTTCTCATCTTTTCACATAGAAGGCTTTTCAGATATAGGTCCGGACCACGTACGCAAATCGAGGTAATGTAAAAGGGAGGTTTCTTTAGGCCTCAAAACACTGAATTTGTTTTTAAAACAAGTGATGACCGTTTGGGTCATCCCATCCTCCACCTCTAAAACAACCTTTCGTCCTCGAATGGACATAAGAAGGAAGTAACTGATCTGGGAAAAGATGGGGATAACGGCTCTACATATCGGACTCGGACTCCTAGGTCGATGCCTCAGAAGGCTTACCTCTCCACTGAACACGAACAGAAGGGAAACTCTTCGACCTCAGTTGACGAACCTGCCGGTCTATAATAGCTACCGGCTTCTCCTCATATGATAAGTCCTTATCCAACTGGACAGTGCTGAAGTCTAATACGTGGGATGGATTGCCATGATACTTCTGAAGCATGGACACGTGAAACACTGGATGCATGGCTGATAAACTCGGCGGCAACGCAAGTCTATAAGCCACATCTGCCACTCGATAAAGAATCTCAAACGGGCCAATGAACCTAGGGCTAAGCTTGCCCCTCTTTCCAAATCTCATCACGCCCCTCATAGGCGACACCCGAAGCAATACCCGTTCACCGACCATGAATGCCAAATCATGAGCCTTACGGTCGGCATAACTCTTTGACCTGGACTGTGCTGTACGAAGCCTATCATGAATGATCCTGACCTTGTCAAAGGCATCCTGCACCAGATCTTTACCCAACAACTGAGCCTCTCCCAGCTCAGACCATCCAACCGGAGACCGACACCGCCTACCATACAAAGCCTTATAAGGAGCCATCTGGATACTCGACTGGTAGCTGTTGTTGTTGGCAAACTCTGCTAAAGGCAAGAACTGATCCCACGAGCCTCCAAAGTCAATGACACAAGCTTGGAGCATATCCTCCAAAATCTGAATGGTCCACTCGGACTGCCCGTCCGTCAGAGGATGAAATGTTGTGCTCAACTCAACCCGCGTGCCCAACTCTCGCTGAATTGCTCTCCAAAAATGTGAGACAAACTGCGTACCTTGATCCGAAATGATATACATGGGAACACCATGAAGACGAACAATCTCCCGGATATAGATCTCAACTAACTTCTCGGAAGAATAGGAGACTTCCACAAGAATGAAATATGCTGACTTGGTTAGCCTATCAACAATAACCCACACTGCATCGAACTTCCTCTGAGTCCATGAGAGTCCAACAATGAAGTCTATAGTGATACGCTCCCACTTCCACTAAGGAATCTCAATCTTTTGGAACAAACCACCGGTCTTTGATGCTCGTACTTAACCTGCTGACAGTTCAAACACCGAGCCACATGTGCAACAATGTCCTTCTTCATTCTCCGCCACCAAAAATGTTGTCGTAAATCTTGATACATCTTCGCGGCACCCGGATGAATAGAGTACCGTGAACTATGGGCCTCCTCTAAAATCAACTCTCGGAGCCCATCCACATTAGGCACACAAACTCGACCCTGCAATCTCAAAACTCCATCATTACCTAGGGTAACCTGCTTGGCACCTCCGTGCTGCACCGTGTCTCTAAGGTACACAAATGAGGATCATCAAACTGCCGATCTCGGATACGCTCCAATAATAAAGAACGAGCGACTGTACAAGCTAATACACGGCTGGGCTCAGAAACATCCAACCTCACGAACTGATTGGCCAAATCCTAAACATCCAAAACAAGCGGTTTCTCACCGACCGGAATATAAGCAAGATTGCCCATACTGGCTGACTTCCTACTCAAATCATCGGCCACCACATTGGCCTTTCCCAGATGATATAAGATAGTGATATCATAGTCTTTCAATAGCTCCAACCACCTTCTCTGCCTCAAGTTTAGCTCCTTCTGCTTGAACAAGTACTGCAGACTCTTGTGATCTGTGAAAACCTCACATGCCACGCCATACAGATAATGCCTCTAAATCTTCAATGCGTGAACAGTGGCTGCTAACTCCAAATCATGAACTGGATAGTTCTTCTCATAAATCTTCAACTGCCGCAAAGCATAAGCAATAACCTTGCCATCCTACATCAACACTACACCGAGTCCAATACGAGATGCATCACAATAAACTGTATATGGCCCTGAACCTGTAGGCAAAACTAACACTGGTGCCGTAGTCAAAGCTGTCTTGAGCTTTTGAAAGCTCGCCTCACACTCATCCGACCACCTGAACTAGGCACCCTTCTGGGTCAACCTAGTTATCGAGGATGCGATAGATGAAAACCCCTCCAGAAACCAATGATAATAGCTTGCCAACCCCAAGAAACTCTGGATCTCTGTAGCTGATGCGGGTCTAGGCCACCCTTGAATGACTCTATCTTCTTTGGATCTACCTGAATACCCTCTGCTGAAACAACATGACCCAAGAAAGCAACTGAACTCAACCAAAACTCTCACTTCGAAAACTTAGCATACAACTGACTATCTCTCAAAGTCTGAAGAATCACTCTCAAATGCTGCTCGTGCTCCTCCCGGCTACGGGAATAGATCAAAATATCATCAATGAAGACTATAACAAATGAATCCAAGTAAGGCCTGAACACTCGGTTCATAAAATCCATAAAAGTTGCTGGGACATTTGTCAATTTGAATGACATCACCAAGAACTCATAATGCCCGTACCGAGTGCGGAAAGCTGTTTTAGGGACATCAGATGCCCTAATCCTCAACTGATGGTAGCCATATCTCAAGTCAATCTTTGAAAATACTTTGGCACCCTGAAGCTAATCAAATAAATCATCAATCCTCGGCAATGGATACTTATTTTTAATTGTAACCTTGTTCAACTACCGATAGTCTATACACATTCTCATCGATCCATCCTTCTTCTTAACAAATAACACCGGATCACCCCAAGGCGAAACACTAGGCCTAATGAAACCTTTTTTAAGCAAGTCTTGCAACTGCTCCTTCAACTCTTTCAACTCAGGCAAGGCCAAACGATACGGCAGAATAGAAATGGGCTGAGTGCCCGGAGCCAAATCAATGCAAATGACGATATCCTTGTCGGGTGTCATATCCGGCAGGTCTGAAGGAAATGCCTCAGGAAACTCACGAACAACAGGCACAGAATCAATAGAAGGAACGTCGGCACTAGAATCACGAATATATGCCAAATAGGCCAAACACCGCTTCTCGACCATACGCCGAGTCTTCACATAAGAGATAACACTATAGGTATGATGACCAAGAGTCCCTCTCCACTCTAAACAAGGTAAACTCGGCAAGGCTAAGTTCACAGTCTTGGCATGACAGTCCAAAGATAGCGTGGTAAGGTGATAGCCAGTCCATCCCCAATATGACATCAAAATCAACCATGTCTAGAAGTAACAAATCTATACGAGTCTCAAGACCCCTAATCACAACTATACATGAACGATGGACACGATCTACCATAATAAAATTCACCCACAAGTGTAGATACATAACCAGGAGTACTCAAAGAATCACTAGGCATGACCAGATACGGTGCAAAATAAGATGACATATAGGAGTATATAGATCTTGGATCAAATAAAACTGAAGCATCTCTGCTACAAACTAGAACAGTACATGTACCTCCACCTCTAATACCTCCAACTCCACCTTTAGCTGGCTGAGCGGGCTGAACGAGTCCTTCAATGAACCTCCTCCTCTCTCTCTCTCTCTGAATGAGTCCTCTCTCTCTCTCTCTCTCTCAGTGGGAAGTATAAGAAGAGCATGACGGGTCAAATCAATAAACCTGGTCTCGTACTGAGTAACAATCATAGAACTCTATTGGAGACGCTCAAACTGCCTCAGATAGATCTCTCTCTGAGTGACAAGAAGAAACTTCTCCAGAAATAGCTGAGAAAACTGATCCCAAGTCAAAGCTGGTGACCCAACTGGTCTAGCCAAACAATAATCTCTCCAACAAGTATTGGCGGATCCAGACAAGCGAAAAGTAGCAAAGTCGACCCCATTGGTCTCCACTATCCCCATGTTCCTGAGAACCTCGTAACAATTGTCTTAATAATCTTGGGGATCCTTTGGAGATGCACCGCTAAAAGTGGTAGTGAAGAGCTTTGTGAAACTTATCCAACCTCCACAAAGCCTCCGAAAACGTAGCTGATCTATCACCGGTCTGTGCTACTACTCGGCTGAAGAAGCGGTACGTGACCTCGCCATTAGCGAAAGTACAAGAGTAGAGGTTTCAATTTAGCATTGAGACAACAAAATCACATGACAGAAAAGAATAGAAGTGAAACTTTTCCTAACTCTGTAGCCTCTAGGATAAATACAGACGTCTCCGTACCGATCCTTCAAACTCTACTAAGCTTGTTTGTGAGTTGTGAGACCTATGTAACCTAGAGCTCTGATACCAACTTATCACGATTCGGATTTCCCACCCTCGGGAGTCGTGATGGCGCCTACTAGTAAAAACTAGGCAAGCCAACCAACTAAACTATTTACCTTGTTTCTATTTTTAATTCGATAACACTTAAGAGCCAACAATTAGATAATAACAGAATTGAATAAGCGGAAGGCTGTATTGTAAAGTTTTAATAATACTACTGATACCAATCCATAACATATCTACCTAAGACTGGTTTCACAACTTCACAAACTGTCTAGGAGTACTACAAATAAAGGTATGAAAGAAATAAATACAACACTATCTCTGGAAATACATGAAAGAAACAGGAATAGTAGATAGGAGCAGACACCAAGGCCTGTGGACGCCTGCAGGACTACCTTGGGTCGCCTAATGAACAAGAAACAACAATCTCACTACGGTCTAAAGTCTAGAGCACTAGGATCTGCACAAAAGAGTGCAGAGTGTAGTATTAGCACAACCGACCCCATGTGCTGGTAAGTACCTGGCCTAATCCAGACGAAGTAGTGATGAGGCTAGGACAAGACTACCAACTAAACTTGTGCAGTTAAAACATATATATAGCAAGTAATAATAAAGGAAACTAGCAGTTAAAAATAGAAAGGGGACATGCTGTGGGGGAATATTATTTACCAACAGTAACTCAGGAGAAAAGCATAAAGAACAATTTAAAATTCGCAGTAGAAAGAATAAGGAAACAGTAACAAATCAATATTCACTTTTAACCTTTATTGTTGCGGCGCGCAACCCGATCCAAATCATAAAACATTGTTACGCCGTGCAACCCGATCCATATCATATATCACTGTTGCGGCATGCAACCCGATCCAATCATAATATTGGTGCGGCGTGCAAACCGATCCAAATATAATATTGTTGCGGCGTGCAACCCGATCCAAATATAATATTATTGCAGCGTGCAACCCGATCCAAATATAATATTGTTACGGCGTGCAACCCGATCAAAATATAATATTATTGCGGCGTGCAACCCGATCAAAATATACAATTCAATACAAATCACAAAGGAGCCCCGACAAGGGAACAATAAGGGAACAAAAATATCCCGGCAAGGGGATCAATAACAACATAATAAAATCAAGTAACAACAGAAAATCAGTAAATAAACGTAAAGGACAACATAACTCGATTATCAGCAAAATTCAGGAAAATCAAGGACAAGTGCACGTCATCAGCCTTTGTACTTTAACACTCTCTTACCAAAACAATAATCACAAAAAATAAGGGCAAGAAAATAAATGAAATCACAATAAAATCCCCGTAAGGAACAATAGTACAACAATCGAATTCCGGTAAGGGAACAATATCAAAAAAATCCTCTTCTCTTTTCCTTTTCATATTTACTTCACAACTCACTTCACAACTTGAGCCAATGCTCTATAAGGTTCAATTGACAATTATACTTCCACAATTTATTTTACAACTTGAGCCAACGCTCTTCAATATTCAAATACCAATATTACTTCCACAAGAATTGCTCAATAATAGAAATCATCACAAAAGGCATGAACAATACATACGGAGTCAGATTAATCATAATATAAGACTCACGGGCATGCTTGACACCAACATATAGATACTCGTCACCATGCCTATACGTCGTACTCAACAAATAACACATAGAAAATAGGACGTAACTACTAATCCCTCAAGCTAAGGTTAGACCAAACACTTACCTCGATGCCACGAACACAATTCAAGCCTCAACTATCGCTTTACCGCTTAATTCCACTATCAACTCGCTCGTATCTAGCCACAAGTTACTTAATTATATTAATAAATGCTTAATGAATCAATTCTAATGCTTGTAAATAAGGTTTCTAAAGTTTTTTCCAAAAAGTCAAAAATCGACCCTGGGCCCGCTTGGTCCAAACCCGAAATTCGGACCAAAACCCGATTACCCATTCACCCCCGAGCTCGGATATATAATTGGTTTTGGAATCCGACCTCAATTTGAGGTCTAAATCCCCAAATTTCAATATTCTTAGGTTTTACCCAAAATTCCCAATTCCACCATAAAAACCCTAGATTCTAGGATGAAATCTTGTAAAAAGAAGTTAAAGAGTAAAGAAAATGAGTTAGAAATTACTTACTAATATTTTGGAGAAGAAAGGTTGTTTGGAAAATCGCCTCTTATGTTTTTGGGGTTTTGAAAAATAAAAAAATAACTGAAAATCCCGTTTAAATATACCCCTCTCAGACCCTCTGTGTGGACCACACAAAAAGGAGTGTGGCTGCGGAGCTCACAATGTTGACTGCAGTGACATGCTTTAGTATTTTGGCCATAACTTTCTCTACAGATGTCCAAATTGTGATTTCTTTATATTTCTAGAAACTAGACACAAAGGTCTAACAAATTTTGGTCTTAAATCATCTCAAAATTCCTTCTATATCAAAATATATAGGCTTCCAAAGTCAGACCAGTGAATCTGCAGATTCTTCCTCACCGCGGACCGCACAAAATCGAGTGCGGCAGCAGAGGCCCCTCCGAAGTCAGCACAAAATCATTGCGGACCGCACTGGCGGGTTCAGAGATCTGCAACATCTCTGAACTTGCAATAGCTATGTTTTAAGCCTAAAACATCCCGGAACCTACCCGAAACTCACCCGAATCCTCGGGACTTCAAACCAAATGTGAATACTAACTCAAAAACAACATATGGACCTACTCGTGTGATCACATAATCAAAATAACATGTAAAACCATGAATAAAACCTCAAAACTTATCATTTTCATCAAGAATACTTAAAGTTCATAACTCTTCAACCGGAAGTCCAACTCACGTCAAATAGACTCCATTCTTCACCAAATGTCACAGTTATCATTCAAATACTATAACAAGTTTGTACCGGGATCCAGAACTAAAATACGGGCTTGATACCAATGGTTTCAAACATTAATTCTTTTCTTCATTTCTTAGATAATTCAGCAAAATAATTTCTTTCAAAAATTGATTCCTAAGGCTTGGGACCTCGAAATTCATTTTCGAGCATATACCCACGTCTCATATTTTACTGTGGACCTCCCAGGATCGTCTGAACACGGATCCGGGTCTATTTGCTCAAAATATTGACCAAATTCAACCAAAATCAAATTTTTAACTCTAGAAAATTTTTATTTCTCATCTTTTCACATAGAAGACTTTCCAGATATAAGTCCGGACCACACACGCAAATTGAGGTAAGGTAAAAGGGAGGTTTTTTTAGGCCTCGGAACACTGAATTTATTTTTAAAACAAGTGATGACCTTTTGGGTCATCACATCCTTCTTCTTCTTATGTGTTTCCTCGAAGACATGAGCATGGGACACATTTTTCGTATTTGCCTTTTCTTGTCAAAATTAAAAATATGAGTTTATTATGTTCGATAACATATAAGTAAAACTATGTAAAACTTAATAAATAAATTATCAATCTTAATCGATGGGCCGCAAAACTAATTGAACCTCTAGTGTGCAACTATCCATCCTTACTAGAGGCTCTGTTTGCCTTCCCTTTTTCACTCTTCTGCTTTCATTCACCAGTGTTTCACTTCTTTATTAGTTGAAGCCAGACATCTTAACGCAACCAATCGGGCCTGTTACTACCTTTTCGAGCAACAAAATGATTATCTTTAATTTTTTTCCTGAGCACTCTTCTCGAAATTAGCATTCCCCTGAATTTCATGTTGAGGCTGCCATACTCACTTAGTCTACAATTAAAACAAAAATTATACGAACACAATAAATATTATATAAATTATGTTTATTCGTACCTTAAACTGAAGCCACGTATTCACTCTGATCTGGTGTGGTATATCCCTCTAGGAATTCCACGGCTCATGAAAAATGGCTTCATAGATTCCACAACCATATGAGTGGCCCGATAGGATGGAAAAAACATTCATTACATTTAATATGTAAAATAAACATTTGTAGAACTTTATTCTAACAATTAAAAATAGAGAATTACTTACCCGTCCCCATGGGGTACGATAATCAACTAATGCAAATGATCGTACTCTACAGTCCGACCAGCATAGTGTCTCCTTAAAGGAACAACTGAAGAAGTACTAGTAGATAGAGATGCAGCCATCTGAGAGCTCCAATATACAGTCTCGATATACTAAGAGCAAACGATGATGGAGATGATAATTCAGTGGACGATGATGGAGGCACAAAAGCCGAACCATCATGCTGAATGTTATGGTCGTCTATGGATGAAGTCAATTGTGAGCCACCATGCTGACTAGCAGGGACACGAAGACTCAAAAGGTGGCAAAGTAGGCACGGACATAAAAGTACTGATAGTGGAGGTTGAACCACCATTAGTCGGTATGGAATAATACTGTATCGTGCTAGACGGGAGGGGGGAGAGGGTTACCCTAAGAAACTCAAGTGATAATGAAGTCAACTGGGAAGGACGAGGAAAATTATGAGGAGGACTCACACTAAGAATATCTGAAGGAATGTGACTTGTAGATGGTAAAGTATTTTTTTTCTTAGATTGTTTCAGTTCTTTACCCGTAGAAGCCATCTGTGCAATTTAAGTAAAATAAATATAATAATAAAAAATCAAATCAACATATAATAATATAAAGCAATTCTTTTACGTATTATAATGATTAAGGAAAGAACATATAAAAAGTCCAATAAGATATAAAAATAAAATAATAACATACGGAATAACAGAAGAAATCAAATAAGTCATAAACACACACAAACAACTCAAACCTCATCGCTTTCTTCATATTGATCATATTCATCTTCATCATTACTTTTCTTATTTTCATCATATAATTCTTCATCACCGCTTGCTTCATATTCAACACTTGAATCTCTGTCCTCATTTGCCATGGATGTTCCTTCCTCGTATTCACTTTGATTTGATCTAACGAATGAATGATCGAATTCTTCATAAAGGTCTTCATTATTCTGCAATTCACATACTAATTCATCATCCACCATTGCTTCAACACTAGAAATGTCATTCTGGTACACTAAATCTAATGCATCTTGGACATCAACTCTACCCAGAGGCTTTATTTTTATTACTACTCGCTATGCATCCTTCTTCTTGCACAAAGGATAAGGTGCGTAATATATTTGTTTCACATTTTGTGCTATGATAAATGGGTCATAGAGTCTATACCTCCCCGTGTATTTTATTTCAACTATTTTATAATGCGGATGCACCTTTGTACCTCTAGTAGGTGTTGGATCATACCATTTACACTGAAAGAGTACCAACTTTTTCTTCGGCCAACCAACACTATACTCAAGTTCTAATATCTCTTGAAGCACACCATAATAATCAACATCACCATCATCTTTCACACACATGCCACCATTATTGTTTTTTTCCCTTGGACCATTCTTCTGTTTGAAACTTGTACCCATTGACAGGGTACTTAGACATCCTTCTGACCTTGGCATTAGGTCCCCAAGAAATATCATGCAAAAATAGATCATTTATGCCATTAGCTGGATTATGAACCCAGAGCGAACCCAATAACAATTAGAATTAAAAAATTACTTACAACTAAGAATAATTTGCATTGAAACAAAACTTTGGTAATACTTACAAAGTGTTTAAACCACTCTGCAAACCTAGGATAAACATGCTCATGCCCATATATACCCACAAACTAATTGTCCAAACTTTCATTAGTTAAGATGATTGATTATTAATATTGAATAAAGTCAGCAATATATGTGCATTTATGTATAATATGGTTGGATCTCAGAATAATTTAATAGAACATGTGTTGTAGCTGACTTTAGCTCTCTCTCGGTCAAAAATGTCGGACTACATTTTGGACCACCTTTTCTAAGTTGATTGAATATGAAAAAAGGCAGTGCTAATGGATCGTTATTTCCACCATCATTATAACGATCAAGTCTATTTCTTAAACATGACACATCATGTTAAAAATAATATGAACAGAAATAAGAAATTTCTCTAGCCAGTTATGCCTCACATATCGATCCCCTAATCCTTGATATATTTTTCATGATCCGCTTACATTTGTCAATCATCTTGTATAGCACGATTTTAAGATGAAATAATGTTTAAATAAAACATGTAAGGATAATTGATTAATTATAATTACCTCTCAAAGGAATACATCCATCTACATTGAAATGACGCTCCTAGTCGTGCCTCTTGCACTAGGTGAATTGGAAGATGTTTCATGACATCGAAAAAATCAAGCGGAAAATTTTTTACCAACTTGTTTAAAGTTAAGCATATGTTATTGTCCATTTAAGCTTGGTGTTCCGCCCTCAATGTGCTAGAGTATATATATATATATATATATATATATATATATATATATATATATATATATATATATATATATGTGTGTGTGTGTGTGTGTGTGTGTGTGTGTGTGTGTGTGTGATGTACAAGTATTATTAGCGATATACTGAACGCAATAGGCATCAATTATCCCATGAAAATGTAACAATCGTGGCTTTTCATACACGCCAACTTCCCTTCTTTCATGTCAATACACCTAGATAAGTTTGACGCATATCTATTAGGAATCCTCAAATTATTAACCCAATCACAAATATCTTTTCACTCATCCAAAGTGAATGTGTAACTGACTTTAGGCTTATGAATCTTGTTGTTCAACTATGTCAAGTACAACTCACTTCGCCTACAATATTCTTTCAAATCCATGCTGGCCTTCAAATTTCTTTTGTGTTGTTGCTGACATCCATCATAGTATTAAACAAGTTATCAAAAAAGTTCTTCTCGATATGCATGACACCAAGATTATGCCGAAGAAGATTGTACTTTCAATAAGGTAACTCCCAGGACACCTAGTCGTCCCTTCAATAAGAAAATTATCAAATGTCTTTGCTTTAGCAATAAATCCAACAACCCCTTCTATAAACTCATCTTGTAACCCTGTACGATTCGGATGATTCTTATTATACATCCATTTACGATGTCCAAATTCCTTTTACACAAAACACTGAAATTCATTTAAAAGTTCATATTTTGAAAGCATACATAGCATTACACAATAAGTTAATTTTTAAGAATCCAATTTTAAAGAATTCAATTTCAAAGGCTTCTATTTGTATAGGTGTAAAAGTAAAAATATTAGTTTAGTGTTACCTATCCTCTTATCATGTTCTTAAAAATTTCTTTTACTAAAGCGATTCCGTTTCATTAGATCGTGCTTCATCAAATTTTACCAATTATTTTTTATTACTATCATTTATGAATATTTTTACTAAGAGGAAGAGAGGTCAAAGGAAAACTAAAAGTCTATAAGGTTGCTCCCAATCTGGAGTAGAAGTTCACACGGGTGAGTTTATAATTTTGTAACCCAACTAAGCAACTTTTATATGTGCTATTAGAACTATAAAATTTATGAGAAATACAAAATTTTAAGTGTGCTGTGAGAAATACTTAATTTTAAACCCAACTAATCAACTTTTATGATTTCAAAACAAAATGTCATTTAATATATTATGAGAAATAACAAATTTGTCATCAAGCTATTTCTATCATGGATTGTTAAATATTTGAATAATTTTAATAATAAATTTTACTAACCTTGTTATCGGAGAAGAGCCTCACTAGAACACCGCCACTGGAGTTTAGATGTAATGATTCAGCCGGTCAATTTGAGAGTAATAGTCCCAATCCCCTATTTACTACTTTTCCTGTATCATTTTATGCTTATATGACTTGCCGGGAGGTTTTGTTTTTGGTTTTGGAGTTAATTGGGACACTTAGTCCCTAAAATAGAAGCTTAAGTTCTAGGAATTTGACCGTAGTTGGAACTGTATAAAGACGACTCCAGAATGTAGTTTTGCCGATTTCGTTAGCTCCGTAGGTAATTTTGGACTTAAAAGCATTGCAGAATTGTGATTTGGAGGTCCGCAGCTGAATTAGGCTTGAAATAACAAAAGTTAGATTTTTGGAATGTTTGGCCGAGAATGAACTTTTTGATATCGGGGTCGGATTCTAATCCTAAATTGAAGTTAGTCTATAATGTCAAATATGTGCAAAATTTGGGGTCAATCAGATGTGATTTGATAGGTTTCAGAATCAGTTGTAGAAGTTTGATATTTCAAAGTTCATTAAGCTTGAATTGGGGTGTAATTTATGTTCTTGGTGTTGTTTGATGTGATTTGAGGGCTCGACTAAGTTCGTGTATGGTGTTTTAGGACTTGTTGGTATGTTTGGTTGAGGTCCGGGAGGCTTCAGGTTGATTTCGGGTGGATAACGGATCATTTGGAGTTGTGTTAGATTGGCTGAACTTTGCTGCACCTGATGTAAACATACCTGCACACTTTGGGCCACAGGTGTGGCACTGCAGAAGCGGACTTTGAGCAGCAGAAGAGAATCTGGGCCTTCCCAGCTGGGACTGCAGGTGCGGTCAGAGTCCCGCAGAAGCGGACTCGCAGGGGCGGAGGATGGAGCGCAGAAGCGGGCACGCATATGCGACCCTTGTTCACAAAAGTAAATTTTGTGGACTTAAGTGATGTCCTCACCTACGATGGTTTTTTCGCAGATGCGGTGAACCCCTCGCAGAAGCGAGATCGTTGGGTAGAGAAGGGGAAATTTCGAGGGTTGGATCTCATTTTCACTTTGGGACTTTGAGAGCTCGGATTGAGGTGATAATTTGAAGGATTTTCAGAGGAAGCTACTGGTAATGATTCTTAACTCATTTTGGTTATATTCCACTAATCTATAGTTAATTTTATTATTTAATTAAGGATTTGGGTTGAGAAATTTGGGAAAAGGTTGGAAAGTTTTTCAACCAAATTTTTGGATTTTGAATGGGATTTTGGTATCTGATTTGAGTAATTTTGGTACAAGTAAACTCGAGGTTGAATGGGTGTTCATATTTTATGACTTTTACCCAATTCCGAGACGTGGGTTCGGGTCGAATTTTTGGGACGAATTTCCAATTTCTTGCTAAAGCCTTGATTTCATTAGATTGGTTTTTTATAGTTATATTTATGGTATGTAATTACTTTTGGCGATATTTGGGCCATTCAGAGTCGGAAAATCGAGGAACGGGCATTTTTATTGATTGATTGAGCTTGGTTCGAGGTAAGTAGCTTGCCTAACCTTGTGTGGGGGAAATCCCCTTAGAATTTGGTACTGTTGTGATAATTCTGTGATATGTGAGTGCCGTGTACGCGATGTGATGAGTGCGTACACGAGCCAATTGTTGTAAAATCCGGTTGTTACTAAGCAGTAACCTATTACATATTAATTGAGCTATTCCAGCATGTGTAGTTATCCCGTTTAGCCTAATATCACATGTTTATGTGTCTTAATTGCTTATTTGAAATCTGTGCAGCATGCTTAGTTGGTTCCCTGCTTTTCATGGACCTGTATTTTGTCTTATACTATAGGATTTCTTACTGTAATTGTTGTTTTCATCGATTTCGAGCTGTGTGTTTACTTTTTGGACTATGAGGCGGTACCTCGGAAGATCCCTTATTGCATATTTACTTTTGGGACTACAAAGCGGTACCTCGAGAGATCCCCTATCACATATTTACTTTTGGGACTACGAGGCGATACTTCGGGAGATCCCCTGTTGAGCATTTTCTTTTGGGACTACGAGACGGTATCTCGGGACTGCCCTTGTTGTTTATCCCCATGTGTTGTGCTATTATTTTTCTGTAATTTCTCCTTGTTAAATTTCATTCTCTTATTACATTGCTATATTTTTCTACCTTAAATTATTATATTCCAGTAAGGCCCCGACCTGACCTCGTCACTACTCGACCGAGGTTAGACTTGGCACTTACTGTGTATCGTTGTGGTGTAGTCATGAAAGTCTTCTGCACATATTTTATGTGCAGACCCAGGTACTTTCTACCAGTCCCGCTATTAACTGAGAGTATTTGTTGTGGCTTTTCAGAGACTTCAAGGTACATTTGCCAGTGTCCGTAGACCTTGGAGACCCTTGCACGTCAGAGCAACGAGTTCAGGTCGACCAGGTTCTAGAGGTCACAACAGTGTAGTCGGTAGCCCTAATTCGGCCCGATGGCATGGCAAAAGTTTCTGAGGAGCAGCAGCTAAGGCTTGAGAGGTACAAGAAGTACCACCCTCCTACTTTCAATGGCTTGTTATTAGAGGGTGCCCAGGGTTTTATTGAGGAGTGCCACCATATCCTCCGTACTATGGGTATAGCTGAGTCGAGTGGAGTTTTTTTCACTACGTTCCAGCTTAGAGGAGCGGCATATCAGTGCTAGCGTGCTTATGAGCTGGGTAGTCCGGCTGGGGCAGCTTCACTCAATGGACTCAGTTCTCGGATATGTTCTTGAGGGAGTATATTGCCCAGAGTCTCAAGGATGCATAGCGCGCAGAGTTTGAGCAGTTTCATTAGGGTGCTATGACTATATCAGAGTATGCGATTCACTTTAGTGATTTGGCTAGTCATGCACTAGCCTTGGTTTCTACGGTTCAAGAGATGGTCTATCGGTTTATCGAGGGGTCGACCCCAGTGTCAGGCTTAGCATGGCCCAGGAGTTGGAGATAGATATTGCATACCAGCAGGTTATGGGGATTTCTAGGAGATTGGAGGGTATGCTTGCTCGGGAAAGAGAGGAGAAGGAGGCCAAGAGGTCTCGAGAGTCTGGCACTTATAGTGGTACTCGTGCCCCAGCTGCAGTTTGTCATGGTAGGGGCTCTGTGAGTCATCTTGTTCATTCAGCACTTCCAGCCGCCAGTGGTATTCTGTCCACTCCTAGGCCTATGAGCCTTATTATGCACCACCAGTGTCTAGTGCACTTCCTGCACAGGGTGCTTTCAGCGGTCAGTCCAGCAGACTTGGTCAAGCCAGCCACAGCAGCCACACCCTCCGAGAGATTGTTTTGAGTGTGGCGACACTCGCCATATGGTTAGGGGTTGACCCAGACTTAGGAGGCGTGCACCTCTACAGACTTCTCAGGCACTGCGTGCTTTACTAGGTCCTCAGGCTATGATTACAGTACCAACTACTGCTCAGCCTGGTCGAGGTGGAGGTCGGGCAGGTAGAGATCGCCCTAGAAGGGGAGACTAGACCAGATATTATGCTCTTCCTGCTTGTGCAGAGGCAATTGCATCCGACTTTGTCCTTACAGGTATTGTTCCAGTCTGTCATAGAGATGTGTCAGTCTTACTTGATCCAGGCTCCACTTATTCCTATGTGTCATCTTATTTTTCTCCGTATTTGGGCATATCACGTGATTATTTGAATTATCCTCTTTATGTGTCTACACATGTGAGAGATTCTATTATTGTTGACCGTGTGTATTAGTCGTGTTTGGTTGTTCTTAGTGGTTTTGAGACTAGAGACGATTTATTATTGCTCAATATAGTAGACTTTGATATTATTTTGGGCATGGACTGGTTGTTGCCCCATTATACTATTCTTGATTGTCACTCCAAGACTGTGATGCTGGTTATGCCAAGATTACCACGATTAGAGTGGAGAAATACCTTAGATTATACTCCCAACAGAGTTATCTCATTTCTTAAAGCGTAACAAATGGTTGAGAAGGGGTGTGACACATATCTAGCTTATGTGAGAGATGGCAGTATTGATACCCCTGCCATTGAGTCAGTTCCGGTAGTAAGGGATTATCCAGATGTATTTCCAGCTGATATTCCGAACATGCTGCCAGACAGGGATATCGACTTTGGTATGGATTTGTTGTCGGGCACTCAGCCCATCTCTATTCCTCCATATCGTATGGCTCTTCGTGAGTTGAAGGAGTTGAAGGAACAGTTACAGGGATTGCTTGATAAGGGCTTCATTCGGCACAGTGTGTCACATTGGGGCCCAGTCTTGTATGTGAAGAAGAAGGATGGCTCTCTACGTATGTGCATTGATTATCATAAGTTGAACAAAGTTACAGTGAAAAATATGTATCCATTGCCTCGTATTGATGACTTATTTGATCAGTTACAGGGTGCCAGAGTGTTTTCCATGATTGACTTGCGTTCAGGTTATCATCATTGAAGATTCGGGAGCTAGATATCTCAAAGATTGCTTGCAAGACTCGGTATTGTCACTACGAGTTCCTTGTGATGTCATGTGGGCTGACCAATGCCCCAACAATATTCATGTATTTTATGCACAATGTATTCCGTTAATATATTGACTCATTCGTTATTATTTTTATTGACGATATTCTGGTGTACTCCCAGAGTCTGGAGGATCATGAGCAGCACCCGAGGACTGTGCTTTAGACCTTGAGAAAACAAATTATATGCAAAATTTTCGAAGTGTGAGTTCTAGCTAGATTCAGTGGCATTTTTGGGCCACATAGTGTCGAATGAGGGGATCAAGGTGAATCCGAAGAAGGTTGAAGCAGTGCAGAGTCGGCCTAGACCGTCCTCAGTTATGGAGATCCGATGTTTTTTTGGTTCGGCGGTGTATTACCTATTGCAGCACTTATGACTAGGCTAACCCATAAAGGTCCTCCGTTCAGGTGGTCAGATGAGTGTGAAGAGAGCTTTCAAAAGCTCAAGATATCTTTAACTATAGCCTTAGTATTGGTATTGCCTACATGTTCGGGGTCTTATACTGTATATTGTGATGTATCGTGTATTGGTCTCAGTGCGGTGTTGATGCATGACGGTAGGGTGATTGCCTATGTATCTAGATAGCTGAAGGTGCATGAAAAGAACTATCCTGTCCATGACCTTGAGTTAGCAGCTATTGTTCATACCTTGAAGATTTGGCGGTACTATTTGTATGGTGTCCCTTGTGAGATCTGCACCAATCACCAGAGTCTGCAACAACTGTTCAAACAGAAGGATCTTAACTTGTGTCAGCAGAGGTGTTTAGAGATGCCTAAGTATTATGATATCATTATTCTGTACCATCCCAAAAAGTCCAATGTGGTGGCTGATGCCTTGAGTCGCAGAGCAGAGAGTTTGGGGAGCTTAGCATATCTACCACCAACAGAGAGGCCATGGGCATTGGATGTTCAGGCCTTGGCTAACCAGTTTGTTAGATTGGATATTTCTGAACCGAGTTGAGTTTTGGCTTGTGTGGTCTCTCGGTTTTCTCTTTATGATCGTATGTCAGTATTATGACCCCATCTACTTGTCCTCAAGGACACGGTTCAACACAGTGATGTTAATGAGGTCACTATTGGAGATGATGGTCTATTGAGGATGCAGGGCAGGCTATGTGTGCCCAATGTAGACGAATTACATGAGTTGATTCTCCAGAAGGCTCACATTTCATGGTAATCAATTCATCCGGGTGCTATAAAGATGTATCAGGACTTGTGGCAGCATTATTGGTGGAGGAGAATGAAGAAGGACATAGTAGAGTATGTAGCTCAGTATCTAAATTTCCAATAGGTGAAGTATGAGCATCAACGACCAGGTGATTCAGGATCGACTTCACACAGCCTAGTCCAGACATGAGAGGTATGTGGATCGGAAGATTTGCGATGTTGCATTCATGGTTGGGGAGCGGGTCTTACTCTGGGTTTCACCCATGAAGGGTGTTATGAGATTCGGGAAGAAGGACAAGCTAAGCCCAAGTTTTATTAGCCCGTTCGAGGTGTTGCGGCGAGTTTGGGAGGTTGCTTATAAGCTTGCCTTAACTCCCGGTCTAGTAGGAGCTAATCCAGTATTCCATGTTTCTATGCTCCAGAAGTATCACGGCGATCCGTCTCATGTGTTGGATTTTGGCTCAGTCCAGTCGGATAAGAATTTGTCTTATGTGGAAGAGCCAGTGGCTATTTTGGACAGGAAGGTTTGAAAGCTGAGGTCAAAGAACATTTCTTTAGTAAAGGTTCAGTGGAGGGGTCAGTCGGTCGAGGAAGTGACTTGGGAGACCTAGCATGATATGCATAACCATTATCCTCATCTTTTCACCACTTTAGGTATGTCTCTATAATCATTCGAGGACGAATGATTATTTTAAGAAGGGGAGGATGTAACGACCCAGCCGGTCATTTTGAGAGTAATTGCCACGATCCCCTATTTACTACTTTCCCTGTATCATTTTATGCTTATGTGACTTACCGGGAGGTTTTATTTTTTGTTTTAGAGTGAATTAGGACACTTAGTATCTAAAGTGGAAGCTTAAGTTCTAGGTATTTGACCATAGTTGGAATTGTGTGAAGATGGCTCCAGAATGGAGTTTCGTCAGTTCCGTTATCTCTGTTTGGTGATTTTGGACTTAGGAGAGTGTCCGAGTTGTCATTTGGAGGTCCCTAGCTGAATTAGGCTTGAAATGGCGAAAGTTGGATTTTTGGGAAGTTTGACCGGGAGTGAACTTTTTGATATCGAGGTCAGATTTCGATTCCAGAAGTTAGCGTAAGTCCGTAATGTCAAAAATGACTTGTGTGCAACATTTGGGGTCAATCGGACGTGATTTGATAGGTTTTGACATTGGTTGTAGAGGTTTGAAGTTTCAAAGTTCATTAAGCAATTAGAGTGTGATTCTTGTATTTGGCGCTGTTTGATGTGATTTGAGGGCTCTACTAGTATCGTATGGTGTATTAGGACTTATTGGTATGTTTGATTGAGGTCTCGGGGGCCTTGGGGGCCTCGGGTTGATTTCGGGTGGTTAACAGATCATTTGGAGTTGTGTTGGATTGGCTGAACTTTGTTGTACCTGGTGTAATCACACTTGCGCACTTTGGGCCGCAGGCGTGGCACTGCAGAAGAGGCCTTTGAGCCGCAGAAGCGAACCTGGGCCTTCCCAACTGGGACCGCAGGTGCAATTAGAGTCCCGTAGAAGCGGACTCGTAGGGGCGGAGGATGGAGCATAGAAGATGCGCGCAGGTGCGACCCTTTGTTCGCAGAAGCGAATTTTGTGGACTTAAGTGATGTCTGCACCTGCAATGGTTTTTCCGTAGATGCGGTGAACCCCTCGCAAAGGGTTTGATCTCATTTTCCCTTTGGGACTTTAAGAGCTCAGATTAAGGCAATAATTTGAGGGATTTTCAGAGGAAGCTAGGTAATGATTCTTAACGCGGTTTTGGTTATATTCCACTAATCTATCATTAATTTTATCATTTAATTAAGGATTTGGGTTGAGAAATTTGAGGAAAAAGTTGGAAAGTTCTTCAACCAAATTTTTGGGTTCTGATTGAGATTTTGGTATCGGATTTTAGTAATTTTGGCACGAGTGAACTCGTGGTTGAATAAGTATTCATATTTTGTGACTTTTACCCGATTCCAAGACGTGGGCCTGGGTCGAATTTTTGGGACAAATTTCTAATTTCTTGCTAAAGCCTTAATTTCATTAATTAGATTGGTTTCTTATATTTATATTTATGGTATGTAATTGTCTTTGGCTAGATTTGGGCCATTTGGAGTCGAAAAATCGAGGAAAGGACATTCTTATTGATTGATTGAGCTTGGTTCGAAGTCACTGACTTGCCTAACTTTGTGTGGGGAAATCCCCTTAGGATTTGGTACTGTTGTGATAATTTTGTGATATGTGAGTGCCGTGTACGCGATATGATGAGTGCGTACACGGGCTAATTGTTGTAAAATTTAGTTGTTACTGAGCAGTAACCTGTTACATCTTAATTGAGTTATACCAACATGTATAGTTATCCTGTTTAGCCTAATATCACATGTCTACGTGTCTTAATTGCTTATTTAAAATCTGTGCATCATGCTTAATTTGTTCCCTATTTTTTCTTGACTTGTATTTTGTCTTAAACTGTGGGATTTCTTGCTGTAATTGCTATTTCCATCGATTTCGAGTTATGTGTTTACTTTTGGGACTACGAGGCGGTACCTCGAGAAATCCCCTGTTGTATATTTACTTTTGGAACTACAAGGCGGTACCTCGGGAAATCCTCTGTCGCATATTTAGTTTTGGGATTACGATGCGGTACCTTGGGAGATCACCTGTTGAGCATTTACTTTTGGACTATGAGACGGTATCTCGGGAGCGCCCCTATTGTTTATCCCTATGTGCTGTGCAGTTATTTTTTTGTAATTTCTCCTCATTAAATTCTAGTTTCTTATTACATTGCTATATTTTTCTGCCTTAAATTATTATATTCAGTAGGGCCTCTACCTGACATCGTCACTACTCGACCAAGTTTAGGGTTGGAACTTACTGTGTACCGTTGTGGTGTACTCATGGTACTATTCTGTACATATTTTGTATCCATACCCAGGTACCTCCTACCAGCCCTGCTATTAGCTGAGAGTATTTGCTGTGGTTTTTCGGAGACTTCAAGGTACATCTGCAATGTTCGCAGACCTCGGAGTCCCCCTCTTTTCCCTCCTATGTCGTTTATTTTCCTTAGACTCTAATATATAGAGACACTTAGATTTCTCTCAGAAGCTTGTAACTTGTGATTACCAGGTTTTAGGAATATTATTTATACTCGAGTGTTGGTTTACTTGTACATGCCGAGTGGCATTTTCAGTTATATAGTATCTGTTGAAATTTAATTGTTAAATTCTGCTGTTAATTCAATTAATCCGCAATTGATAAGCTTACCTAGTCGTAGAGACTATGTATCGTCACGATGTCTTACAGAGGGGGATTTGGGTCATGACATTAGAGGAATAGAATGTCGCCAGAGCTCACTGTTGCATGCCGCCGCTGCTCGCCTTGCTAAATAAATTGAGAGAAAGAAAAATAAGAAGAAGATGAGAGGGCGAGGGATAAAGATAAGGAGAGAAAGAAAAACCTTAGTTCCGTCCTAAATGGCGCCGACATTTGAGGCTTCTGCCGTGGGGGCCGGGGGAGGGGTGCAGGAGGAAGGGAGAGAGAGAGAGTCCAAATAATTTGGTTTCGGGGGAAACCAACTATTTCAAAAAGGTTTGCGACTGAATCGATCAGAAATAATAATTTAATATTTGAGTCTTCCAACCAAGTCGGTCGCAAATATGGGTCAATGAAGTCAAACGTGTCAGGCCTCATTAAATTGAGTTTTGCGACCGATTCAGTTGCAATATTTAATTTATATTTTTTTATTTTCTGACAAAAACTGTAGAAAAAGTCAAAAATACTTTTCACAATTCTTTTTGCCAATCTTTTCGACGGACACAATCGCAATGTCAGTCTTAAAATTGCACAATTATTTTTTCCCCCAGCAATTTTGTGACCCTTTCAGTCGGAAACTCCGATAACATTTTTCTGGTCATAAAATTTCGATCAGAAAACAGTAATTTTATAGTAGTGGTGATCAGGTCCATGGTGGGAGTGAGGCTGCAGAGTCGGTCGGAGGTTAGGTAAGGTTTAGGATCGGGGGTTGAAACCCTCGACCCTTGACTTCGGGGCTGACTCCCGACCTCGGACCATGACTTCTAATACTTAATTTTGGCCTCGACCATGTACCCTGACCCCGTACCCCGAACATGACGCCAAATCCTAAACCTTAGATACCTACCCTCTGACCTTTGTGTTTGGATTTTGGGGTCACGAGGTCTAAAGGTGAGCAGAGGAAGGGTGGGGGAGTTGGTGGGTTGGGGGCGGGGGAAGGGGGGTTGAAAGTGAGTTTTGAAAAATCTTTCCTTTCTATTGGTAGGTAAATTATTCTCCTCAAAATAGAAGAAAATGAGTTTATAAGAAAATTATTTTCTAAAATATTTAAGTCAATCAAACCTTAAATTAAAACACACGCAAGATATCGAGATAAATTAGGGAGATAAAGTAATATATAAATGATGAAGTGAAGTTAGCTGTATGGACAACTTATGAATTATTCGCTTTTCAAGAAAATAAGTTTAGATATTTTTTATTCAAGTTTTGTCATGATAGTGGCAGCAATCACATTTTTCCAGATAGCAAATAAGGACCTGCAACATATGATTAGCCCTTCATTTTATAAAAAGGACAAGTTCAAGTATACTTTTAATAGTTAAGATTTTTCATATGCCTTCATTTACTTTCGACTTATTTGTTTCTCACGTTAAATATCTTCTCATTAACGGTTTTTCTTTGTGAAGAAATGGCGTAATTTGGTTGATATGGTAAAAGCCATATCAGAGAACCTTTGGACCTTCTAACTTTGACTTAAGAAAAAACTTAAATTCATTGGTAACAAACGAACGGATCAAAGCAATTATGCAGCTTTCTATGCCCCACGGTGGGCTCCAAATTATTTACCCGTAAAATAGTACAGTTGAATTTATAGCTTGATTTATAGACAAGAAAATTGATTTGATCAAAAATGATAAAGAAATGAGAACAAAAATAAGATTAATAATATTAATTAAATAAAATAGCAAGCATGATACTGAGTTCGGCCTTTCCTAGAGCAAAAACAGAAACAATGATAAAGCAATGACAAAATTCTTTGGATTGAGCATAAAATAATATGCTATAGCTTTCGTGTGCAGAATGTTTCATGTGCCTACAAGAGTTGCCAATCTCATATTTATAACTATTCCTAGGGAGACAAGATCCTAAAATCAAGCTTCTCTTGAATGAGAATAAAAATTCCCGAATGACAAGATCCTAACAATCCTTCTCTTTCCATGAATTTCCTTAGATATTTTTTTTCAGCATTCAACTTTCTCAGTAATGACATCTTTATCGATCTTTTACTACTCTGTCTTTTTTACACTCCTTCCTTCGGAAACACTGGTCTTTTCTTCGGTGGAGACCCGAAGAGAAATAAGGCTAAGGCGGTTCGTTGAGTCTGATCCTCCAACTGTTAACACTATCATACCACCATATCCGATCTTCAAGACCAAACCGCATCTGCAAACTCTCAAAGCCGGAGGTTTTGGCCAGTTCACAGATACCCCTCCTCCATTTCGTCTTTCTAGTATCCCTATGATGAAGGAGGCCTGCAACTGCTCTAGTGTCAAAATCCTCTTCCCAGATATTGTAGAGCGAGTTACCTACTCCATAGAGGGGTTTATGTACGTCTATACATATCCCTTTACTTTGGGTCCCTTTGCCTTGGGGTCGGATGAAGGACTTGACTCGAAAATCTTGGAGTTCTGCCACTGGTACTAGGTCTGCTTGGCACAAATAGGCCCATCCATATGGAATACGATGGCATGCCTCCTATAGTTGTGCACTAAGATTGAGAAAACCTTAATTCCTGCACACATGATGAATCTTTACTCCCCCAAGATTTTCCGTGGGGTAGTGCTGAACCTTAGAAAACATGGTCACTATGCCCTTTTCACCAGTGTAGACAATGACAACGACCACAGACGGATGAAGCGGTTCTTCGTTATTGCTACCAGGGACATCATCCCTGTCACAACTCTAACTTTTCCCGAAGTAAGTCTTCGGTTATTTGTTTCCTTTATTTGTAAAAAGATAATTTATTATTTTGCTAATTTCTTTTATTTTCTCTGTTTCAGCTACCTGCTGAGAACTACCATGGGTTCACGGACTAGACCGATAGGTTCAGAAAATTCTAGATATAACAACTGTGAAATTCCAAGGTAGAAAGAAATGGAACCCAAATACGGGTAGAAGGCCAACCACCATGATAAGCCCAAATTCTTGTTTCTTTCATCCTTTGTCGAACATGAGAGGCCTTATGAATAAATTGCTAACTAAAGTTTTGCTTTATACTGGTCTCCCAAGGGGTTCCGTCGTGTGTTCCGATGCTGACGTTCTTGATGACCCCAAGGAGGCCTAGAGCGTTGCATAATGTCCTCCGTTGAAGTAAGGCCTGTGGAACTGCTCGAGCCTCCGGTGAAGGTGCTTCTTCTCGCAATCCCCACCCCAAAGATAAGAAACCTAAGAGGAGACATTCCTCCCCGGCTGGGACTCAAGAAACGAGAATAAAGAAGACACCTACCAAGCCGACCATAATGGTCATCAATGACGAATGGGAAGCCAATGATGAAGAAGTTTTCCTTCAAAGAAGAAAAAAATCTTCATCAGCTCAAGCGGATACTCAGTCGGGGGGGGGGGGGGCTTCAAAACTCACCAACAGAAGAAGTTCATGTGCTCTAGGGTAAATGGACATGGTTGAGAATGCTAATTCTTGCTTCCCAGCCCCTATTGCTATCTCCGGTCCAAGAAGTTTGGACCTTGAGCTTCTTCTTCCCTCAACCATTGAGCAAGAAACAATCACCATCCTTCCTGCCACAACTGCGCCTTCTCCTTTTACACCAACAACTCCATACCCACCAATGCTATCTACTCCTTATCCACCAGCACCAACTGCATCTCTTCCACCAGCATCAACTAAATAAGAAGGGGATGCTTCTCCTCCTCAGTATCATAACTACGGGAACTTGGGGAACACCTATACTACACCTTCTTAAGATCCCTAAGGAAGGCGAAACGCCAATTTTTTGGTTTTGAAGGAGTTCCATGTCCTCTCCAAGGCGGTGGAGATCACCAATTATATGAAGCCACTGGCTTCGGTGAGGGATAGAAAAAGATGGTCTCTCTTTCTGGAGAGCACCTGATAAATAATAACATGCACTATTCCGCGCAAGTATCATACTAGCTTCCTTCTATATTCTTTTCCATTTACATGTTGCAATGATAACCTTAACTCTAACCTTTTCTTTTTTGGATAACCTCCTTGCTTCTTAGGGCCTACAAAGGTTGAACCTGGATAAATAAGGACTTGCTTCCGAGCGGGATTAACTTTTGGCTGAAAGGGATCACCTTGTCGCGCACCTCCCAGTACTGGAGGCAAAAGTTGCAATGATGAATGAGCTTGAAGTGTGTTTACAACAAGCCGAGCAAGATAAAATGTCCTACAACTAAGAGGCCACCCAATTTCACGAAGACCTTAGAGAGGCCAAGATTAAGTAGGTCGAGCTTCAAGATGCTCTAACGGCTGTTGTCGAGCACGAGTCTTCCTTCGAGGAGCAAATTAATAATTTGAAGGCCAACTTGCGCTCCAAAACCGAGGAGGCCAATGCTGACAAGTAGAAGACGACCAAAATGAATGAGAGGCTCAAGAGGGTTATGGAGCAAAATCGGCTTCACTCAACTACCAATGTTGAGCTTGATTCCCGGCTCAACTCAATGAAGGCTAAAAGAGAAGAGCTCCAGGCCAAAGTTGACAAGCTCCGAGCAAAACTCCATGATCCAAGAAGATTCCCTTGTCTTTGAGAAGACCTATGTCATGTACCATATGAATAGGAATACTTTGGAGGAGGCCAAAGTAGGAATTTCCAACATTGATGATTGTATTGCCAAAGTCCGGGAATCGGAGTTAACTGCTTGTGAGAATCTTCCTGCTCAGCCCGCTGAATCTGGCTCCTCGAATATTAGTTCCGAGTATTTGATAACTGAAGGGGAGACTGAAGAGGATGAAGGCCCCGAACCGGTAGGGGAACAACCTCTTTCCACCTGGAAAAATGAAGATCCTTCTTTCCTTTCGGGTTCTGGCAACAAAGAATAAAGAATTATTTTTTCTTTTATATTTTATAATTATGCCAATACCTTTTTACTAACTTTGGCACTTTAATAAATAAAAGAATTTTTCGCTGAAGTGTTGCACAAAAATATCTTTTTTAAATTTCATTGATAAAGTTTTGGGTATATTTTTTCATCCGATAACTTTTAATTCTGGGCATAAATACTTCTGAAATCTACTCTTTATTGTGAGGGTTTCATAAGAGAGGACCTTTATATTTACGGTGCTCTTGAAGAGGACGTCTCCTGTTCATTTTGGCTTCAAACAATAAAATAAATTAACTTATCTTTTGGTCAAGAAACAAGAGTACATAGGCATTAATTTTCTTAAGTAAATAAAGTTGATACATATGGCTAACTTGGACAACTTATTTCTATGGGGCTAATCATGTAGTCCCCAGTCCTGATAATATATAGATCCCGATTCTAACAGTCCTCGATTTTCGGCACACTTGGTGTCGTATCATGCATTAATTCCCCCAAGTGTTCGAATGCTAAATATGGGGATTCGAACACTGTAAGTCTTGCATTCATTGAAGGCTTCATTGAAGGATTTTTCCTTCGTTCTATGCCGCTACTTCATCAGTGGAGACAACTTGTGAACGGTTAAATAATCTTTTTGAATTTTGGGAGGAAAGGCTTGCCATCGAGCCAAAGATTATTTAACCATCCACAAGTTGTTTACCACACGAGCTCGTAGTCGTCGATCTCCATCGATGTGAGAATTTTAGTACCTTGATAGTTAAAGGTCTTCTTTTGCCGATGATCCCCCCTTCATAGTATGTTTTACGTTACCGCATCGTTTAAAAGCTTTCCAGAAAAACCCAACCGAGATAAAAACTAGTCGATGGAAAAAAGAGTGCTTTCAGTATCAGCAAGAACCTTCAGCAATAATATTTTTTGAGGTGAGTTACGTTCCAATTGCTGGGCAATTTGACTCCATCTTGATTTTTCCTATTCATATGACCTTTTATCAATGATAGCTGAAATTCGATAAGGACCTCCCCACATTGGTCTCAGATTTCCGGCATTGACTTCCCGAGTGCTCTGAGTAACCTTCTTCAAAGCCAAATCTCCCACTTTGAAATAAGGAGATTCGCCATGCGATTGTAATAACTTTTCATCCTTTAATTTTGGGCCACCATCCTTATGTATGCTAGGTCCTGGTGTTCTTCAAGCAAGTCTAGCTTCACCAGCAACACTTCATTGTTCACTTCTCATTCGCTCTGGAAAACCTCAAACTCGGCTCCCCCACTTCCACCGGTATTAGAGCCTCCAAGCTGTATATGTGAGAGAAGGTTGTTTCTCCCGTGCTCTCCTTCACTGTGGTTCGGCATGCCCATAACACTTCCGGTAGCTCATTTGGCCACTTGCCCGTAGCATTGTCATGACCCCAATTTCCTTTTGTAGGATGTCATGATGGCACCTAGTCATCAAGACTGACAAACTCGTATAATCTCCCGAAATAGAATCTCAACAATACACTTCCCAAAACTAGTGGAATAAGTCATAAGCTCTACGGAGTAAACTAAAATGTCTGCTATATTACTGTCTGGATGAAAATACAACAGGAAGTAAGGATAAAGGAAGGTGACTCCAAGGCCTGCGAATGCCGAGCAAGCATACCTTGAAGTCTGTGTAAGCAGCTAACAGTCGATCACTAACGTCCAACACGAGCAGACGTACCTGGATCTGAACAAAAAAATGTGCAGAAGTGTAGTATGAGTATACCACAATAGTACCCAATAAGTATCAAGCCTAACCTCGGTATCATAGTGATGAGGCCAGATCAAGATACCTGCTAGGATGTAAATAAATAGTATGAAAACATAATAAGGATAAATAATGGAAGGCGGAGAAATAACTGATACGAAACAAGTTAATAGCTTGAATTAATACCAGAATTGTAAGCACGAGGATAACATGAAGATTTCAATTAAAGAGAACTACAATGATCATATACGGACAATAACTGATAGAACAAGGAAGAACAAAACAATAAGAAGTGTTCCCACCAAAACTCTTTGCAATATGAGATAAACAACAAGAATCACAACGAGGTACTGCCTCATGTACAATAAGAGTCACAACCGAGGTACCGCCTCGTATTCACAATTCACAATCTCAATCACAATCTTTCCTTATACCACCGCGTGGGCCTTACATTTAAATAGTCTTGAAAATATTTTTTTTTTGAAATAGCTACACGCATTTTAAACCATCTTATGGCGCTGTATGCCTTCACGTTATTCCCTTACAAGCAACACGCACATAAGTCCCTTCTTATGCCGCCGCATGCATATTAACCCCTAGCCTTATACCGCTGCATGCGCGTCATTATCACATCACAATAACAACTCGCACCACAAGTGACCATATGTCACAACTTGCCAATAATAAACAATATCAATGTTTCCACAATAATAGCCCAACTTCAATACCAATAACTCAACATTGAGAAAGATAATATGTAGCCACGATACTAAATACTAACAACTCACAATACAAGAGATAACATATATCGATGACTTCAAACAAGGATAATCAATCATGAAAGAGATAACATGTACCAATGACTTCAAGTAATGATATTCAACAATGAAAGAGATAACAAGTAACAATAACTTTAAATAATGATAAATCAACAATGAATGAGGTAATATGTGACAATGTGAGAGGCAACAAGTCAACTAAAGCATAAGAGAAAAGTATCAAGTAAGATGTGAACAAGTATTAACAAGGTCATTTAAGTCATGTAAAGCTGGACAAACACAAATAAGAGTAGATTGACTATGAGCATTTAAAATATGATATGATATTTTAAGTAAAGCATGAAAGAGTCTAAGTAGCCTAAGCTGGTCAATTACCATATACAACCTGTGTACCCACTCGTCACCTTGCGTACACGGCTTTCACATAGTACAAATCACACAATCAATCCCAAATCCTAAGGAGGTAGTTTCCCCACATAAAGTTAGGCAAGATACTTACCTCAAATATGCCAATTCAACCCTCGAAAATAGCTTTTTCCCTATAATTCGCCTCCACACGGCTCAAATCTAACCAAAATTGACTTAATATCATCTAACAATGCAACAGAAATTAATTACAATAGATAAAGCTAATATCTTTACACTTTTTTTCAAAAAGTTAACTCAAGGATCGCCCGGTCAAAACACAAGTCTAATGGTAGATTTTGACTATCCATGATCCCACGAGTTCATATATGTTATTAGTTTCAAAATTCCAGTCCAAATCGACTCTCAAAACTCAAATTCTTATTTTCTAAAAACTTGACAAAGTTTTATATATTTTCACTTTGATTCACATGATTTTTGATGTTAAAATCTAAGATATTGATGGAATATGATTGGAAATAGATTAGAATCACTTATCCAAAGTTTGTAGATGAAAATCCCCTCTCCAAATCGCCTCCTATCGAGTCTAGAGTTCTAAAACAAGAGAATGTGTTGAAAATTCCATCTCCCAGCCCTTTGTACTAGCTGCAGTTATCGCATTTGAACCTCATAATTTCGGACCAGGACTCACATTTGCGAACCCTGATAGCCTCAATCATTATCACAATTGTGACAGACTTCGCAATTGCGAAGTTGGGAACCTCGCAAAAGCGAACAAATTTCGCAAAGCAGTCAACGTTACCTTTAAGAAAATTTATAAACTCTAACCTGAGCTCGGGATTTAACCCTGTCCCCACATGAAATTTTCTTTCCAAGAACTCCTCGAACAAAGCCACTTGCTCGAGCTCTTTTGTGGCCAACTTGGGCTCATCCGGCTCCTGTGGTACCTGAAAAGACCTCGGAACATGATAGGATTCTGATGACTTCTTGCTTTAATCATCTTCCTTCTAAAATGGAGAAGACATTGGCTCCTATAATTTCTATTTGTGGGATTCGTTTCCCTTGCTACTGGAAATGGTCTCCGCGTTCATCTCCCTTGCCGCCGATTGGTATCCTTTTATCTGTTGGATCCCTTCAGGCATCAGAAATTTCAGCAACTGGTGATTAGTTGAGGGCACAACCTTCATCTCATGTATCCATGGCCTTCCGAGGATTATGTTATAGCCCATTTCACCATCTATCACTTCGAACATGGTGGTCTTTGTTATGCTTTCAGTGTGAGTGGGTAGCAAAATCTCTCCTCGAATTTTTACGCTTGTCAGGTTGAAGCCAACTAGGAGTTTTGTTCTAGAATGATGCTCCAGGTTAATTTCGCTTGCTCCAGAACTCTCCATTGTATGATGTTGGCTGAACTTTCTGGATCAACCAAAACACGCTTAAGTTTGAAATCTAAAATATTAAGTGAAATTACCATCGGCGTCATTGTTTGGTAGGAGAATTCCATCGGTATCTTCTTCCTTGAAGGTGAGGTTATTTTCCGAGACTTCCCGAACCATCTTGCCATGAGTTACTGATATTTTCATCTTTTTTTTGCTGCCAAAAATGTCACCCCATTGACCTCTCTCCTTCTAAAGATCATGTTGATTGTCATCCGAGGTGGCCCCGCTTCCGTCTTTGAGGGCTCTGCGTTATCTCGGTTTCAACCGTAATTATTTTTGGCGCGATCACTTAGAAACTCTCTAAGATGACCACTTTTTAACATTGTTGCCACCTCCTCTCAAAGATGTCGGCAGTCCCCTGTTCTATGGCCGTGAGTCCCATGGAATTCACCATAAACTAGGATCCCTCTGGCTAGGATCCGATCCGATTGTTTTTGAGAACTGTATTTTTTTTATATTTATATTTATCATTATCAACACTAATTCTACCAGGCTAGTGTAAAAGTGTTAATCTGATAATCTGGGATATGTAGGATCTCAGGCCCCTGACATCTCTTTCTTCTGCAACAACCTGTTGTTTCGGCCGCGATCCGTTCTTTTGTTGGGAGCAAACCTATCCGATGACTAGAGGACCGACGATTTGCATTGAAGTCAATTTTAAACTTGTCCTTATTTTTATCTCGACCCTGTCCCTTGGTTGATATCGTTGAGATAAGTTGATCGTCTATCCTTATTTTTGACTCATAGCGGTTATGGACATCAGCCCATGTGGTTGCCTGAAATTCGAGCAAACTCTCTTTCAGTTTACGGAAGGCATCAGAACTTAGTGGATTCAGACCCTTCGTGAATGCCTCCGCTGCCTGCTCATCTGGAACAGCCGGTAGCATCATCTTTTCTTTCTGGAACCGGATAAGAAATTCATGCACTAGCTCAAATTCAACAACAACAACTCAGTATAATCCCATAAGTGGGGTCTGGTGAGGGTAGGATGTATACAGCCTCACCCCTACCCTAGAAGGATAGAGAGACTATTTTCGATAAACCTTCAGCTAAAGAAGATGGAAAAAGAATTAATAGCAAGACAATATATTTAGAAAACTAAATTGAAGATAACAATTCAGAATATGATAGAAGTACAAATAGCAAATAATAGCAAGACAATATATTTAAAAAACTAAATCCAAGATAGCAATAGGGAATATGAAAGAAGTACTGCTAGCAGACTAAGGAAGTACTGATCGCAAGTAATAACAAAATAAGATATGCGATTATAGCAAACTAAGGATAAAAGGGGTACCATACTTACATTAATACTATCGAACTAATAGAGACAAAGGGAAACACACGACTACCTACTAACCTTCTACCCTAATATCGCAACTCGGATTCGTCTTACGAAATTCTGATTATGTCCGCCATTATGGCTTGAACCTTTCTTGCTCCAACATGGGCCTTAATGAACGAATCTGCAAGCATCTCAAAAGAATCGATTGAATGCTCAGGTAAGAGGGAGTTCCATGTCAGGGACCCCTTCATAAGGGTTTCGCTTAACTTTTCAACAGAACCGGCTCGATCACATGTTAGGCCAAATCATTTCCCTCCACTGCTGTAGTGTAGGTCGTGATGTTCTCCTGCGAATCTGAAGTCCCATCATACTTTGATATGTCCGGCATCTTGAACCTCTTCGAGATCAACTATAGTGCTGCACTTGGTTTAAATGACAATTGCGTGTACTTCTTGGAATCTAGACCTTTTAACACCGGCGGCACGCCCAGAATCTGATCCATCCGAGCATGAAACTCCTTCGCATTTTGATCCATCCATTCGTTCATCTCTCATGAATCTCATGAGCTCGGTTTTAAATGGATCACTCAAGTTATTGTTCCCAGATCCACTACCGGTACCCCCAGCTCCTTCGAAACTGGCCTCATCCCTTAGAGTGTTGTTATAGGTCCTTTGTGTCGTTTGATTCATGGGGGCGTTGGGATAAATCGGGGGCCCTCCAATGGCGTTGTTGGAAGCACCCAATAACACCTACTTGAGTTCTGTCATTACATGATCCTCCCTTGAGAGGTGGTCCATGATTGCTTGTTGTTGCTTTTTCAGGAGTTTTAACTGCTTTTGCAGCATGTTCGTCCTCTGCATCATCAAGAGTTGGGCCCCACAGATGTCGAGGATATTTTCCTTTGCGATCAGGGGTTATCTCATCCCCATCATTGCGAGTTTCGTTGATGGAGTCATCACGCTAAGACACCTCTGCCTGTTCATCGTGTGCTCTAATGTTGTGAACGTCACTGACATCGTTGGTTGCCATATCTTATTTGGCTTTTACTTATGAAAAAACTGAAATTCGTTTGTAACAAACGAACAACTGTCTATGCCCCATGGTGGACGCCAAACTGTTTATCCGTAAAACGATACAGTCAAATTTATAGCGTGATTTATAAACAAGGAATCAATTTGATCCAAACATGATAAAGAAATGAGAACAAAAATAAGATTAATGACAGAAATTAAAGAAAATTGCAAGCCTGATTCTGAGCTCGGCCTTTCCTAGAGCAAAAGCAGAAACATTGATAAAGCAATGACAAAATTGAATGTCATAGCGTGGTTTATAGACAAGCGAATCGATTTGATCCAGATTGAGCATAAAATAATATGTTATAGCTTTTGTGTACATAATGTTTCATGTGCCTACAAGAGTTGCCAATCTGATATTTATAACCATTTTTTAGGGAGACAAGATCATAAAATCAAGCTATTCTTGAATGAGAGTAGAAATATCATTGATGGGTGCATAACGGCTGGCTTTGAATGCAGATATTCTCTATACGACTGCTCATTAAATGCTATCCGATTTCAAGACTTTGAGTCTTTTTCATCGGTTGTGCTTCCTTCAGGATCCATCCCATACCAGTTACGCACTTCGTAATTGGTGTCGATTATTCACCGACACAACTTTTGTCTGCTCTCAGTTCCACATGTCACTTATATATATATATCTCACAACTTTTGTTGGCTCTCAGTTCCACATGTCACTTCTAGAGAGGGAGAGATGAGGGGATAAATATGTCATAGAATTCATGATGTTGGACTTTCATGAGCCAAAAGGTAAACGAATGAAAAATGTATCACAAATGAAATTAAGGGTTTCATTTCCAAAATATATAAGAAGGCAGACCAAGTCGCAAAGCTAGAGCAAGCTGACATTTTTTGGGTGAAAGAAAATTTTCATTAAAAAGTAACTCAATTAATCTTCATTGTGAAAAATTTAATCTGGATTCGTAATGCTTTGAAAAATCTAATGAAATTATTTTAGAATTTTTTTTAAATAGATTAGAATGTTTATGGAATATCAAAATTTGAGATCCTCAGGATCACTATAAATTATCGTGTGAAAAGTCCAACAACACATTTTTACTTTAAAATTGTCTAAATCAACTTCAAATGACTCCAAACTTGATATCCAACCTTCTAATTTCAATCCCAACAATTTTCAATAGTTAGATTCAACTCAAAATTTCAAAAATCAATATATACACCTTGTCTTATTCAACAATTTTTTTTTCTAAACTCAATAAAATCCAATAATGGTGTTCTTCAATTTTCTTCAACCAAACCAATACTAAACATTAGGAATAGGCAATACAAGAGCAATAGAATATTACCATTCAATTTCGACCACAAATGAGCAACGAGTCTTCAATTTCTTCTCCACATATCTAACTATTTTTTAGTTTCAGTTGTAATCTCGTAATTCATAATGAAGAAGAAGGAGGAGAAGAAGAAAAATAAGGGAAAAGAAAAAAAGGAGAAGAATAAAGAAAAGTTCTGACGGAAAGTTATATTTGCATAACTTTTTCTTCAGCGTATGATCAAAATTAAACACCAATCCTTAAAAAGCTCATCCCGTTAAAATTTCTTATCTCACATGACACAAAGCAAAATCGAAACCCACCCAAAATCCCCCAGTCCAGCCTTCGCCCCTCTCCTTTTCAGAAACTTCACCTACACTTTTCAAAGGGATGCATGTAACTAGGGATTACTGAAATAAGTACGAGTATATTAGTTGATTGAGTACAGAAAAATCAAGGAATTCATTATTCAAATGGTCACCCAATCATCCTTAAAGTTATACTTTTTTTAACAGAAAAATCACTTAACTATACTTTAACACTCAAAAGGTCACTCAGTCATATTTCTCAAACTTTTTGGTGACAGAATACTATTTTGCTCTCTAAATTATAATTTTTTTTTACTTTTCTTTGTTTACATAAGTAATTTTGATAATAACAACAAAATCTAAAAAATATTATTTAAATAATTGAGAACGAAAGAGAATAAAATATTTTAAAACCTATATTGCATGCATATACTTGTATGAGGTCAAAGGATTTACTCCGACTATATATTAGTCCTCTCCAGGGGCAACTCAAGGTTAATATTAATTAATGTTTGTAGTTTCCACTGCATACACACCCCATCGATTAATCCCAACTTGTCTTTTCCTTTCCCTTTTTGCATGTGCTAGTGCGTATTGCTCAAACAAAGAAGAAATTTAAAGTTATAACCGTGTACCGGTAAAATCGGAGATAGAGTTATCCCTGATTTTTTGTTGAAGACCGAGGAACAACGTTACTCGTTACTACAGGGGCAGATGCACGCTTACCAAAGCGGTGTCACGCGACACCGCTTCGTTGGAAATTTTTACTAAATATATGTATTAATACTGCACGAAAACGGATAAGTAGGACAAAATAACAACTTGACATAAATTGTGTCTTGGTGTTTTGGTTATGTGCTTGATTTTATTCTAAGAGGTCAAAGGTTCAAACCAGAACTAGCACTTTGTTTTTTTTGGAAATATTTGGGAGAGCCTTTGTGGTTAAAAATTGTGACGAAGTAGAATTGAACTCATGACCTTTTTTAGCTTAATACTCAACAAAATTAATAGACTAAAGCTATTTCTTATTTAAAAGTATGATAATCTAAGTTATATTTCAGCTTTTCTATAAATTTCGACACCGCTAACAAAACTTCCTCCTTATGCCCCTGCGTTACTAGCTCGAGTGAGACCGACGGTGCCCCCAGATCGGAACCAGGAGCGGACAAATGATACGTCGGGAATCGAGCATGGTTGAACCCGGAGAGATTCCAACTCGAGCAATGCGAAGAACCGAGGGTAAAGGAAAAAACGGTTAAACAAGACAAACAGAGAGCCGAAATATCCGCCATCAATTGAATATTATTGTTGATACCCAATTTTACTCTCATATTTTATAAAGTATTCCATATAATTTCAAAATATCATTTTGCCCTCTACCCAATTTATAAGGGTTATATAAGTTTTTCCAAAATTTTTAAAGCTTTGAAATTGATTTTCTTGAATTAAAGTTATTCAAATATTTATTAATAATCCCTTCAAATTATTTCAGGTGATTTAATCATCCAAACTCATTATTTATACTCATATGTATTTTATAATATTTTTATACCTTTTTTCACAATAATATTTGTCTCTTTCTATTATTTTACTTATCTACACACGTAAATTCTACCAAAAAGGGGAAGTTGTGAAAAAAAGTTTTCATCTTCGTAGTTCTAGTGCCTGTTTGTACATAAAATTTAATGGAAGATTTTTTCAATATTTTTTTTTTGAAATCAGCATTTGTTTATAAATTTTTCTAATTTTCACTTGTAGATGTATTTTAGAAAATTTGAAAAATTGAAAAACCGTAAAAAGTTGTTTTTTAAAATCTTCATTCAAATCACTCACAAAACTTCAAAAACAACCCAAACTAAAATTTATATCCAAAAATTTTACTTGAAAAATTATTTCACCATTTTTCCGAATTTTACAATTCTTATGTCCAAACGCCTACCTAGTCTGTTTTCTCCCTTATTTTCACCGGAAAACCCGCCGGAGCCATTAAAAATTGATCGTACATATTTCCCTTTTGCTTTATATTATCCTTGAATTACAGTTTGATTGATTTTGTTCCCTAGTTTGTGTTTTCCGATTCGAAACCAAGAAACTGAAAACTGGGTGAATCGTTTGTTTTTAATTAAAGAAAACAATTGGTCGTCGCCTGAAAAACATACGTCAACTTCGCCGGGAAAAATAACGTCGTCGTTGCCGGATATTGCCGAAAATCTCACCCGAGAATAATACAACGGACAAACTGTTTTGCAGTTTCACTTTTAAGCAAAATCTCCGTGCTTCTGGCCGCATCATAGAATAACGACGTTCTTAGCCGTAAACGATGGCGGACGGACGGTAGAATAGGCGGTGACAGTAAGTTTCAATTTTCACCATTGGATAACGACATCATTATTTCACGTACTGGTTGGGCAATTTCAATTCGAGATTATTCTTCATCTCATAACAATAATCGAAGAAATCAAACAGGGTTGCGTGGTGTAACGATCCGACTTCTCATTTTAAGAATTAATCCCCGTTCCCGAGCAACTTCGTAATACTTTTGATTTTCGAAAGATTCGAAATTAAATTAAAAGAACAATTCTCATTTTTGAAGCTTAAATGAAAAGAGTTTAACAGAGTTTGACTTTTGACCAAACGACTTCGCAATGGGGTTTTGATGATGTCAATAGCTATGTATGGTGATTTCAGGCTAAGGCGTATGTCCGGATTTGGATTTGGAAGTCTATAGGACAATTCGACGCATTTTGGCGAAAGTTGGAAAATAGAAGATTTTTGAAAAATTCGACCGAAGGGTGAATTGTTGAAACTGAGGTCGGATTTCGATTCTGAAAATAGGAACAACTCCATTACGTCATTTATGACTCGTGTGCAAAATTTGAGGTCATTCCGAATTGATTTGATACGTTTTGGCGCCAAATATTGAAGTTGGAAGATTTGAAAATTCATAATTCGATTCGATGCGCGATTCATAATTTCGGCGTTGTTTGACGTGGTTTGAAGCCTCGACTAAGTTCATATTATATTTTGGGACGTGTTGGTAAATTGGTTAAGGTCCCGAGGGCCTCGGGTGAATTCCGGGTGGTTAACAGATCAATTTGGACTTGATGAAAAGCTGCTAGAATTTCTGGGCAGCATCTGATGTTTTCGCTTCTGCGGAAGCTTCATTGCAGAAGTGACATCACATAAGCGACGCCTAACATCACATAAGCAGAACGGAAAGGGACATTACAGTGGTCGCAGGTGCGAAGCAATTCCCGCACCTGTGGGATCGTAGAAGCGAGAAATGAAGACGCAGAAGCAGAAGCTAGCAGCAATGGGCTAGAAAGTAGAAACGACATCGCAGATGCGCAATGTGCTCTGCAGATGCGAGATCCTGCTGGGCGGTGGACATTTGGACTTTGCAGATATGCATTTTGGCTCGCTAAAGCGAAGTCGCAGATGCGACAAATCTGTCCGCATATGCGAAAAATGGACAAAATGTTAAGGACCAAAAATGGTCATTTCGCCATTTCGTTTTGGAATTTTTGGATTTCGGTTCTTGGGCGATTTGTAACTACCCGACCGGTCGTTTTAAGCTCTAGCGCGTCGTTCAGCAGTTGGAAGTCATGAACAACTTCATTTTAGGTATATTGACTTATACGTATGGTCAGAATTGAATTTCAAGAAACTTGGAGTCAAATTGGAAAGAAACCTTTCATTGCGGCAACCTTAAGTTGAAGAAAATGGCTAAGATTGGAATTTTGAGTAAACGACCTCGGAATTGGGATCTGAAAGTTCCAGCATGTTCGAATGATGATTTCGGACTTGGGCGTATGTCCGGATTTGGTTTTGGATAACCCGTGAGCATTTCAGCGTATATTGTGGAAGTTAGTATTTTAGAAGAATTTCATAAACTTGGGTTGGAAGGCATTTCAGAGTTATAGATGTCCGTTTGGTATTCCGAGTCTGGAAATAGCTCTGTATGGTGATTCTGGAGTTGGGAGCGCAATCGGAAGTGAATTCGGATGTCCGGAGGTCATTTTGAAGTCATTTGGCTAAATATAGGAATTTGAAGGTTTTTGAGAAAATTCGACTGGAAGTGAAAATTTTGACATCGGGGTCGGAATGCGATTCTGAAAGTTGGTGCAAGTCCGTAATATCGAATGTGACTTGTGTGCAAAATTTGAAGTCATTCGGACTAGTTTTGGTAAGGTTTGAGACACTTAGTCTCTCTTAAAGAAGCATAAGTTGGAAAGTCAACCGGATATTGACTTATGTGTTAGAGGGCTCGAAATGCAAATTTTATGGTTCGGATAGTTTCGTTAGGTGATTTGGGACTTAGGAGTGTGTCCGGAATATTTTTGTGATGACCGGGGTAGAATTAAGCTTGAATTGGCAAAGTTAATATTTTGGCGAATTCGGGTTGATAGGTGAGATTTTGATCCGGGAGTCGGAATGGAATTTCGAGAGTTGATGTAGCTTTGTTATGTCATTTTTGACGTGTGTACAAAATTTCAGGTTATTCGGACATCGTTTGGTAGGGTTTTTGATTGAAAGTGTATGTTCGGAAATTTTTGGAAACTTAGGCTTGAATTCGATGAGTTTTGGAAAATTTGATATTTTTTGAGGTATTTTGATGATTGGATCAGGTCTTAATGATGTTATGAATTATGTGGGAATGATTGGTTGAGGTCCCACTGGCCTCGGGTGTGTTTCGGATGCCCAACGGGTCATTTTTGGAAGATTTTTGCCGTTTTGAGCATAAATGTAATGATCTAAAGGTTCATTTTTAGTTCTAGAGATCAAAATTTGATTTCGAGACTTCCAAAATTTAAATCATGAATTATAGGACTGATATGGAAATTTTGGTTTAATTTCATCAAGTCACGATTGGGTTTTTGACGTGAAATGTGAGTTAATTGTTTAACGAGTGAAATGGGTATTGGACAGGGCAAACGAGCTCTGAATTGAGTTTCGATTGAAGGGTTGTGTTCGTATTATTATTTGTGACTCATAGGAATAAGAATCGTCTAATTCCGAGTTCGTATGATGGAGTTAGAGCCATTTTAGTGAAAAATGGCTATGCTGCAAATTTCATAAAAAACTGTTGTATTTTCTGCAGCAGTGAACAGTAACCGCGCGTGAACGGTAGTGAACAGTGTCGTCAAAGTGACCCGTGAATAGTGACGGGTGAACAGTGACCCGTGAACAATGTCGTGAATAGTGACCCGTGAACAGTACTTCCGAAATATTAACATTTCATCCGCGAACCCAACCCATTTTTCCACCATTTTTTAGTAACCTTGAGAGATTTTGGACGGGAATTGAAGGGGTTTTGACGGAAAGTGATTGGAGGTAAGTCTTATGAACTAAATACAAGATTATATTGTGCAATCATCCTTGAAATTCATGAAAATATAGCCAAATTGTAAGAAAATAGGGCTTGAAATTGAAATTCTAAATTTGGGATTTGAGGGGTCAAATGGACTCCGATTCTTGTGAATTTGGTATGTATAGACTCGTGGCGATATAAGGAACATTTTGATGTAAAAATTTCTGGATTTTGAGAAGTGGGACCGGGGCTCGGGTTTTGCAAATTTCGTGAATTTCGATATTTTTCGATTGCTTTCGATTGGGTATTGTCCCTTTAGCATAATGCGACATATTCGTTGCGATTTTGGGCAGATTCGACGCACGTGGAGGCCAATTCGAGGGGCAAAGGTGTCGCGAGCTAAAGAAGTAGCCGATTCGAGGTGAGTAATTGATGCAACTGTTGTTCTAAGGGTTTGAAACCCCGGACTTTCACATCGTAATGCTATATTGAGGCGTGACACGCATCCTATGGCAGGTGCAGGGTCATATATGATTGGGGATTGTGACTTGGTCCATCCCGAGTGATAATTATAGTATATTGGCGACTGATTCGCACATTGTATTGATACTTATATTATGTTGGCGACTGATACACACATGTATTGATGATATTTGGGCTTAATGCCACGTTTGGGGGCCTTGTGCCGACTTGTAGAATCCTTCGGGGATTAATATCATTTAATTTCAGTCCAAGGTTTTAATTACTATTTTGCAAACTTAGCCGTAATTCTAAGTGTTGAAAACTCAAATGACATTTTAAATGTATTTCGGACTGGAAACTTCTATTTTGTAAATGCCCAAGGGGCTTATTATATTATTTTCTGGACTGATTATAAAGTGACTTGAAACAGTGGTAACAATGACACTGTATGATATACTCGAAACAGTGGTAACAATGACACTGTATGATATACTTGAAACAGTGGTAACAATGACACTGTATGATATACTTGAAACAGTGGTAACAATGGCACTGTATTATGTAAATTGGTCAGGTAACAATGGGCTGACCGGTCAGGTAACAATGACTGACCAAGATATTGCGCTTGGGCTGTAGGAGCCCCTCCGGAGTCCAATGACACTGTATGATATACTTGAAACAGTGGTAACAATGACACTGTATGATATACTTGAAACAATGGTAACAATGGCACTGTATGATGTAAATTGGTCAGGTTAACAATGGCACTGTATGATATACTTGAAACAGTGGTAACAATGGCACTGTAGGATGTAAATTGGTCAGGTAACAATGGGCTGACCGGTCAGGTAACAATGACTGACCAAGATATTGCGCTTGGGCTGTAGGAGCCCCTCCGGAGTCTGTACACACCCCCAGTGAGCGCCGTCGACGATAAATAAATATGGATGGCTCGGGCTGCACGCCGCAGTGGGTACTGGAATGTACCATCATATGCATTGCATTGCATTCATGTATTTGTATTTATACTGTTGTTTAGCTGCTCAGTTCCATATGTTGCTGTATATTTGGATTTTAGCTTACTTTGTGTATTTACTGGATTTTCTTATCTTCGGACTGTAGTTACTTTTATTACTCACTGGGTCGGAGTACTCACTTTACTCCCTGCACCTCGCGTGCAGCTGCAGGTATTGATCACCCGGTAGCGGGATATTAGCTCATTGAAGGTATTACTATTGTAGCTGAGCAAGGTTACCGCCAGCGTTCGCGGTACCGGACATTGTCTTTAGAATTTCAGAATTTAATTTTGTATATTATTGGCCCTGTAGTTGTGTTCAGGATTTCTTTAGATTCTCGTGACTTGTGACACCCCGGTCGGGTTATGTTGGGCTTTAAACACTGGTTATTATTGTCGTTAAGCTGTATTTATTTATTCATTTATATTTAATAATTGTTAAAGATACGATTTGGGTTAGTTGGCTGGCCTTGTCTTCACGAGAGGCGCCATCACGACCGGGTTAGAAAATTGGGTCGTGATACGTGCATATCTTCATGACTTCAACTTGGGTAAGTATCCTATATCCAAAAGTGATTATATTTCATAAATTCATGGTTATATTCATCGTTTAATTCGGATTTAAATGGAAGAAATCAAGATTTTTGCAAAACTTTTCAAGAACAAAAAATTAAAATTTGGAGGTCGAGTTGCTATTAGAATTTGATAAAATTGGCATGGCTGAATTCGTATCGGAATGGGTGTTCAGATTTTGTAAAAATTTTATCGGGTTGCAAGAGGCGAAACCCGCGTTGACTTTTGGTTGATTTTTTAGAATAAAATTTTAAATCGACGTTATTTTATCCGGAATTATTTCCTATGAATTTTAATGAAATTATACAATTAATTTGGGGTCAATTCAAGCAAGAAGGCCATTTTGGAATATCGACCTAACTTAAAAAAGGTAAGTATCTTGCCTAACCTTGAGTGGAGGAATTACCCTTTAGGCATTGAGTCGTATGTGCCATTTGTGAAATGTGAAAAGCCGTGTACGCGAGGTGACGAGTACGTACTTAGGCTTATATGTGCAAAATTTAGTGGTTTAACGTCTTAGGTATTTTGTGTAGTAAATTGGATAATTGTTGCCATTTATTAAACCCTTTATTTGCTATGCCTCAATCCTTGTTTGTCGAATTTGTTTTTATATGATAATTTGGTGTGATTGTCACTTGAATTTTTATGTGAATTCCGTATGTTTATTGATTTGATAGTTCCTGAAAATAATTATATTATGAATTTTTCATCTACAAATAATTAATTAAATAAGTTTAAATTGAGGTATTAATATATTTATCAAAAATTTAGACTAAAGAAGGTGTTGTCTTATGCTGAGTTAATTTTCCTTCCTTGCTGTTGTTTTCGAGGTTTATGTACGTTGTGTGAAACCCTGGCCTAGTATCTGTGAAATTAATTTTGTTGTATCTTTGGAATTGGTTATAGCATATGGGCAATTCATAATATGAATTGTTATTTTGTGTTGTCGTGGTAATATCCGCAGAAATTATTGTGTGGTTTGGGTTACTGTTATGCGGCGGATAAGGGTGACATTCCACTATTGATATTATGTGGGAATAAGGGTGGCATTTCAATGTTATTATGTGTTGGAATTTTGTCTGGGCGGAGTCATAAGGGTGGCTATTATACGAAGTGATAAGGGAGGCTATTATAGGAGTGATAAGGGTGGCTATAGGAGTGATAAGAGTGACTATTGATATTGTTAGGGCGGAGGGATAAGGGAGGCTATTATAAGAGTGAAAAGGGTGGCTATAGGAGTGAAAAAAGTGAGGCTATTAATATTGTCAGGGTGGAGGGATAAGGGTGGCTATTGGCAGGGATGATATATGATGATATGGGATTATTGTGTTGGTGATTTTTATGTGATGTTGTAATTTCCTTGTGACTCCTTTTATATATTGCGCAACTTGTTTTGTTAATTCAGTAAATTTGATAAACTTGATAATTATTTGATTCATGATGAAGATGTGAGCCGTGGCTATTGCTGGACGGATTATATTATTGGCACGTGAGTTATCCGTACGATTATGATGAGAATATGTTATGATTGAGATAAGGGCACGAGGTGCCGTGAGAATATGATAGCGGGTTGGGCCCGTGTTGATAAGAGTGACATTTATTTGAAAGGATTATATTCAAAAATATTATTTGAAAGAATTATATTTGAAAGAAATTTATTTGAAGGGTGTGTATTCGAAATATATATTTGTTTTAAAGAATTATATTCGAAAAATATTTATTTGAAAGGAGCATATTCCAAATATACTTATTTGAAAGGATTATATTCTAAAGATTTTTATTTGAAAAACTTATAGGTGAAAGACATATATTTGAGAGACTTGATTAATTGATTGTATTTGTGTTCCTTGTTCCTTTAAGCAATATTTATGGTGTTCTTGTTGCCTTGTTGTTTATATCATTGATTGATTCTTGTTGCCATCATTGATCTTTGTTTTCCTCTATTATTATTATATATTGTTATACTGCACAGGTTACTTGATTAGTGAGTGTCTTGATTGTACCTCGTCACTACTCCACTGAGATCAGTCTTGATACTTACTGAGTACCGACCGTAGTGTATTCATACTACACTTCTGCACATTTTTATGCATAGCTAAGTATTGAAGCATTCAGACTCGAGCAGGGTTAGTGTGTTGATCGCAAGGATTCAAGGTAGAGCTGTTTAGTCGTCGCAGTCCCTTGGAGTCTTTCCATTTTATTGTACTGTTAGTTATTATTCAAACAGTATTCAGTTTTCGATCCTTGATATCATTTCATATATTCAGTTAGAGTTCATGACTCAATATTACCTATCTTGGGAGGTTGTTTGACCATTTTCGATGTTGGTTTTGACACCTATATCATAAAAAAAGGCTTGAATTGTTATTATGACTTACTTAGTCTTAGAGACTATGTGCCATCACAACGCATGTGGTGGGATTTTAGGTTGTGACACGTGGATTCAGATTCAGATTCAGGTCAATTCTCGCCGATTTCTTGGTTGGTCTAAATTCCAAAGAAAGCACAAAAATATTTGAAGTTTCTTCTTCCTATTTGAATGAGAAATACATAGAGTATTGCTAATGCTCATCGCAATCTATTACTGTCTGTCAGATTTTTGTTAACTTCAAAGGCTGCAATCCAGGTTTTATTGTTCCTCTTGATATTTTAATAGTTTGATATTTTAACGTAATTGTATCTCCTTGCTTGCCTAATTTGTTCTTGAATCTTTAGTTAGTATTTGCCCTAGCATTGTCAAATTAATTACATTAGTGATAGCTTTGCCTACTTGTTTATATTGTTATCTACATGTTTGCATCTGTATTTTTAATCTTTATTTCAAATATCCCCCAGTAGTTCTGTTATAGTTTTGCACATTTTTTTGTGACCTTTAGCGGTAGATTATAGCCCCCTTTAGCTCTTGTATTTTATTTCTTCACCTATTTTTCTATCCTTTAGTGGTAGATTATAGTTCCTTTGTTTTATTTCTTCACCTGTTTTTCTATCTTTTAGTTGTAGATTATTGTTCCTTTAGTTCCTTTGTTTTATTTCTTCACCTATTTTTATGACCTTTAGTTGTAGATTATAGTTCTCGTTAGTTCCTTTATCTCATTTCTTTACCTGTTTTGCGACCTTTAGTGGTAGATTATATTTCGCTAATTTATTTTATTTTTGTCGCTTGTTTTCGTGATAGTGCTTGCGTAGTGACTTATAGATTATAGTGGCTTTGGTGAACGATGGTAGGGTAAGGTCTTGTCCTCGAGGGTGTCAATGGAGGGGATGGGGGGGGGGGGAAGGGGTAAGAGGGTAAGAGGGCTAAGGGATCAACTAGGCTGAGAGTATGGTCTTGGAACATAGGAACTTTGACTAGAAAATCTGTAGAGTTAGCGAAGATTCTCAAGAAAAGGAAGATTAATATAGCTTGTGTACATGAGACTGGGTGGGTAGGAGATAAGGCATGGGATATGGGCAGTTTCAAACTTTGGTATTCTGGGAGGGTGGGGGGCAAGAACGGGGTAGGTATCTTGGTTGATAAGAACCTCCATGAACTAGTGGTGGAGGTTAGGAGGGTGAATGACTGGTTGATGACTATTAAGCTAGTTGTTGGAGGTTCTACTTTGAACATAATCAGTGCGTATGCAACCCAAGCAGGACTTGGATGAGGAAGTCAAGAGGCGTTTTTGGAAGGATTTAGATGAGATGATACATGATATCCCGCATACCGAGAAACTTTTCGTAGGAGGAGATTTCAATCGCCACATTGAAGTGACGTTTGGGGGGTATGATGATGTTCATGGTGGCTTTGGTTTTGGAGATAGAAACGAAGGAGGAACATCTTTGCTGGACTTTGTTAGAGCATTTTATTTGGCAATAGCAAACTCGAGTTTCTAGAAGAAGAGGGAGCACTTGGTCACTTTCCGGAGTTTGATGGTCGAGACTTAGATTGATTATTTACTCTGCAGGAAGTCTGATAGAGGTCTTTGCAAGGATTGCAAGGTCATCCCGAGTGAGAACCTCTCGACCCTTCATAGTCTCCTGGTCATGGACCTTGAAATCACGAGGAAGAGGAGGAAGGAGCGATGTATAGCCAACATAGTACCAAGTGGGGAGCCTTGACGGAAGCTAAAGCGCAGGAGTTGGGGGTCAAGCTATTGAGTATGAGGGCTTTGAGGAGTAGTGGGGACGCAAGCGCTATGTGGACCACGACTGCACAGTGTATTAAGGAAGGCACTAGATAGGTATTTGGGGTCTCAAAGGGTTACTCTTGTTGTCACAAGAGAGACTAGTGGTGGAATGGAGAGGTTCAAGGAAAAGTTGAAACCAAGAAAGCAGCTTATTTAAAGCTAGTAGAAAGTGTAGACGAGGAGGAGAAGAGGGCGAATAGGGAGCATTATAAGTTGGCTAAGAAATAGGTAAAGCTAGCAGTTACGACAGCCAAGACTACACCTTTTAGTCATTTGTATGAGGAACTCGAGGGTCAAGGTGGGGATAAGAGGTTGTTCAGGTTAGCCAAGGCACGAGAAAGAAAGGTGTGTGACTTGGACTAAGTGAAGTGTATCAAGGATGAAAAAGGTAGAGTTCTGGTTGATGAGGGGCTTATCCGTCGGAGATGGCAGACCTACTTTCTTAGACTCTTGAACGAGGAAGGGGACATGAGCATTGTACTGGGTGATTTGGAACTTTTTGAGAGTCATTGCGACTTTGGGTATTGTAGGCGTATTAGAGTTGATGAAGTTGAGTGGGCTATGCGTAAGATGAGCAGGGGCAAAGAGACCGGGCCGGAAGAAATCCCGGTGGAATTTTGGAAGAGTGTGGGCCAGACAGGCTTTGAGTAGCTCACTAGGTTATTTAATGCCAGTTTTAGAATAAAGAAGATGCTCGAAGAGTGGAGGTGGAGCACGATGGTTTCTGTATACAAGAACAAGGGTGATATCCAAAATTGCAATAACTATCGGGGTATCAAGCTGCTTAGCCATACCATGAAAGTATGGGAGAGATTGGTAGAGCTAAGAGTGAGGAGGAGTGTGTCTATTTCCGAGAACCAGTTTTGGTTTATGCTGGGGCGTTCGACTACAGAAGCTTTCCACCTTGTTAGGAGATTGATGGATCAGTATAGGGAGAGAAAGAAGGACTTGCATATGGTATTCATCGACTTAGAAAAGACATACGATAAAGTTCCGAGGGAGGTTTTGTGGAGATGTTTGGAGGCTAGAGGTGTACCTGTTACCTATGTTAGGTTGATTAAGGACATGTATGATGGATAAAGACTCGAGTGAGGACGGTGGGTGGGGACTCGAACCATTTTACGTTTATGATGGGGTTGCATCAGGGGTCGACACTCAGCCTTTTTTGTTTGCTCTGGTGATGGACGTACTGACGCACCACATCCAATGGGAGGTGCTGTGGTGCATGCTATTTGTAGATGATATTGTATTGATTGACGAGACGCGAGACGTTGTGAACGCAAAATTAGAGGTATGGAGGCAGACCTTGGAATCTAAAGGCTTCAAGTTGAGCAGGACCAAGATAAAATACTTGGAGTGTAAGTTCAGTAGTGAGACTCAAAAAGGGGAAGGGGAGGTGAGGGTGGACTTGCAGGTCATTCCTAGGAGAGGGAGTTTTAAGTACCTTGAGTATATTATTCAGGGGGATGGGGATATTGACGAAGATGTCACACATCGTATTGGGGCGGGATGAAAAAAATGGAGCCTCGCTTCCGGTGTTTTGTGTGAAGAAGGTGCCACCGAAACTTAAGGGTAAGTTCTACAAAATGGTGGCCAGATCAACGATGTTGTATTGGGTGGAGTGTTAGCCAGTCAAGATCGCTCATGCTTAGAAGATAAAGGTAACAAAGATGAGGATGTTGCGATAGATGTGCGGGCACACCAGGTTAGATAGGATAAAAAATGAGGTTATTCGCGACAAGGTGGGTGTGGCCCATATTGAGGATAATATGCGAGAATCACGGTATGTGGTTTGGACATGTAAGGAGGAGGATCAAAAACGCCGGGTGAGGAGGTTGAGAGGTTGGCATTGGAGGGACTACATAGAGGTAGAGTTAGGCCAAAGAAGAGGTGGGGAGAGGTGATTAGGCAAGACATGGCGCAGCTTCAGCTGACCGAGGACATAACCCTTGATAAGAAGGTATGGAGGTCGAGGATTAGGGTAGTAGAGTAGGTAGTCTAGAGTGTTTATAATTGTAGTATTGGCACGCAATCTCGCTTTCTGTTAGTAGTAGGTTTTTATGACTAACCATTGTTTTCTTTCATTATCGATCACCTTACTATCTTGTTGTTTTTATTCTGCTTGTATATGGCTTTTTGGTACTGTCCCTTCTTATCCATAGTTTTATTAATGTGGTGCTTTTGCTTTTCTGAGCCGAGGGTCTATTGGAAACAACATCTCTATCCTCACAAGGTAGGGGTAAAGTCTGTGTACAAACTACACTCACCAGACCTCATGATGTGGGATAATACTGAGTATGTTATTATTGTTGTTAATAGCATATATTTTCATAATAGTTATATTTTTTATATTATTTATGTCAAAATACTATTTTCATATTTTTATAACTCTAAATTATTGTTTTTAAGTATTTAATGTATTAAATAATATTTTTATTTATTAAATAGCCATTTTTATAATCTATTTTAAGGAATTTCGTGTATTTTTAAATTATAGCCCAATATAGGACTAATTTTCGGGCCAATTAAGGTCCAAATAGGCCCATCCCAGTTGACCCATCAACAACCCAAACCAAAAGACCCTCTTTAAAATATGGTTGCGACCCATTTCAAACGACCCACCCTGCCCTCTTTTAATCTTGGTCGTTGATCATAATGATCAACGGCACGCAAACCATTTCTCCTTTTTAGTTAACCAAGCTCCTAATCCTAGTTCCCATTTCCCAGAACCGGCCACCTTTGCATTCTCTCTACTTCCCTCCTCTCTTTACAGAACCCTAGCAGTCGCCTCCCTTCTCCTCTCCAAATTCGGCCACACCATGGAATCTCTTCGTGATTTACTTACTTTATACGTACTACTCTATTTTTATTTGCATGATCAAGGAATTACACAGTACTTGCCTAATTTTGGCCAGTAATGTCTCTCAGATTCAAGACGATTGACCTCAATTTTATGAAGATTCGGATGTTATTCCATCTATATACACTCAATAAATGATAATTATCGCGTCTTAGTTCGATTTATGGCGGTCGGATGTAACTAGGGTTTGAAATTTGTTCTATCTCCTTTGTTGGTTCTGTTATTGATTTCATGCGATTTTCTTTCTTTATTTGTGTTTAATTGATTAGTTTCCATGTTTGTTCGTCCTAATCTGTCACTATATAAACACCTCCCCCAATTCCCCTAAAACTAACATGAACTGCTATTACTCTCTCACTCTTACTCGTTCTACTATTCTAAAACTTGAGATCTTGTCCGGCTGAAAGCCAAGGATACCAAAATACAATTGTTGATCTTTCTTAGTGCGAGTACTACCTGGGGTTCACCTGAAACCCTTGGGAACTCTGACGTACTGAGATTTTGGTATCACGACCCAAACCGATGGGCCGCAACGGGCACCCGGTACCTTATTCAATCGAGTACCAATATAACGTAGCTTTTCATGTACTATCATATATAACTGAGCTGGAAGGCTTCCATGATATAAGTAGAATACCACATGTAATACCAACTTACACAAGGGACATACAGGCCTATAAGACCAAAATAACCACTCGTACACTGAACATAGGCCGACAAGGCCATACAATCTTTTAAGCACATGACATCTGCCTACAAGCCTCTAAGGATACATAATTTTCATAAAGGTCGGGACAGAGTCCTGCCATACTAAACAATACACGTCTAAATCATACTAACCAAACAAGCAACTCTGAAGCAAATGGAGTGCACCAACATCTTTCGCTAAGCTGATAGCCTACTTGGAGGGCTCTCGACCTATCTATCGGGACCTGCGAGCATGAAACACAACATCCCCAGGCAAAAGGGACGTCAGTACAAATAATATACCGAGTATGTGAGGAATGAAAATCAGTAAATAATAGACATGAGAGAAACATGGAGTAAAAGACTCGACATGTACGTTTGCATAGCTTTGTGAATCATTTCATTTTTATAATGTCATGCATATGCGTATAAATGTCATACCATGCATAGGTATATGCATTCATAACATCATCAAGCCTCTGAGGGCATCCCATCATATCATTTCGGCCACTGTCGGCAAATCATCAACGTATACCAGCTGATCAGGTGGTGGTGCGTATATAATGCCGTAACCTTTTTCCCATATCCCATATAAATATAATATACATATATAACGTATATAATGCCATCTGGTCATGGGGCAATGTACGTGTATAAATGCATGAAATGCATAAGAAATACGTTAATAAGATTTTCTCGGAATGCCATAAAAATTAATATGCCTTTCGGATAAACTTTATCAAATACGTATTTTTCTAAGACCCATGAAAAAAAATATAAAAATAATTCATATGGGGAATCAAGAATATAGATACCCCTAGTATTTCTAAGAATAGAGTCATTTATGGAAGTTGTGTATTTTGCTCGTTTCATTTGTATTATTTGGATCATGCCAAAAAGAAAGAAGGGATAGCCTTAATATACCTGGGTCGATTATCTTGACAAGCCCTCTAACACCAATTGATTGCGATAACATGTAACGGTGGATCGCAGTAGGGAAAAATTTCGTATGATATTCTTTGAGAAAGATTGCATCGTACTCTCTTAAAATCACAAAATTTCACGTTGCTAAGATACTAAGAATTCTCGTTTGAATTCTTGAAGATGCTTATGAGATTTTGTTGAATTGTTGAAGATGAAAATTCTCACGCTATATTGTGTTATGAAGCCTCAAATGAGCTATGGTCATCCGTAAATTAACAAGCTCACGTCCAAAGCCTTGGAGTTCAAAATGAATTCTTTGAAATTTCAAAATGAATTCTTTGAGTTTCAAATGAATTCTTTCAATGTCTTGCTTGGTAAGCCCCACTTGACTTTAATGCTTAGAAAGACTACTTATTTCAAAGTGTGACACCAACTTACAATACCTATTAGTCATACTAACCTTTAGTTGTTGTGGTCCCACGTGGAAAAGACAATTTTACTCTTACCCATTTAAATTAATAATTAATCAATTATTTCAAATTACTTAAAATAATACTCCTTTTTAATATACTTTATACATCATATTATCATGGTCATATGGTACTTTGTATGGCACTAGTCCATAACTACCGGGTATTATAGCTCGGACCGTATTTTATCCCAAATTGCCAAACTTCGACGAAATTTATTTTCTTCGATTTGCTTACCCTCTCACCTTCACGAATTTACTTATCACTTGTTTGAAATAAAATAATACTTATAATCCCAAGATAATCTCATTCACGAACTTATGTTGTTTAACTTACGACAAAACTTTAACGTACGAAAAAATACGGGATGTAACATCTCATTTCCGATCTTATATCAATTTATTTATGGCGTACTTCCACGTATGAAAATATGAGGTATAACATTATTCTCCCCCTTTGGAACATTCGTCCTCGAATGTTGACTGATGTATTTATCATTCACATAACCCGTATCTCTTGTGAATACTTTAATACCCTTCTTGCCATTTAGGCAACTGTTCTTTGAATAATTTCAAAGTCCAGGGAATTCCCCCCTCTAGGCCTCTTTCTCGCACCATGGTCTGTGGTCGAAATTCTTCTAATCTCGTAACTCTTACTATCTTCTGTCATGCAGCCTGAACGATTTTTTTCTTGTATGTGCGTCTATGTGACTCTTCTCTCCTCTTTCCTCCAGCTTTTAGCTAATCTTTAGGCCTCACTTTGCAAATATATACATAGCTTGATAAAATGTCCCTCTGGGTATCTGTAGGTATACTGAAGTTCTTCGCTTGGTACTTTGTCTAACTTAAGAATATTGTTATACCTTATTTCATAGATCCGCTTATCCATTCGTATGACTTTACTGTATCTAGGTAGGTCTGATTATTATACCATAACTCTTACTTCGATTCATTATTACTGAGCTCTGCTACCAAACTCCATGTTACTTTCGTTACTTATCCCATATGTATAAATCTAAGTCCTTCAATGACTCCTCATTACTTGTAACGACCCAACCAGTTGTTTTGAGCATTTGCATTTTGCTCGGTAGATTGGGGGAAGAAGTAGCTCCGTATGATGTATTAGGACTTGTGTGCAAAATTTGGGTTCATTTCGGGTTGATTTGATATGTTTCGGTGTGAGTTTTTGGAAGTCGAAAGTTCAAAAGTTCATTAAGTTTGATTTGAGGTGCATTTTGTCTTTTCGATATTGTTATGTGTTTTGAGGCCTTGAGTAGGTCCGTATTATGATATGGAACTTTTTGGTATGTTTAAACGGGGTCCCGAGGGGCTCAGGTATGTTTCGGATAGGTTTGAGTTGTGCTGCGCTCGTTTTTCTTATGTTTCGACGTCGTTTCTTCAAGCATAAATGGTACCACATTGAACAAATGAGCTTCAATTTCTATTTTAATTGAAGCATTAGATCCGTATCGTAATTACGGAGCCATAACAAAAATAATCGTCAAATTTGGACATCGTATGGGGATTTTATGGTCATTTTACTAAGAATTGGGTTGCCAGATTTTTCACATTAATTGCGAAATTGTCACTGTTGCGTATTTAAAAATCTGCACTATTTTTAAATATTGAAACCAACACATCTCCTTTAATATAAGGTCAAATAGAGTGATTCAAGAGCCTATCTTGACTAGAATTTCACAAAGAATAGAGGTATCAAAAGTGAGTTTTGAGATATTTTGGCATAAGAAACAAGGCAGAATAGTGTTAAACCGTGGGATTTATGCATTTGACATATTTTGCATTGGGGAGTTCGAAATTGGGTAATTTTTCGAGGCTCTTTTCAGCATATGAATTGTGGTAAGTATTCTCTACTCGCTTTTGGTTATATTTCATGAATCAATCTTCGATTTTAGCTTTTGGTTGATGAATTTTAAAGAAAAAATTAGGGGTTTTGGCCTAAAGTTTCATAATATGAATTTTGAGTTTTGAACAACGATTCAAAGTCGGATTTGAGTGAAGCTAGTATGGTTGAACTTGTAATTGAATGAGTTAACGGATTTTGTGAGTTTTATTGGGTTCCGAGGTGCGGGCCCGGGTTGGACTTTTTGGCCGATTTTGGGCTTTTGATTAAAGATTCGACCTTTACCGATTGGGATTGGTTCCTTTAGCAATGTTTGATGTATTTTGAGTTGTTTTTTATTAGTTTCGAGCCATTCAGAGTTCGTAACGCACGTGATGGGATTCTTGGAGCATCGCTTGGCATGCTCAGTGTCAGAATTGGCTTGTTTAAGATACGTAACTCTTCTAAGCTTAGTGCTGAGGGTATGAAACCCCGAACTACGTGTTATGTGATTGGTATTGAGGTGACGCACATTCTAGGTGATGGGTGTGAGGACGTGCACCCTGTGAAATGGGACTCTGTTGTTCCCATGGCCCTTGTATAGTGGCCCTATTTTGTTGATATTTGTGTTTTCATCATGTGATAAAGTAATTGAGCTGTCAATCATGCTAAATATCATGTTTAGGCTTTATGCTGATATTGTTTGTACCCATAGTGGTTATTTCTTGTTGTCATCTCACTGATTTCCATTGATATTTTGTACTCAATCATATTCATGCATTCATATCGTATCTCAATCTCAGCTGTTGTTGTTGATGCATCATATCATTATTGCCGGGCTATATTCATGACATTTTGAGCCCGTGAGTGAGACTGGAGAGGTTGATAACTGAGTGAGGCCGAGATCCTGATTGTGAGGATATATATATATATATATATATATATATATATATATATATATATATATATATATATATATATATATATATGGATCGGGCTGCACGCCGCAGTGATATATGAATCGGGCTACACGCCGCAACGATATATGGATCGGACTGGATGCCACAATGATATTGGGTCGGGCTACACGCCGCAGTGATATAGCGCTTGGGCTGTAGGAGCCCCTCCGGAGTCTGTACACCCCAGTGAGCGCAGTTGACTATATATATATGGATCGGGCTGCACGCCGCAGCAGTTATTATACAACGCATAGTGATTTATTGTGCTGAGTATTTAGTTTAGAAAGAGAGGATCCAAGGTAATGATATTAAGTACTCTGAGAGTTTGAGTACATGTTTCATCTATGAGATACATGTCATTCGCATGCATACATGACATACATGCATAGAGATGCATTCTTCCTCATGCTATATTGTATCACATCATTCATGACTTATTATAGACATTGATATGTGGGTATGGAGGGGAACTTTACTTTTTATTTGGAAAGAAAATAAAACATTTTATTTATTGTGGAAAGGATATTTGGATAATTATATTTTTCAAACTTACTCATACTTTTGGCATTTTTGGTAAGAGATCTGGGATTTTCTTTCACTGAGATATTTGAAAAGGCCATTTTCTGGAACTGTGAACGAGCTGAGTATTTTACTTTTGAGATTTCTCTTTTATACTTGCATTTATGTTGTTATGACCTATTGTGGAAATATTGGCTTTAAACCCGATCCTGTGTTAGCTCGTCACTACTTTCAACCTGAGGTTAGGTTTGTTACTTTTTGAGTACATGGGGTCAATTGTACTCATACTGCACTTCCTACACAGTGCGTGCAGATCTCGGATGCCGATGTTGCTATGTTCGATGGTTATTGGATTTGAAGGCGTACCCGCGTTCCTACTGTAGCTGCCTCTTGTTCACAGTAGTCTTAGACTATAAAATTCTATTTATGTGCTTTTCAAATAGACTGTATACTTGTTCCAATGTTTCTTTGTAAACTCTATTTGTAGAAGCTGATAATTTGTACTACCAGTCCTTGGGAAATGTATAAGATTTAGATAATTCTCTTGTTTAATTAATTTATTAAGTCAAATGAAACTGGATAATTGTTAATTGGATTACCTAGCGGGTTGGGTTAGGTGCCATCACGATTGGTGAATTTTGGGTCGTGACAAGTTGGTATTAGAACTCTAGGTTCATAGGTCCTACAAGTCATGAGCAAGTGTCTAGTAGAGTCTTGTGGATCGGTATGATGACGTCTATATCTATCTTCGAGAGGCTATAGGACATTTAGGATATACTTCCCATCTTTCTTTACTTATCGTGCGACATTGATTCAGCTTAAAGTGTGACTCTTTGAATTCCTTCCACGCATTCGTATGCGCATGTGAGCGCTCGGTATTAGCTGTACATTGATGGTTTGTGATTCCATGTAAGAGGTGCAAGATGTAATTTTGATATGCTGATGATGGGACAGTCTGGAGGACTTGAGGCTGGGTTTTGACTGTGGTTTGAGCATAAAGGTGTTGATTGTGTGAGCACTTGCTTTTGGATTTATATGTCCGACAGTGTCCCTATTCGTAGAATTTATGTCTAGATGGCTACGTGATGAGTATGATGTGACTGTGAGATGTGTTCATATGGTTGAATGTGACGAGAAGGGTCTGCTTGGAGTGTAGAAAGAACTATTTGGTGCTTGATTTCTATTTTGATTTATTGTATAGTCCCGAGTTATGGGTGTGTTGAAGGGTTTTTTCATGTTGTTTAGTTGAGGAGTGAAGTATATTTCATGTCGTGATATGAGTTGAGACTCAAGAAGATTAAGTGATTGCGTAATGGTTATGACTGTGGAAGGGTATAAGGAGATGTTAGTTTGAGGCGAAGCAAGTGGGTTATCTCCTGCGGGGTGTCCTGATGTTTGTGTGACCCCTATGTTGTTTGTTGGGAGTTCTCTTTTACCAGTGAAATATATGTGTCGCAATTTGAGTTGGGATCGCCTATGAGAGTGGGCTTGGCTATTACAAGGGTGAATGCGAGATTTGCAGATGATCTGACTAGATGGTTTGTGTTGCATGAGCTTATGAAGGATTTAGTTGAATCTCACTATGGTATTATGGCAGTAATAGAGTATGGGCATTTTGAGTTTTTGCATTCTTTAATCTATGGATTCGATCCAAGTGGGCGAGTCCGCTATTGATAAGTTAATTTTACGGTTATGTGTTGTATTGGTTTTGGTTTAAGGTATACTTGTGAATGAGTTATGTTCTGGATGGGTGAGACTGAGGATGACTTGAGTAAAGGAAATTGTAGGTAAACTTTATGAGTATATGAGAATCATGGAACGATTTGAGTTGTTATTAGTAAAGGATGTAATGTGTATGGAGCAAGAATTTATTTGGTTGCATTAAGGTGGAGTTACTTCCTTGGTTGCTGGAGTGCTAATGGGGCACCAGTCGTTCGGTCGATTTGGTCAGTCTAATTGAGAATTGAGCAGAGTGAAAGACTCTTAAGAGTGGTTCAAATGAATTCAAAATTTGTGTGTGGCAACTGGGAATCTTTAGAACGTGTATTTGGCTAGAAACTGAGATTTATATTGGAGGATGTCAGGACTTGTGGCATTTCTATATCATTATGGATTCTACATATCAGTATCAGGAAGGCGAAAGTAATGGCTTTAGATTCGCAGAAGGTCTCTTCAGAGTGGGTATCTCGGTTGTGGTGCTTTTGGGGTGATTAATAGAGCATTCAGTGTCTTATGAGCCTTATGGCGATGTGGTTTATTCTAGGGTCTCGTGTGACGAGTCTTGGTTGAGAATTGTGGTATTATGGCGAGGAGAAGTATCAATTTGAAGGTAGTTCAGAAGGAACTAGGATAAATAGGACAACTTGGTAGTAGGTTGGATTAACATGGTAATGGATGCGATTGACTCTTTTAGTCCTTATGAGGTAGTGAGTTTCTACAGGTGTTTTGTGGCGGTACTCTTGGGTTTTGGTGGCCTGCGTGGCTTTGTTGAGTTAGAGAGATTTAGTTCTGATGGTTTGGTTATGTACAAATGGGTTCCGGAGAGTTCTCGATGGTTTCTACCACGGTTTGAGATGTATATTTTCTACTGACGTGAGGAGCATGTGATGTATAATGATTTTCTCCAGATGAAATCAAATGGAAAGTTCTTGGCTAATTGAGTAAGTAGTTGCTTGTGACTCGGAGTGGATTACGAAGTTCTCGTATTTTTCGTATGATGGCATAGTATATGCAGTGTGTTGTGTAGGATTGAGATTTGCATGTGTAAGATCACGGTTCAGTATTGAAGGGGAGGTCATGAGTCCTTAGGCAACATATATAGTTTCAGATGACTAGGTAAATAACATTACTATTTGGTATGGCTTGATGAGAGTATACATTTCAGAAAGAGGAATGTGTTTTGATTTATGGATACTTCATTGGTATTGCGGCACTCTCCTAGTTGATCGACTGCTAGTGTTCAAATTTTGCTTTGTGGCACAGTAGAATTATAGAAGTATTCCTTGCGGGATGATTGTGTATGAAAGATGTGTTAGACATTCAGGCGGTGAAATTGGCATCAGATATGGTGATTTATGTGTTCTATGGACTTGGAGACTAGGAGCTCTCATGAGCAGATTGTTGCATGGTTGTGGACTATGAATTGTGGTCGAAGCTAGCCAAGTGATAGTATGTGTTATGATTCAGTCATTGTGGACTTTTGGAGGATTATTTATCTATTTGTGGGTGACCAGAGTTGATTTAGGGGTCCATTGGTAGGCCCAATTAGGATGTATATTCTATACCGAGTCGGATTGGTTGGCTCCATACTGTTATTGCTGAGGGATATGCCATTTGGTTGTTGTTGAGATTATTCATGTTCTGAAATGATCTATGAGTTACTCTTCTATGCCACGAAGAGTGGTGTTTCGTTGGTTATATGCACATATGGTGAGGTTCTATTTGAGCTTTATAGCAGAATTTGAGCGAGATGAGTATTTGGGTATTGAATGATTGATTGCGCGTTGGCTATGTTCTTTCCTGATTGTGGTATTATGTTATTTGCTCTCCGTGGTTATGGTAATTCACTTTGGGTGCTTGATGTCGAATTTTGCGTGACTATTGATTTTGAGCAAGGTGACTTGAGGTACATAATATGGACCAGCGTTTGGATGGGTCACGTATTGTAGCGGAGTTATGTTGAGACATGATCCTTTGTGTTAGATTCGTGTGTTTTGGTTATACGGTGTGTGACAGGTTCTTAGCATTTCTTTGTGGCGGTACTTGTTGAGTTTGCGAGATAATTCCCTCGTCAAAGTCATTTTCCATGATTGAGCACATTTGGAATGTTACTTATTGGTGCACAGATTGCACGAGTTGCGGCTTTAGACTGTATTAATATGTCATGTCACTAGAGTGATCATGTTATATGAGATGAGGTCATTGTACCTAGAATGGGTGCTATCAGATTAGATTGCGGTATATTTGGAAGGATATTGATGCTGATCGGCTTAGAAATTTGCTATAGTTCCTATCAAAGGAGAGGGAGTTCTACAACTTGTTGGTCTAACGAATGGTTATGAGTTTATGCATGTTTCTTTCATCGTTAGTAGTATATGAAGGTGTTAGAATGAGGCTCTATTTGAGAAGAGGTTTATTACCGGTATTGGATTGTTTTGAGCAGCTATTGTGATTAGAAGTTATTGCTATGAGTGTTTGAGTTATATGGTATATCATGTGATTTCATCTTGGGTTATGGATATGGCTTTATACAGCTTGTTTAGACTTATACAGTGTGTAGATGCAGGATTCTGATTTTAAAAATTTTGGATGTGAGAAATTTGGTTCTAAGGCTTAAGGGCTAGGTTGGATTAAGAAATTTCATCATGTTGTGTTATTAGACCTATATGGGATAGGGTGACGTAGGATCACCCCCGGGTATGTGCATACTGAGGTTACATGGCGATTTGATGGATTTTGGAACAATTTTGGGCACGTTCGAGGACGAACGTATGTTTAAGTGGGGGAGAATGTAACGACCCGACCAGTCGTTTTGAGCATTTACACTTTGCTCGGTAGTTTGGGGGCACTAGTAGCTCCGTATGAGGTGTATTTCGTCATTTCGATATTGTTATGTGTTTTGAGGCCTCGAGTAGGTCCGTATTATGATATGAAACTTTTTGGTATGTTTAGACGGGGTCCTGAGGGGCTCAGGTGTGTTTCAGATAGGTTTGAGTTGTGTTGTGCTCGTTTTTCTTATGTTTCAACGTCGTTTCTTCAAGCATAAATGGTACCACATTGAACAAATGAGCTCCGATTTCTGTTTTTATTGAAGCATTAGATCCGTATCATAATTACGGATCCATAGCAAAAATAATCATCAAATTTGGACATCATATGAGGATTTTATGATCATTTTACTAAGAATTGGGTTCTAAATTTTTCAGATTAGTTATGGAATTGCCACTGCTGCGTATTTAAAAATTTGTACTATTTCCAAATATTGAAACCAACATATCTCCTTCAATAGAAGGTCAAATGAAGTGATTCAAGAGCCTATCTTGGCTAGAATTTCACAAGGAATCCACTGGAGGTATCAAGAGTGAGTTTCGAGATGTTTAGCACAAGAAACAAGGCAGAACAATGTTAAAACGAGAGTTTTATGCATTTGACATATTTTGAGTTGGGGAGCTCAAAATTGGGCAATTTTTCGAGGCGCTTTTCAGCATATGAATTGGGGTAAGTGTTCTCTACTCGGTTTTGGTTATATTTCATGAATAAATCTTCGATTTTAGCTTTTGGTTGATGAATTTTAAAGAAGAAATTGGGGGTTTTGGTCTAAAGTTTCATAATATGAATTTTTGAGTTTTGAACACCGATTCGGAGTCAGATTTGAGTGAAACTAGTATGGTTGAACTCGTAATTGAATGGGTTGATGGATTTTGTGAGTTTTGTCGGGTTCCGAGGTACGGACCCGAGTTGGGTTTTTTGACCGATTTTGGGCTTTTGATTAAAGATTCGACCTTTTCCGATTGAGATTTGTTCCTTTAGCATTGTTTGATGTATTAGAGTTGTTTTTTTAGTTTCGAGCTATTCGGAGGTCGGAACACGCATGATTAGATTCTTGGAGCATCGCTTAGCTTGCTCGGTATCGGAATTGTCTTGTTTAAGATAAGTAACTCTTTTATGCTTAGTGTTGAGGGTATGAAACCCCAAACTACGTGTTATGTGATTGATATTGAGGTGAGTGACGGCCATGTGGGCGTGCACCCTGTGAAATGGGACTCTGTTGTTCCCATGACCCTGTATAGTGGCCCTATTTTGTTGATATTTGTGTTTTTATCATGTGATAAAGTAATTGAGCTGTCAATCATGCTAAATATCATGTTTAGACTTTATGATGATATTGTTTGTACCCATTGTGGTTATTTCTTGTTGTCATATCACTAATTTCTATTGATATTTTGTACTAAGTCATATTCATGCATTCATATCGTACCACAGTCTCAATTATTATTGTTGATGCATCATATCATTGTTGTCGGGCTAGTTTCATGACATTTTGAGCCCGTGAGCGAGACTGGAGAGGGCAATAACTGAGTGAGGTCGAGGGCCTGATTGTGAGGATATAAATATATTTATGGATCGAGTTGCACGCCGCAACGATATATGGATCGGGATGCACGCCACAGCTATATATGGATCGGGCTGCACACTGTAGCAATATTGGGTTAGGCTGCATGCCGCAGCGATATAGCGCTTGGGCTATAGGAGCCCCTCCGGAGTCTGTACACCCCCAGTGAGCGCAGTCAACTATAAATATATGGATCGGGCTGCACACCGCAGCAGTTATTATATGACGCTGAGTGATTTAATGTGCTTAGTATTCAGCTTAGTAAGAGAGGATGCAAGGTAATGAAATTGAGTACTCTGAGTGTGTGAGTACATGTTTCATCTCTTAGATACATGACATTCACATGCATACATGACATACAGGCATAGAGATGTATTCTTCCTTATGCTATATAGTATCACGTCATTCATGACTTATTATATACATTGATATGTGGGTATGGAGAGGCACTTTATACTTGTTATTTGGAAAGAAAATGAAACATTTTTTTATTGTGGAAAGGATATTTGGAAAATTATAATTTTCAAACTTACTCGTACTTTTGGCATTTTTGGTAAGAGATCTGGGATTTTCTTTCACTGAGATATTTGAAAAGCATGACCATTTTCTGGAACTGTGAATGAGCTGAGTATTTTACTTTTGAGATATCTCTTTTATGCTTGCATTTATGTTGTTATGACCTGTTGAGGAAATATTGGCTTTAGACCCGATCCTGTGTTAGCTCGTCACTGCTTTCAACCTAAAGTTAGGTTTGTTACTTTTTGAGTACATGAGGTCGGTTTGTACTCATACTGCACTTCCTACACAGTGCGTGCAGATCCCGGATTACGATGTTGATATGTTCGATGGTTGCTGGATTTGAAGGCGTACCCGCATTCCTGCTGTAGCTGCCTCTTGTTTACGGTAGTCTTAGACTATAAAATTCTATTTATGTACTTTTCAAATAGACTGTGTAATTGTTCCATTGTTGCTTTGTAAACTCCATTCGTAGAAGCTCATGATTTAAACTACCAGTCTTTGAAAAATGTATAAGATTTAGATAATTCTCTTGTTTAATTATTTTATTAAGTCAAAACAAACTAGATAATTGTTAATTGGCTTACCTAGCGGGTTGGGTTAGGTGCCATCATGACTGGTGGATTTTGGGTCGTGACATTACTTGTTCGTCTTAAGAATGACGACCTAATCTCTCCTCATACCTTGTGACTTTTGTCTATCCACTGTTGATTCACTTTAATGTTGATCTATCCTCTACCACTGATGACTTGATCTCTTATGTAACATCGCTGCTAGGGCTCACGTCTCATCAGGGACATCTGGAGTAATTGGATTGATCCACCTAGGGTTGATACTATACTTCCATAACCGTATTTATAGCATCCCAATATGACTCACCTTACATGGGTATTTTAATCCTGTATAATTCATGAAATCCTCTTCAAGTCATTACTCAATCGAAGGCCAAATGTCATCCTTTATCTATCACAATCGCATCCTCATTCCACTCTAGAAGCTATTAGTCTTTAGATTCCTTTGAGTTTATTCAGACTATGCTGAACTTTCTATAACTTAGAGAAACCATTAGCTCTCTTGTTTTCATGGGCTTAATCTCGAGGACTTATCCATTCTCGTCACCTTCTTACTCGCCCTTTCTTATCCTTACTCCTGTTATAAAACCTCGTCACTTTACTTTAGCTTGTGACCTCTTTCAACTTGTTTACATCAAAAAATAATGGAATGATCGAAGAGAAAGGAACCAAACAGAAATCACAGGTCTTGGACTTGATCAAGCTAGGAAAATGGGAGGAGCATCTAACTGAAGAAGAAGAAGATGATTTTGAGGTCCCGAGGTCCTTCATAGCACCCGATAACACCTGTCACCAAGTCAATGATCGAGGAACTGGAACAAGTCATATTGTTCGAGCATCTACCGAAAAGAAAGGTATACGTGGGCATGGGGCTAACCCTTATGCTTAGTAAAAAACTCATTGACTTCTTTAAAGCTAATGCTGATTGCTTTTCCTAGTCCTACTTAGATATAACAGGAATTGCACCGAAGATAACAACTCACAAATTGAGTTTGGAACCGAACTTCCACTTAAACAGAAGAGGAGGCCACAGTCCGAAGTCAAGAACGCACTCATCAAAGACGAGGTATCTAAACTTTTAAAAATAGGTTCCATTCGGGAAGTTAAATACCCATATTGGCTAGCTAACATAGTCGTCGTACCTAAAAAGGGAAACAAACTTAGAATGTGTGTAGATTATAAGGGTTTGAATAAGGCGTGTCCAAAGGACTCATCTCCTTTGCCTAACACCGACCGAATAATTGATACAATAGTAGGGCACGAGATACTGAGCTTCCTAGATGCCTATGACGGGTACAACCAAATATGGAGACCAAGAGAAACCTTCTTTTATAACTAAGTTCGACATTTATTGTTATAATGTGATTCCATTTGGGTTAAAAATATGTTGGTGCTACGTATCAAAGCCAAGTTAACTGAATGTTCGAGGAGAAATAAATGGAGGATTATTTTGAAGATATGTTAGTTAAGTCCCTGCGAGCAGAGGACCATCTGAAATATTTGCATGAAACCTTCGACATACTGAGAGAATACAATATGAAGCTGAGTGTGCCTTAGGAGTTGGCTCAAGAAAGTTCCTTGGCTTCATGGTATCTAATTGAGGAATAAAGATGAACCCGCATAAGATAAAGGCCATAAAAGATATCTCCATGGTCAACAACGTCAAGGAAGTGCAAAGGCTAACCGGGCGATAGTCGCATTAGGTTAATTTATTTAAAGGTCATCAGATAAAAGTCACCGATGTTTCTCATTACTAAAGAAAAAGAGTGACTTTTCATGGACCCCAGAGTGCCAAAAGGCTTTGGAAGAACTCAAACAATATTTATCAAGCCCTCCTTTGTTGCACACCCTGAAGGAGAACGATCAGCTATACCTTTACTTGGTTGTTTCCATGGTAGTGGCAAGTGGTATCCTAGTTCGAAAAGAAGAAGGTACATAATTTCTTATATATTATGTCGGTATAACCCTAGGTGATGCCGAAACGAGGTATCCGCACCAACGAATATAAGCGCTTACCTCGCTAAGCGCATCTAGGAAACTAAAATCATATTTTCAATGTCACCCTATATGTGGCGTGACCTCGTATCCATTACAAAATGTTATGCATAAACCTAAACTCTCAGACCAGCTAGCAAAATAGGCCGTAGTGATTAGCAGGTACGATATTGAATACAAACACTAAATAGCTATAAAGTCCCAGATATTGACAGACTTTGTGGTCGATTCACAGCGGCTATGATCCCCGAGGTCGACAAAGAATTATTATTTGCCTAGTGGACTAGCTGTCATTCCCCATATTCTCGCGAAAGCGGGCTTCGATGTGTGACAACTCTACTAAATGGGTATTAAAAGAGAAGAGTCGCCACCTAACGATTTTTTAAGGTGTGTTAGGAAATCTATTTGCAAATAATTCTGATTTGACTAGTCTGTTCCACTAAAGATTGGGTAAGGGCTTAAGTTACCTCAAAGAGAAGGTGTTAGGCACTCTTCAAGGTCCACAATTCTGGGTCCCGACCGAACTTTTACACTATGCGGATTATCGGATTACAATTGTCCTAAGCGATCATATAAGTGAAGGAAGACATGGAATTTAGAGGTTCTATTATGAACACGTGCAAAGAAAATCGGGCAATAATTAGAATATATAGATAATCAATACAAGTCTTTGGAGGTTACAGGGTACAACTATTCTATATTTGATGATTATGTGGTAACAACAAACATATGAAAAGGGGGGAAGTCCTAAGTTTTTTAGCCTAAAGGATCACCCCATACAACATAATAATACTTCACAACTCCCTTAAGGTAGGGGTTGCTCATATTATTTAGCGGGCATAGACTATCATCTTCTATTACCCGATTTCTATGTTAAAGTTATTTACTTAAAGGTGCTCTATACAATTCTAAGTCGTGTCCTATGCATACACTACCCGTCCCTAAGCCTATGGTCTATGAGGCTTTGGAACTAATATTAAGTGGTTCTAGACTCCACTTAGGATGTTCAAAAGTGATAAAACTAGCACACATTTGAAACATATAGTGCACATAACCAACACATAAAGGCTCAAGTTTGCCTCCTCATATAGACACGGATGCACGCAGGTAGATATAAACTTATGCTAATAACGTTCAGATTATTAGGCATGCATTATTATATAGGCAGGCTTGGAGTCAAGGTATATTAAATTGTTCAAGACCTATAGGCATGATTTATATGTGATTGCACGATTTAAGAGTGGACATAAAGTCTTATGGGCAGTATTTCTACGCAGATTGTCTTGACAAAGCGGTTGGTTTTAATATATGATTCTATTAAAGATCCTATAGGCATGATATCTAGGCAAGTGACAATACCCTATAGACATGATCTCTACACGATTTCTGTCTAGGCAGTGAGACCATTGAAAATGTAAAATTACTCATTATTGTCCCTATAGACATGATTTTTAGCCGAACTATGTAATCAGAAGAGAACAACAACAATTGCAGTTTTAATTAAACAATTCAATATCTTATAGACATGGTATCTAGATGAGTCACCTGATTGAAAGGAGTACGCCAAAGCATGCATTTTCAGTCATTGCATTGGGTTCCTATAGACATGATATCTAAGTGCAACAAGTCTAATTTCAGACCTTATAGGCATACTTAATAACATTTGCATGTTAAGGATTAATATTAACCCTAGGTCATTCTTTCTAAGTAAATAGACTAGTTAATCAACACGTTGTGCAGATAATTCCCAAAGGTGGGACATGGAAAAGCAAATAAACAATTAGAGCCCTATAAACATGCTTTCTACCTATTCATGCGAAGATAGAGTATCCGAGCCCCCCCAGCTTTCACTAATCCCCAACTGTAGTTTATTACAAGTTATTGCATGCATAAGTGGAAGAGTACATGCTTCAAATATTACCAAATTACAAGCTGAAACAAATACAGGCCCAAAGAAAATAACCAGTGACACTTCTTGGCCTTCGGCAGTCCCATTCTTCACACTAACAACAAACTCAAATTCCAGGCTCACCTAAAGCATCAGAGTGTGCCCGTTACAAAGTACAACTCCAACCACACATATGGATCAAAACCAGGCCCTAATGGATGGCTTACTTATCCCCCAGATGCCAAACTTAACCATAAAAGTAACAACTACACATGAGATTAATTAAACAACATTGTCTACACACTGAATTCTCAAAGTTGTAACTAATAGCAGTTTTTACTAAAGTATATTGAAAAGTTCATAGGGCATACATAAGGCAGGTTCATGCTTGAGAATTCAGTGAGGACAAAGCTAAGGTGACAGGATTGACCAACACGATATAACACACTACTTCAAGTGAAGTTTCAAAGCAAACATGATCCAGAATTAGCATAAAGAACTTAGTCATGAAAGTCTAATAAAGTCATGGACAAAAAGCCAGTATAGTCCTCACATAAGGATGTCTAACATGAGAAACTAATGAAAATAGCATAACCAAACAAGTTGGTGGACATGGTCAACAAAACATAATTTGAACATTCTAAGTACTTGTCATAGCACAAAAGGCATAAGCAACACCAAAACTTAGTAGGCAAGGATACATCAAAAACTAGATTATCAGATTACATATAAGAGAAAAGTTGGATGTTGCACTTTCACTTTGTAAACCATATGTAGTACTAAAAGCATGGGATTAAGCCAGGAACACACCTTAAAATTCACAATTAGCAGGGCAATATGTTTGGCTAACAACATAGTAAGAACTAACTCTATTAGAGTATTAAGTACAGATGAATGATGCATCTGGAATTAGAACACAAGAGTTGATTTATCACACACATACAGAACAAAGCAGGGGGATAAACTCAGGATAAATGGCAGGTATAAATATTCAAACACACAAAAGCACACTAGGTTGTGCATGCTTAAGATAGTAAAAATCATTCATGATGAACAAATACAGTAGGCATATATCAGATTCAAAAGTTGGACAAGTTCAGATGCTAGAAACGTTATGTCATAAAATAATAGGGGTAACACAATAGCATATAGATTCACAAAATTTAAGTAACATAGATGTACAAAACATGAACACAACGAGAAGGAATGAAACTGACAGAGCCAAAGTCACTTACCAATTGCGAATTAACAAACTGGTAAACAAGAAGAAGAATTCCAACAATACTTCAAACGTTGACAAGAGAGAAAGCAACAAAACCTAAAACTCAATGTGTCGGAGTTCCCAAGGGCTTCAGATGAACCCCGGGTAGTGCTTGCATTGAGAAAGTCAGTTATCAAAATTCGGTGTCCTTGACATTCAGCTGGCCAAGAGCAGAAAGTATAGAAGAATCAGAGTGGTGGTAACAATAGTTAAATAATGAATCGTTGAGACCTTGAAAGGGAACAAGGATGGGGTTTTACAGTAGTAGAAATTGAAAGAACAAACATGAAAAATAATCAATTAAGCACAAATAAGGAAAGAAAGTATCACATGCAAATCAGAATCAGAACTGGTAAAGGGAGAAATCGAGTTCCAAACCTTAATTAGGATTAAATGTTTGAAAATCAACACGTTGGTGTGAGGAATCAAGCCTCTCTTCATGTATATGGATGAAATACTGTCCAAATCTCCAAGAGCAAAGTCGATCTAGTCTGATCCCAAAAATCCATACTTTCCAAAATCGAAAAAATAATCAAGTAATTCCACATACACGTTCATAAAAGCGAGGTATTACGAGTAAGGTAAGTAAATCATAACATGATTCCATCTCCCCGTCGGAATCAGAGAGAGATAGGTGAGGCAGTTACTAGGGTTTTGCAGAGAGATGAGGGAAGTTTGAGAGCGTGTTGGGGTGGCGGAGATGAGGGAATAAGATTAGGGTTTGGGGCTTGGATAATTAAAATTGAAGGTTGGTTTATGGGTCGTTGATCATCTGAGATCAACGGCCACGATTTAAGGTAAAGCGGGGACGGTCATTTAAATGGGTAGCGACCGGGTTGGATTAAAGGGTTGTTTGGTTTTGTCTCTGGGAATTGGGCTAGGGATTTGGGGTGTTTGGACCATTAATTTGGTCCGAAAATTGGCTTAGGATAGGTGTGGATTTTAAATACAAGAAATTAAGGGAAAATAATTTAATAAGATAGTTAAATAAATATAAATTTTTTATTTATGAACCTTAACATTTTAAAATAATAGACGAAGGTTATAAAAATATAAGAAATTATTTTGACTCTGAATAAAATGACAAAATGCAATTAATTGTAAAGTATAGGCTATTATTGCAAAAAATGTGTAAATAGTTCAAAATGCAGATGTAATTATACAAAATGAAGTAAAAATATTATAAAACATGTATGTGGGCATAAGTAATATATTTGGATGATTAGGTCATTAAAACTAATTTGAAAGGATAATTAAATAAATATTTGAATAGTTTAAATGCAAGAAATCAATTTTAATACCTTAAAATATATGAACATTTATAGAAAATACTTATATGACTCTTGTAAATTGGTGATGATGCAAAACTAATATTTTGAAAGTGTATATGATATTTAAAAATATGAGGGCCAAATTGGATATCAACAGTTGCCCCACTTTACTCGGGAATGATGAAAGAGTTGTCAGTTAAAGAAAATGATGACCAATTTTGTCTGAAACAAGTGAAGATGATGTGTTTTTTTTAAAATGGGGGTAGAAGCCTAGTTCCTGAGTTGCCTACATATCTCTGATGTTGCGGGAATCAAGCTGGGTGTAGTTCTGGATCCAACAGCGAACAAAACCGATGGAGTTGTTATAAGAGTGGTCGGGTGCTTCGACAAAGGATCTCTTGGATAGGATAGCGTCGTGAATAACGAATAATTTCAGATGGATCTATAAATGCGAATTTGAACGTTACTGATGTATAAGGCAAGTATTTGAGCAGTTATGGGATAAAGGATAATCAATTATTGATCATCGGTTACGTTTGAGATGATCGAAGGATGTGAACGCTGTGAATGGAAACCAGAGCGACAATGCTCCTGTTAGTAGAACAGTTACCTCCCGAGTTACCTAAAAAACTTATAACACGATTCACATGAATATAATGGGTTATTGCAAAAATTTAAACATGATGCAAATTCTCTTCGTGTTCCATATTACATGATGCAAATTCTCTTTATTTCTACTAGACTAGAAACGTCTGAAATTGCCAACTGTCTGTTACCATATTACCTTTGCTACTGCTTCTTCTTCCCCTTTTCCCGTTTCCCTTTTCCATTTGATAGTTCTATCTATTTGCCTTTTCATGTTCCCATTGTTCTGATTATAGCTGCAGATTTTATTCATTTTTTCTTTGTTGTGTAGTACTTTGCTTTTGGGGCTTTATTTATTTCACACCCATTTCCAGTTTTCTCCTCTCTCAGTCTCTTAAAAATTATCAAACTGACCCACTTGAAAAACCCTAACAAAAATCAGATCCAACTCACGTTTTAGACACTCATTTCACTAAAAACTTATTCTTGGTTATCTGTGTTAACTACTGATTTTTTAGATATTATCAAACTGACCCACTGATTTTTCTTCACTACTGAGATTTTGGGATTATCAGCTGGATTTTCAGCTGAGAAGGGCACTTGTTCTATCTTGCTTCGTGTCATCATTTTCTTCAATTTTTTTCTTCTTCTCCTTTCTTGGTACATTTTATATTGTTGGGGCTATACCAGTGGTAGCGGTGATAGCTCCTTCTGGTTTTTGGGTCGTGGTATTTTCTGTGTTTTTAGGAATTGTCGGAGGATTGGAGACAAGTTGGGTGCACGAGCACTGGCAAAGGAGAGCAACCTGGGCGAGTGTCAGCAAAGGGCGGTAGGAAGTGGTGCGTGAGCGTACAACGACATCGAGTACAACAAATCAGCCATAGGTTTGTTATCGGGAGTTGGTACCTCCTGTTTTACTGTTTCCCTTTTGGTGTTAGCTGGATTACTGTTACTTTACTTCGCATTAGTTAAACCTTTCAACTAGGATAATAGTTACCACTTGTTTCCTTCTTGTTTGATTTGCGTATGTTGTGCATTAGCGAGTCTTCTCTAGATTGTTGTAGGTGTAGTGGCTGCAGTCTGGGATGATAGAATAAAGGCATGTCCTCAGGTGGGGCAGAGTGGGGGCTGGGGTTAGGGGGTGGGTCGGGTAGCAGGGGAGGTAGAATGGGCAAGGGAGCCTATAGGTTGAGAATCGGGTCATGGAACATAGGTTCACTAACGAGTAAATCCATAGAGTTGGAGAAAATCCTGCAGAAGAGGAAGATTAATATAGCGTGTGTCCAGGAGACTAGGTGGGTCGGATCGAGGGCGAAAAACGTGGATGGGTATAAGTTGTGGTACTCTGGTATCCTGAGGGGTAAGAATGGAGTGGGTATCCTGGTAGATAGCCATCTTAGAGAGTCCGTGGTAGAGGTCAGGCGGGTGAATGATAGACTAATGACTATTAAGTTGGTGGTAGGTGAGGGTACTTTAAATGTCGTTAGCGCGTACGCACCGCAAGCAGGCTTGGATGAGGATATTAAGAGGCGCTTTTGGGAGGGGTTGGATGAGATTGTTCGTAGTATACCGCCTTCTGAGAGGTTATTCATAGGAGGAGATTTCAATGGTCATATTGGGTCATCTGTAGGTGGGTACACTGAGGTGCATGGCGGCTTTGGTTTCGGAGAGCGGAACGGAGGGGGCATTGCGTTGTTGGACTTTGCCAAGGCTTTCGATCTAGTCATTGCGAACTCGAGTTTTACGAAGCGGGATGAACATTTGGTTACTTACCAAAGTTTAGTGGCGAAGACTCAGATTGACTATCTCCTCCTCAGGAGATGCGACAGAAGGTTGTGCGAGGACTGCAAGGTTATCCCAGGTGAGACCCTCTCAACGCAGCATAGGCTTTTGGTGATGGACATTTGTATTAGGATAAGGAGGAAGAAGAGGTCATTACAAGGACGCCCCAGGATTAGGTGGGGCGCTTTAACTAAGGATAAAGCTAAGGAGTTGGAAGGAAGGTTATCGGCAATGAGAGCTTGGAAAAGTGGTGGGGACGCAAACATAATGTGGTCGAAGACGGCGCACTGTATAAGAGAGGCGGCGAGAGAGGTGTTAGGGATATCTACGGGCCACAATGGTGGTCACAAAGGAGATTGGTGGTGGAATGCAGTTGTCCAAGGTAAAGTAGAAGCGAAGAAGGCGGCTTACCTGCGGTTAGTAGGGAGCACTAACGAGGAGGAGAAAAGAGAGAACAGTCAAAGGTATAAGGTATCTAGGAAGGAGGCAAAGAGGGAAGTGACAGAGGCTAAGACGACAGCTTTTGCTCGTCTGTATGAGGAACTAAGGAACAAAGGCGGGGAGAAGAAGTTATTCCGACTCGCTAATGTGAGAGAGAGGATAACTCGTGATCTAGATCAGGTGAGGTGCATAAAAGATGACGACGGCAAAGTTTTGATGAGAGATGACCAGATTAAGAGGAGGTGGTAGACCTACTTTCATAAACTGCTAAGTGAAGAAGAAGATCAAGATATTAGACCTGGGGAATCGAGGAATGCCGACAGTGATCATGAATTAATTGTAGGGACATTGAGATCGATGAAGTCATGGAGGCAATGCGTAAGATGAGAAGGGGTAGAGCTACCGGGCCAGACGAAATCCCGGTTGAACTGTGGAGGTGTGTGGGTAGAGTAGGCTTGAAATGGCTTACTGCATTGTTTAATGTTATATTCAAGACTAATAGGATGCCTGAAGAGTGGAGGTGGAGTACAATGGTCCCGTTGTATAAGAACAAAGGTGATGTCCAGAGCTATAACAACTATAGGGGCATCAAATTACTAAGTCATACCATGAAAGTTTGGGAGAGAGTGGTAGAAATGAGAGTGCGAAGGATGGTGTCTATTTCAGACAACCAGTTCGGGTTCATGCCGGGGCGATCTACCACAGAAGCTATCCACCTTATTAGGAGGATGGTGGAACAGTACAGGGATAGGAAGAAGGATCTTCACATGGTGTTTATTGATCTGGAGAAAGCACACGATAGGGTTCCTAGGGAGGTCTTATGGAGCTGCTTAGAGGATAAAGGGGTCCCGATGGAATATATTAGGGTGATTAAAGACATGTATGATGGAGCTAAGACTCGGGTTAGGACAGTAGGAGGCGACTCTGAACATTTTCCAGTTAGTACGGGGTTGCACCAAGGGTCTGCGCTCAGCCCATTCCTATTTTCCCTGGTGATGGATGCACTGACTCATCATATTCAAGGGGAGGTGCCATGGTGCATGCTATTTGCTGATGACATTATTCTAATTGACGAAACACGAGGCGACGTCAACGAGAGGCTAGAGATTTGGAGACATGCTCTTGAGTCTAAAGGTTTCAAGTTGAGCAGGACAAAGACAGAATACCTCGAGTGCAAATTTGGAGTTGAGCCGACGGAAGCGGGAGTTGAAGTGAGGCTTGACTCTCAAGTCATTCCCAAGAGGGGTAGTTTCAAGTACCTTGGATCGGTTATCCAGGGGATCGGGGAGATTGACGAGGATGTCACACACCGTATAGGGTGGGGTGGATGAAGTGGAGGTTAGTATCGGGAGTCTTGTGTGACAAGAAAGTGCCACCGTTACTAAAAGGTAAGTTTTATAGAGCAGTGGTTAGGCCTGCCATGTTATATGGAACTGAATGTTGGCCGATAAAGAACTCACACATCCAGAAGATGAAAGTAGCAGAGATGAGGATGTTGAGGTGGATGTGTGGGCGTACAAGAATGGATAAGATTAGGAATGAAGATATTCGAGAGAAGGTGGGCGTGCCCCCCATGGAGGACAAGATGCGAGAAGCAAGACTCAGATGGTTCGGACGCATTCAGAGGAGGAGCACTGATGCACCGGTGAGGAGGTGTGAGCGACTGGCGGTAGTGGGCACGCGGAGAGGTAGAGGACGACCTAAGAAGTATTGGGGTGAGGTGATCAGACAGGACATGGCGAGACTTAAGATTACTGAGGACATGGCCCTTGATAGGGAATTATGGAGGTCGAGTATTAAGGTTGTAGGTTAGGGGAGAGTTGTGAATATTTCTACAGCACAATAGAGTGAGACTAGCCAGTTAGAAGTTAGAATAAGAATGCCATTGGTCGTCTAGTGATGCAGGGCTTTACCTGCTAGTTTTTACTATACCAGCCATCTTTTTCGTATTTCATATTCGGTACTTCAAATCTATTGTATTGTATTGCTGTTATTTTATTATGCATTTTTATGGTACTAATATATCGGCTTCTGTTGCTTTTTGAGCCGAGGGTCTCCTGGAAACAGCCTCTCTACCCTTCGGGGTAGGGGTAAGGTCTGCATACATATTACCCTCCCCAGACCCCACTTGTGGGATTATACTGGGTTGTTGTTGTTGTTGTTGTTGTTGCAAATTCTCTTCGGACCATGAGAGTTTCCTTTGGACGATGAGGATGATGTCCTTAGACCACGACATCCTAGGCCATAAAGTATATGATAAAGGATTCCCAGGACATGAAATGGTGTCCTCGGGCCATGAGTATGGTGCCTTTGGACTATGACGCCTTTGAATAATGATGTGCAATTTTGAGAGATCCTCAGGCCATAGCATGATTCCTTCGGACAATGTGGCAATGTTTCAGCCCATGAAATGCAAAAATGTAGAGATATTGATTGTTTGATAGAGGGAACAACTGATGCTTAGTTGTATGCGAAAACAAAACAGGTCAGTGCTTAGCCTTGTATGTGATAAGGGCAGTCTTTAGCCCTATGCAAAGGAAGGCATCGTTTAGCCTTATGTAGTGATGGAAGCAATGCTTGGCCTTATGCAATACAATGGAGACAATGCTTAGTCTCATGTAAAGGAAAGAAAATGTTTAGCCTTGTATGATGACAGGGGCAATAAGCCTCATACTATGCAGTGGAGACAATGCTTAGTCTCATGCAAATGAAGACAAAGTTTAGCCTCATGCAATAATGGAGGCAGTGTTTAGCCTTATGAAATGATGGAGGTAGTGCTTAGCCTCATGCAAAGAATGGATATAGTGCTTAGTCTCATGCAAAGGAAGGCAATACTTAGCCTTATGCAATGATTGAGACAGTGCTTGGCCTCATGCAAAGAATGGAGATAGTGCTTAGTCTCATGCAATGATGAGGGTTAGCCCTATGTAGGAAGAGCAACAATTAAATGTGAGGGGGAAAAATGATTCTTAGCTTGACGCATTTGTGTTTGGCGACTTCTGTCAGTGCGAAGATAGTGATCTTGTTGTATGTATATATTTGTGGACGTGTTTGTTATATCCCTCGTGCCTGCATCCAAAGAAAAATTGTGAGTTTGAGGGGGGCGGGGAGGTTGATTTGTGCCTTCGATTCTCCATTTCGTCTTTGCTCCTTGTCTTGAGGCCTTGTTTGAGTCACCCTAGGTAACGCCTGGCTACTACAGAAAAATGAAATTTTCAAAAAATACGCATTTACGATATCGTTAATATAAAAAGAAGTTTGTTCAAAATATATGATGATGCATAAAACAATATAATTTTGTTGAATCGAAGACTATGACACGCTTTGAGACATTTCAACCTCCTCAACTCGGAATTTTGAGCAATCTCCTCAAAATTCTGCCCTAATTTTTTATGCATATTTTTGGTGATACACTTCTTGGCGATCCTTGATGTAATGAGATTGACAAACTCGAAATGTTTCCCCAGTTTCTGATCATAGATGGGAATTAAGATTTTATTATGATGTGACCAAACCCACAGGGCTTCCTACGTATCCCCTCTTAAATGGGAATCAGGTCAAGCCTAGTTCAGGTTACATCAAATAGAAAGTGTAAATATAATCTTAAATGTAATATCTCTTGACTATGCCTGAGTTGATAGGTTTTGGCCATATTTCTCCATCCATTTTTGCAAGTATAAGCGCTCCTCCTATTAGCACTCAGTGAACCATGTAAGGACCTTGCAAGTTAGGTGAGAATTTCCCTTTTGCTTCATCCTGATACGGGAAGATCCGTTTCAGCAGCAATTGCCCCGGTGTGAATTTCCTTGATCTAACCTTTTTGTTGAAAGCCCTTGTTATTCTATACTGGTAGAGTTGACCGTGACATACTACGTTCATCCTCTTACCATTAATGAGATCCAGTTGTTCATATCGATTTTGTATCCATTGTGCGTCGCTGAGCTCGGCCTCTTAAATGATTCTTAAGGAAAAAATCTCCACTTCAGCGGGAATAACAGCTTTGGTACTATAGACTAGTAGATAGGGGTTGCTCCAACAGACGTACGAACTGTGGTGCAGTATCTGAGCAAAGCAAATGGTAGCTTTTCGTGCCATTGCTTGCCGTTATCCATCATTTTCCTTAATATCTTCTTGATGTTCTTCTTGGCAGCTTATATGACTTCATTCATCTACGACATATATGCTGTAGGGTTTTGATACTTGATCTTGATTATTTAACACATAGCTTTCATCAGATAGCTATTGAGATTGGTGGCATTGTCAGTAATGATTGACTCAGGTTCTCCAATTCGACAAACAATACGATCCCGGACAAAATCTGCTACGACCTTCTAGTCACAACCTTATAGGAAGCGACTTCGACCCATTTTGTGAAGTAAACTATATCCACCAAAACGAATTTGTGTCCGTTTGAAGTAGCGGGTTAAGTTGGTCCAATGACATCCATTCCCTAAGCAGAGAAAGGCTAAGATAAACTCGTTGCATTAAGTTCGTTGGGTGGTACTCGTATCATATCAGCATGCATTTGGCATTGGTGACCAGAAATACCCTGCTCTTAATATTTTTGTGGCCAAAATGAAATGGTTCATTCGAGGTCCACAAGTTCCTACGTGTATTTCTTCAAGTAATCTAGATGCTTTCTTGGCATCGATGCATCGCAACAATCCCAAGTCAAGAGTCCTTTTATACATAATTCCTCAGTTTTGAAAGAAATGGTTAGCCAATTTTCAAAGTGTGTGATACTGAGTGTGCGTGGAATTTTTTGGTATTCTCATTTCTCCAAATATTCCTTGATATCGTGGAACCATGGTTTTCTGTCAAACTCTTCTTCAACATGAGCGCAATAAGTTGGCTGCTTATAAATCTCTATTGGGATAGGATCAATGAAATTCTTGTCCGAATGTTGTTTCATGGAAGACAAGGTAACTAATGCATCTGCGAACTTATTCTGAATCCATGGAACATGTTTGAATTCTATCTTTGTGAACCTCTTGATCAATGCTTGTACATAATGAAATTATGGAAATATTTTAGTGTTCTTGGTGGTCCATTTTCCTAATACCTGGTGTACCAATAGATCCGAATCTTCAATTACCAACAACTCTTGAATATTCATGTCGACGGCCAATCTGAGTACCAAGATGCAGGCCTCATATTTTTCCATATTGTTGGTGCAGGGAACCTGAGCTTTGCAAATACCGAATAATGCTAACCGGTTTCTGATAACAAGACAACCCTAATGCCCACTCCCTTGAAGTTTTCTTCTCCATCGAAAAGCATCCTCTAACCGTCATATTTTTTGGCAATATCTTTACCTATGAAAGACATTTCCTCATCGGGAAAATATGTCTTTAATGGTTCATATTCTCCGTCTACGGGGTTTTTTTCTAAGTGATTGGCCATTGCTTTCCCCTTGACTGCATTCTGAGTCACATAGATGATGTCGAACTCGCTTAGCAATATTTGCCACTTTGCTAACATACCCGTATACATAATTTCTGAAAGATGTATTTTAGGGGATCCATCCTTGATATGAGATATGTAGTGTACACACAGAATTAATGTATTAACTTTTAGGATATCCATGTCACATGCCTCATAAGGTGTGAACTTCTTACTCAGATAATATATCACCTGCACTTTCCTCTCAGTTTCATCATGTAGCCCTAGAAAGCAACTAAAGGCTCCATCCAACACAGATAGATACAGCAGCAGAGGTCTTCCTGGTTCTAACAGAACCAACGCGGGCAGTTTAGATAAGTACTCCTGGATTTTGTTGAAAATTTTCTAGCATTCTTCAGTCCAGTTTGTTGCAGTGTCTTTCCTCATAATCTTGAAGATCGGCTCACATATCACCGTTGATTGTGCTATAAAACAACTGATATAATTGAGGTCTTTCTTGTTCTTTGGCGGTGGCAAGTCCTGAATAGCTTTGATTTTTGACGGGTATAGCTCAATACCCCGGTGGCTGACAATGAAATCTAGCAACTTTCCAGTAGGGACTCTGAAGGCACATTTTGCAGGGTTCAACTTATAATTTTATTTTCAAAGTCGGTCGAAAACTTCTTTAGGTCTGCTATGTGATCTGAACTCCTATTAGATTTAATGATAACATCATTCACATACACCTATATTTCCTTGTGTATCATGTCATGAAAGATGGTCGTGATGGCCCTCATGTAGGTGGCCCCAGCGTTCTTCAAACCAAATGGCATCATTTTGTAACAATATATCCCCCATAGTATGATAGATGCTGTCTTTTTAGCGTCCTCCTCATCTATCTAAATATGGTGATATCCCGCGAAGCAATCCACAAAATATTGGAGTTCATGCTTGGCACAGTTGTCGATCAGTATGTGTATATTGGGCAACGAGAAATTATCTTTGGGACTTGCTCTATTTAAGTCCCGATAGACGACACACACTCTGACTTTCCCATCTTTATTTGGATCTGGCACAATGTTGGCTAACTAGGTCGGATATTCGACAACTCGAAGGACCTAGCCTTGATTTGCTTGGTAACCTCCTCTTTTATCTTCAAACTCATATCTGGCTTGAATTTTCTGAGCTTCTGCTTTACCGACAGACACATAGGGTTGATAGGTACCTTGTGAGCTACTATGGATATGCTTAACCTAGTCATGTTGGCATAGGACCATGTGAAAATATCCTCATATTCCTTTAAAAACCTCATATACTCTTCCTTCTCTGAAGGTGATAGAAGAATGCTTATGAGAGTTTCTTTGACTGTTTCGGAATCCCCTAAGTTAACTGCCTTAGTTTCCTCTAAGTTGAACTTTGGTTTGTTCTCAAAATTCTCTACTTCTTTGATAGTTTTCTCAGGTATTATATCATCTTCCAAATCTTCTACATCATTGTCCTTACATGTCATAGTCGTGTGTTTATCAGGATATGTAATAATTATGCTGAAAAGAATGTAGAAAGATAATGATAAATAAATGAGAAGCAATAATTCATTAAAACTTAAAATTGTCAACAAGTACGTCTCGATAGCTTGAGTAACTATTTCAATACAAAACACTGAAAATGTCTTAAATTCTCAAAAACAATTTTAAAAATAAGTCATGCTAATTCTGCTAGGCTACCCAGGTACTCTGCGAGCCCGGGATGGTGCAACGGTCCAGTTCTTGAGAACAACTCCCTCTCCCGCTATCTGAATAATAAGATCTTCCTCCTCCTTCTCCTCCTCTAAAACTGCACTGCAGTCCATGTCTTCCTCATTCAGAAACAACTTCCACATACCGGCCAAAATCTCGTCTTCCTCAAATCCCAAATCATGTCAGTCTGGCGGAATATTTGGTGCAGCAGTGGTATGGGTTTTTCCAGCGGATAATAATCAGGGTGCCACGGCGGTGTCCAATCCTGGTATTCTTTCACAGTATATTCATACCCGAGACCAAAGGTCATGCCATGATACTGTGGTCGTATGGGTTCTGTGATCCCTTGAAGATTTCGGACAAGACCCTTACCTGGTTCATATCCCGACCACATCAATATGCTTTCTATCTTATTGCTCCACCATCAATACTTCTCAATTGCGTTTACTCGCTCAATGCGGTGGTGTGTTTCTCCTCCCAATTTCCTCATGTTTTTGATGACTGGCACAGTCTAGTTAGTGTAAATACGGTTGCTTCCATCTTCATGAACGGTCACCCTGTGATGGCTCTACTCAAACTTCACAACCTGGTGCAGGGTAGCAGTGACTGCCCCAGATGCGTGTATCCATGGTCATCCCAACAATAGGTTGTATGTGGCAGATATGTCTAGCACTTGGAATTCGACATCAAACCAGGTCGGCCCATCTGTAGATCAAGGTTGATTTCTTTGATAGTGGCTCTCTGAGATCCATCGAACGCTTTCACATTCATGATTCCCATTTCTATCTCATGCAGGCCTTTACCTAATCTTTTCAGAGTAATTAGTGGGCATATGTTCAGACTCGAACTCCATCTATAAGGATCCTGGCAATGAACTTGTCTTCAAATTGCACAGTGATGTGCAATGATTTGTTGTGGATCAACTCTTCTGGCGGTAACTCATCTTTGTGGAAAGTAATTTTATGACTTTCCAGTACCTGTCCGACCATGTTATCTATCTCCTCGCTTGTGATACTGACGGGCACGTAAGCTTCGCTTAACACCTTCATCAAGGCATTCTTGTGCGCGTCTGAATTTTGCAACAATGACAAAATGGATATCTGGGTGGGAGTCTTGTTCAGGTGATCAACAATAGAGTATTCTCTTGCCTTTACCTTCTCCCAAAGATCATCAGTTCTCATCTCAACAACAAGTGGCTTAGATGTAGCTTCCTTGCTTGTTCCTCCAAAATTTTCAGGTGTGTAAACTCTGCCAGTTCTAGTCATACCTTGCGCAATACCTTTCTCTTCCATCTTAGCTTTTCTCTTTCTTCTTGCCTTCACAACATAATTCCATGGGATGACATCGGACTTATAAAATGGTGTGGGAGCTACCATCACAATGAAAAGTGTAGCTATCTTGAACTTTAACGGTGCCTGGGTTTGCACCACAATAAACGAGAGGGTGATAGGAGATATTTTGGGAGTATCCCACTCACGAATAAGTCCAATGGATCCTTCATGGTCCCGTTCCTTATTGGTTTCTATCACATTCACTCCATCACCCCTATAATCTGGGAGAGGGTTATTCCAGACATTTGGTGCGGCTTCTTTTGCTTGTATAACCTTAGTGTCGATCAGTGTCTAAATCTTGTCCTTTAACATGTAACATTCTTCAATAGTATGACCCTTCGTGCCTGAATGATTGACACAAGTTTTTTTGGGGTTAATCTACTAGGAAGGGTTCTCAATAGTAATAGCAGGAATAGGGGTGACGTAACCAACAGGCTTTAGTCTCTTATACAGTTGGTCTATGGGCTCAGCGATTGGGATGTATCGTCTAAGAGCTCTATAGTCAAAGTTTGGTCGTGTCTTTGGGTAGTTTTGGAGGGCGGTGGTGGTAAATGGTAATATGCAGGTTGTCTGTTATAAGCTTGGTAGGTGGTAGTAGGGTATTGGTATTTTGTAGGTTATGGTTGATATGTGTGTGGAGGTGTTTGGTACTATTTCTATCCCTAAGGGGTCGTTTGGTAGGGTGTATAAGAATAGTGCGGAATAAGGTGTATTAGTAATGCATGGATTAGTAATGCATGGGTTAGTAATGCAAGCATTAGTTATGCAGATATTATTTCTTATCTACTGTTTGGTATGGTGTATTAAAATTATAATGCATTGCATAATTTTTTAAAAACATAATTGTTTACAAAAATGTCCCCCATATTCTCTAGCTTTAAGGGACGTTAAGAACAATTTTGTCTTTAACCATACTAATGCATACATTAATAGCCTTGGTATTACTAATGCTATGTTTTTTTATGCATTACTTATACATAGGATAATATTAAGTATGATGTGTATTAGTTATACACAAGTTGAAAAAATATACCAAATAAGGTATTAGTAATGCATAGAGCTAATGCTTGCATTATTATTTCTAGTACCTCCTACCAAATGACCTCTTAGGACATTGGGCCACCATTACGGAACCCAATTCCTTCTTCTTCTTCTTCTTCTTCTTCGAAATGCCCCTGATTGCAAGGCTTTGTTTGTGGCTTGCAATGCCTCGGAATTAGTTACTATCCCGTTCTTGATTCCTTCTTCTATCCTTTCTCCTAACTTGATGATGTCTGAGAACTTGTGATTCTCGATAACCATCAGCCTTTCATAGTACTGTGGATCTTGATCTCTAACAAAGAACTTGTTCATCTGTTCTTCAAGTGCTGGCCTTACCTTGGCGGCTTTTGATCTTCAACGAGTAGCATACTCGTGAAAGGTTTCTATCGGCTTCTTCTTGAGTTTTTGAATGTAGAAAATGTCTGGCATATTCTCTGTATTGAACCTAAATCTGTCCATGAAATCTGATGCCATGCTCTCCCGATTCTTCCACTTTTTTGGATTCTGACTGATGTACCAAGATAAGGCGTCTCCTGTATGACTTTGCATGAACAATTTCATGCGGATTTGCTTGTTCTTACCCACTCCTGCAAGTTTATCACAGTAGGTTCTCAGATACACCTTTGAATTACCAGTGCTATCAAATATCTCAAACTTGGGAGGTTTGTAACCCTTCGACAGTTCTACATCTAGATGGATACACAAATCTTCATAGTTTAAACCTTCAACACTCTGGACTCTCCCTGTTAGTTTCTTGAGTTCTTCTATCATGTTTTGAATGAGCATGTCCTTCTCGGTCGGCTCAGGTATGTATTAGGTTTGTTGTGGGGTATGGGGTAAGGTTTTCACGTATATCGGGTTGCCTTGATGGGTTCCTAGAACTTGGGTATATGTGTGATCATTAATTTGAGGTTTGAGCGGGTGATGGTGGTGGTGTTGAGGGGTTTGCACTGATGGTGGATTAAGGTTTTGGGGAGGTACGAGATCTGATACTAGTGCGGTACGGGAGGATTCAGAGCTATGGGTGGTGGATTCTAGTTTTGTGTGTTTTGTGGTGGTGTTTGGTTCTGAGTGGTTGTGTGTTTGTTAGTTGATGTCAGCAACGTCTAAGGTAAGAGAGAGGTTTGCCAGATTTCGGACATGCTTAAGCTCACCCTGCAACTCTAGGATTTTCTGCTCCAAACTTAAGACCAATTCATTTTGTCCTAGCATACTTCTCCATTTGAGGTTTCAACATTTTCTACCATGGTAGCATTGTCTTTTCGAATACCATTTAAATCATTCATCTTCCCTTTGCCTTTACCGTTATTTTTCGGGTCGCTAGGTGGAGGACCTCTAGATCTGGTGTGGTATGTTGATGATGACAGAATGCACAAATCAACCTTTCGGAATTGGAATAATCAAGAGAAAGAAAAAGCAAAAAGTAACCAAGTCAGTAAGACGAAGTAAAAGAGTGTTTGCAATATTTAAGCATGTATCACATAAGGTCATGCAATAATTCGTGTCCTAATTTTGGGGGACCACATTGTGCCTGAGGTAGGTCTAAGCGACACATAGACTTGGAAAAAATCCATGCCAACGTTTGCTTCATATCATTAGTGCGAAAATAACCCAAAACATTCTTTCACTAAATCGACAATAATAATAAAGTCACTAATGGAATTAAGTATTATTACATCGAAATCTAATCTAGAAAGTAGTAAAGGACATTATCTCCTAATCTACTTGGTCCTTAAAGGACTTTCTCTATGCTTGGCTCTCTTGACTCCATCAATCATATTCCCAGATTTCGCATGTCCAGTAGCAAGTAAGCCTTTGCTAGTTTCCCTCCTTCATCATCGTCCATGCCTTGACAATACCAAAGTCTTTTTCTCATCTTCCCTTCCAGCTCCATCAATCCTTGATCTAGATATTCTAAACTCTCTGTCGATTTATTGACAATCTCCTTCCATTCCCTCATCGCCTCCATGCTCACTTTATGTTGTTCCAGATACTTAGCTTCCGATTCACGCACCCTTTTTTGCGTAGCCTCTTGTACTTCACATGCGCTTCAACCACCTTATCTGTGATCCTATATTTTAGAGTGACTCCAAGTTTGACCTCCCCAGCTATGTCGGCTTCCAACCATGATAGATAGTAGTACATATAACCGGCATGATACCTGTCTGGCTTAATATTCTCTCCTTCCATGATGATCTTTTTGTTCCACATTTGTTGTTCTTCGAACTTGAATCAGATGACATCCCCTTTGAAATCTGCCTTATATTGAACCACATTGGAAACTCGAGGTATGACTTGTTTCCTTCCAACTTGCCTTATTACCCTTATAGGAGCGTACGAGTAGATGCCTCGTAGCCCAATCAATACTAAGTGAGTAATTCCTTTAGACCTGATAATGAAATCACTACTTGGAAACTATTCAAACATCCAATACACTTGCTCATCTATCCGATTGCTGAAGAAACACACCCAGCCTAGAGCATTTCCAGGCTTTGCAAACCTGTCTGGAATAAATGTCATTTTATTTGGATGATGACTGGCTATATATCCATTCAGTGGCCTTCATAGAATCTCTTGGCGATAATCACCTCTCTGAAAGTGTTCCAGAAGCCAAACTTGTAGTAAGAGATTACAACCCTCAAAGTGTTTGGGTCCATGCTTGCACCGATCTAGAGCATGGTACATCTCAGCTATGATCATTGGGATGATAGTGAATTTTGTCCCTCGATGTCATATATTAAGGTCCTGTCGACCATGGCTAAGTGAGTATGAATTCTTCCCCTTGCATCGGAAATATATACAAACCCACGAAGCAGACTATGAAAACATAGACCCGACGATGCACCCATCCTAAAGAGGTAATGGCTAGCTTCTCATGATGAAGTCGATATGATTCGATATGCCCGTAACGCTCATATAGAAATTCAAAGGGGGTGTATGATTTCTTCAGACATACCAGCTCATCATTCTTCTTAAAATCCAACATCTTCAGAAAACCGCATAGAGTGTGATTCTCTAGCACCAATAGTCGTGGACTATCCCATGGTAACTTGGAAACCCCCTATTTCTTCCAAGAGAAGAGTCATTTCTATTTCCAAATCGAAAAATAGCTCTCTTCTCATCCTAGAACATGGTAGCAGCCTCGATCCGTCTCTATTTGGTCGAATGTTCAGCAAAGATGGCAGGTCACTAAGTACTCTCCTCACATAGTTTCTATCATAGGGTGCAATGTCTTTCCATCAGTCAATTAGCAAAGGCAGAATATTCTTGACCATACAAAACCTGGAGATTTCGTGCTTCATTTACTGCAAACAAATAAATGTTAGCCCTTTCCCCCTCTAGATTCGGCTATTTACACAATAATGATCAATATGTTGGGAAATTTTCTCTAAGCAATGCACATAATTTGATGGTGTCTTTTGGGATTATGGAAATCTCGTTGGACTTTGGACAAGGTTCATCTTAAGCAGGTTGATACGCCATTGACATCCCAATCCGTACTAGGTTTAGCATGATACATGTACATTTCAAACCAGAGTGTGGTTTCTAGAAAGGTCTATACTGGTACTCTCAAGTGGACAACTCGAAAGGGAAAGACACTGGACCGTCGACTACACCACTGATCGACTACTCTACCATAAATAAGCTTTTTCGATTTAAAAGGGTGATTTTAGGAAAGCGTGGACACTCATCAAGAGCCGATACGTTGATAATAAGCACGAGTGGAGTATGTTGTACAACATGCTTTATGCAGAAATAGTAACACGTTGCCAAGTATTTGCATGGTAAAAGTGCATAAAACAGTAAATAATATGGTAAAGATGAACAGTAGGAGGAAAAGAAGAGAAAAAAAGACAAAAGAGAGAAGTCAGTTTAGTTCATGAAAATGTGCGAGAATGTAATGATGCAAATAGGGAAATAGGGACGAGAGAGTCATGATATAACAATCTTAGATAAGATGAATGAAACGGGGAGAGGTCGTTCATGTCACAACAATTTTAACAAATAAAGGGAAATATCATAGCAATTTAAACAAATAACGGAAGATAAGGGAAGCAATGTACATGTCATCAAATATATCCGTTAATCCACATAAGTCAACTTTGTTATGGTAAGAGCCTGAGTGTATATTTTCCAAAAGAATCGCCATGTTGTCGCGCCCCGTTTTCTTGCAAAAGTAGGCTTCAATGTGTGACAACTCTTTTAAATGAGTATTAAAAGAAAAGAGTCACCACCTAACAATTTTTTAAGGTGCGTTAGGACACCTATTTAAAAATAATTCTAATTTGACTAGTCTATGCCACCAAAATTTGGGTAAGGTCTCAAGTTACCTCAAAGAGAAGGTGTTAGGCACTCTTTGAGGTCCACAACTGTGGATCCTGGCCAAAGTTTACACTATGCGGATTATCAGATTACAATTGTCCTAAGTGATCATATAAGTGAAGGAAGACATGGAATTTAGAGATTCTATTATGAACACATTGAGAAAATCGGGCAATAATTTGACTATATAAATAATCAATACAAGTCTTTAGATGTTACAGGGTACAATTATTCTATATTTGATGACTAAGTGTGAACATCAAACATATAAAAAGGGGGATCTTAAGTTTTTTAGCCTAAAGGATCACCCCCTACAACATAAATAATACTTCGCAATTCCCTAAAGGTAGGAGTTGCTCATATTATCAGCGGGCACAGACTATCATCTCCTGCTACCGATGACTATGTTAAAGTTGTTTACTTAAAGGTGGTCTAATTTAATTCTAAGTCGTGTCCTATGCGTGCACCACTCGTCCCCATGCCTATGGTCAAGGAGGCTTTGGACCTACTTTTAGGTGGTTCTAGACTCTATTTAGGATGCTCAAAAGTGATAAAACTAGCGCACATTTAAAACATATAGGACTGCATATAACCAACATATAAAGGCTCAAATTTGCCTCCTCATATAGACATAGATGCACGTAGGTAGTTATGAACTTATGCTAACGACGTTTAGATTATTAGGCAGGCAACAATATATAAGCAGGCTTGGAGTCAAGGTATATTAAATTTTTCAAGACCTATAGGCATGATTTCTATGTGATTGAACGATTCAAAAGTTGACATAAAGACATATGGGCAGTATTTCTAGGCAGATTGTCTTGACAAAGCGGTTGATTTTAATATATGATTCTGTTAAAAATCCTATGGGCATGATTTCTAGGCTATGACAATACCCTATAGACATGATCTCTACACGATTTGTGTTTGGGTAGTGAGGACGTTGAAAACACATAATTACTTATTTTTGTCCCTATAGGCAAGGTTTTTATCCAAACTATGTAATAATAAGAGAACAACAACAATAATAGTTTTAATTAATCAATTAGAGATCCTATAGACATGGTATCTAGATGATTCACGTGATTGAAAGGAGTACGCCAAGGCATGCATTTCTAGTCATTGCATTGATTTCCCATAGGTATGATATCTAAGCGCAACACGTCCAATTTCAGACCATATAGGCATACTTAATAATGTTTGAAAGTTAAGGAATTATATTAACCCCAGGTCATGCTTTCTAAGTGAATAGACTAGCTAATCGACACGTTGTGTAGATAATCCCCAAAGGTGGAAAAGCAAATAAATAATTAGAGCTCTATAAATATGCTTTCTACCCATTCATGCGAAGATAGAGTATACTAAGACCCCAACTTTCACTAATCCCCAGCTATTGTTTATTACAAGTTATTACATACATAGTGAAAGAATACATGCTTAGAATATGACCAAAAATATAAACTAAAACAAATACAGGACCAACAATTACATGCCCAAAGAAAATAACCAGTGACACTTCTGGGACTTCAACAGCCCAATACTTCGCACAAACATTAGACTAAAATCTCAGGCTCACTCAAAGCATCAGAGTATTCAAGTTACAAGGTATAAGTCCAATAACACACATGGATCAAAACTAGGCCCAAATGGATGGCTTAATTATCCCGCCAGATGCCAAACTTAACCATACAAGTAAAAACTACACATGGCATCTGAATTCTCAAAGTTGTATCTAATAGCAGTCTTCACTAAAGTATATTGACAACTTCATAGGGAATATATAAGGCAGGTATATGGTTGAGAATTTAGTGAGGACAAAGCTAAGGTGACAGGTTTGACCAACATGAGATAACATACTACTTCAAATAAAGTTTCAAATCAAACATGGTCCAGAATTAACATAAAGAACTTAGTCATGAGATTTTAAATATGAGAGTCTAATAAAATCATGGACAGAAAGTCAGTCTAGTCCTCACATAAGGATGTCTAACATGAGAAACTAATGAAAATAGCATTACCAAATAAGTTGGTGGACATGGTCTACAAAACCTAATTTGAACATGCTAAATACTAGTCATAGCACAAAAAGCTTAAGCAACACAGAACTTAGTAGGCAAGGATACATCAAAAACTAGACTATCAGATTACACATAAGAGAAAAGTTGGATGTTGCACTTTCACTTTGTAAACCATAGATAGTACTAAACAGCATGAAATTAAGCCAGACAGGGAACATACCTTAAAGTTCATAATTAGCAGGGCAATACGTTTGGCTAACAACATGACTAAAAACTAACTCTATTAGAGTATTAAGTACACATGAATGATCCATCAGGAATTAGAACATATGAGTTGATTTATCACACAAATATAGAATAAAGTAGGTTGATAAACTCGGGATGAGTGGCAGGTATAAATATTCAAAAACACAAAAACACACTAGGTTGGGCATGCTTAAGGTAGTGAAAATCATTCATGCTAAACACATACAATAGGCATACATCAGATTCAGAAGTTGGACAAGCTCAGATGCTAGAAATGTTCTGAGTCATAAAAGAATAGGGGTAACACAATAGCATATAGATTCACAAAGTTTAAGTGACATGGATCTACAAAACATGAACACAACGAGAAGGTAAGAAATTGACAGAGCCAAAGACACTTACCAGTTGCGAATTAACAAATGGGTAAACAAGAAGAATAATTCCTATAATATTTCAGTCGTTGACAGCAGAGAGAGAAATAGACCCTAAACCTTAGTGTGTCAAAGTTCTCAGAGGTTTCAAATAAACCCCGGGCAGTGCTCGCACTGAGAAGGTCAGTTAATCAAAATCAGATGGCCTTGACTTTCAGCCGGCGAAGAGCCAAGTGTGCAGAAAGTATAGAAGAGTCAGAGTTGTGGTAAGAGTAGTTTAGTAATGAATCATTGAGAACTTGAAAGGGAACGGGGATAGGTTTTTATACTAGTAGAAATTGAAAGAAAAAGCATAAAAAACAATCAATTAAGCACAAATAAGGAAAGGAAATATCACATACAAATCAGAATCAGAACCGGTAAAGGGAGAAATCGAGTTCTGAACCCTAATTAGGGTTAAATGTTTGAAAATCGACCAGCTGGTGTGAGGAATCAAGTCCCTCTTCATGTATATAGATGAAACACTGTTCAAATCTCCAAGATCAAAGTCGATATAATCCAATCCCAATATACTTTCCAAAATAGAATAAATACTCAAGTAATTCCATTTACACGTTCATAATAGCGAGATCTTACGAGTAAGGTAAGTAAATCATAACATGATTCCATTTCCCCATCGGAATAGTAGAGATATTGGTGAGGCGGCTACTAGGGTTTCGAAGAGAGAAGAGGGAAGGTTGAGAGCATGTTGGGGCGGCGAAGTTGGGGGAATGAGAGGGGTGATATATGGCTTGTTGATCATCTGAGATCACAGGCCGCGATTTAAGGTACAGCAGGGCGGGTCATTTAAACGGGTAGCGATCGAGTTGGATGAATGGGGTTGTTTGGTTTGGGCTCTGGGAATTGGGCTTGATATTTGGGGGTGTTTGGGCCATTAATTTTGTCCGAAAATTGGGTTAGGATTGTGATGGATTTTAAATACAAGAAATTAAGGAAAAATAATTTAATAAGATAGTTAAATAAATATAAAAATATCATTTATGAAACTTAACATTTTTAACTAATAGATGAAGGTTATAAAAATATAAAAAATTATTTTGAACCTGAATAAAATGACAAAATACAATTAATTGTAAAGTAAGCTATTATTGCAAAAAATGCATAAATTGTTCAAAATACAGATGTAATTATGTACAATGAAGTAAAAAATATTGTAAAACATGTATGTGGGTATAAGTAATATGTTTGGATTATTAGGTTATCAAAAAATAATTTGAAAGGATAATTAAATAAATATTTGAATAGTTTAAATGCAAGAAATAAATTTTAAAGCCTAAAATATTATGAAAAGTTATAGAAAATATTTATATGAGTATTTTAAATTGGTGATGATGCACAAATAATATTTGGAAAGTATATATGATATTAAAAAATATGAGAGAAAAATTGGATATCAACACTAGCTTGGGGGTCTGAACCCTATTCATGGACGTTGCCTCCAACATGAAAGGGTCTGGGTTGGGTATCATACTAAAATCCCTCACGGGTGATGTAATAAAGCAATCAATTAGAACTGTAAATTGACTAACAATAAAACCGAGTATGAGGCTATGATCGCAGGTCAAAGCTAAGTGTGATTCCCTCCTTATTGTTAACCAAGTTAACAAAATGTTCGAAGTCAAGGAATACCGGATGTGGAGATACTTAGATAAATTATAAGGTGTGTTACATTGGTTCTAAGAATAGACGTTACAACATGTGCCTTGGGATAAGAACAACGAGGCTGATGCATTGGCTAATTTAGGATCATTAGCGGACTTCGATGAATTCAACTTCGGAATGGTAGTGAAATTGATGAGCTCAATGATAGAGGTCGGTCATGCCGAGGTAAACTCAACAAGTTTAACTTGGGATTGGCTAACAAGTATGTGGACTACCTTCAGGAGGGGAAGTTGTCATTAGATCCTAAAGAATCGAGGGCCCTTCGAACTAAAGCTATCAGGTTTTGCTTGATTGAAGGTCAATTATACCGAAGGTCATTTTTTGGACCATTAGCAAGATATTTGGGGCCCTAGGAGACCGATTATGCGACGAGGGAATTCTACGATGGGACTTGTGGAAACCATTTGTGAGCGGAATTGTTGGTTCGAAAATTGATCAGGGCCGGGTATTACTAGAACAAGATGGAGAAGGATGCAAAGGACTTTGTTAAAAATGCAATGAATGTCAAAGTCATGCCCTGATGATCTACCAACCGGAAGAGCTTCTTCACCCGATCCTTTCCCCTTGCCGTTCATGAAGTGTGGAATGTATATCGTAGGTCCTTTACCATGGGCACCCAGTAAGTCTCAATGCATCTTGCTCATGGCCGATTACTTCTCCAAGTAGGCTGAAGCACAAACATTTGAGAAAGTTAGGGAAAAGGACGTTGTCGACTTCATCTGGGATCATATAATCTACTGGTTCGGGATACCAACCGAAATCATATGTGACAATGGGAGACAATTCATCGGCAGCAAGGTGGTTTTATCGACCCGTTATCACCCGAGCGCAAATAGTCAAGCGGAGTCGACTAACAAAACCATATTGCATAACCTAAAGAAAAGTTTGACCGACTCAAGACAAAAGTGGAAAGAAATTATCTTCGAGGTCTTATGGGCATATCAAACAATAGTGGAAAGGCTTTGATTCCAGTAGAAATGGGAGAGCCGAGCTTAAGGTTCCAATATGCTACGAAAACATCGAACGACGTGTCCATGGCCACAACTCTAAATTTAGCGGATGAAAGGTGATGAGCCACCCTGGTCTGGTTAGTAGCTCAAAAGTAGCGAATGGGTCAAAATTTTCAAGCCGAGAACGTAGTGTTGATGAAAGTCACACCACATACCAAGAACCCGAATGACGAAAAACTAGGTCTGAACTGGGAAGAACAGTACAGAGTCACTGGTATAACCAAAAAAGGCTCATACTAGCTTGAGTCCGGAAATGACATGCAACTGCCAAACAACTGGAATGTGGCAAACTTAAAGCAGTACTACTACTGGGTATGAATACCTAAATTTCTTCAAGGTTTATTATCCTTTGAACTAACCCGTGCAGATACTCAATCGAAGTCAAGTTCAAAAATTAGATCTGAAAGTACGTGTTGTATTCTTTTTCACTTCTATCGGTTTTTCCCCAAAATGGCTTTTACGGCAAGGTTTTTAACGAGGCAACAGTAAGCGTGCTACTCTCGTTTTGTAGACCGGTCTAGGATTGGGGATTGGAGACTGCCCATACCGGATCAATAGTACTCGAACCCTCAAAATTCGGCCTCGAGTATTAGGGAACTGTCACACCCTGAGTTAAGAACCGAAGATCTGAGTTCAAAGATTTTATAGATAATTTTACTCATCATCAAAAGACAAGGCTTGAATAACGAGATTTATTATAAGGGTCAAATGATCAACTGAATCATGCCCAGATAGTTCATTCCCGCCATGGCGGAAAGTTTTGTATCTTCGAATATTTACATTCGTGAGTAATAAAGTGAGAAATTCACCTTCTACACTTCATTGGTTCGCACTTACATGAGCAATATTATCATTATATCACTTAGAATATTAGTTTCAAAACCCTCTAAGCCTACGAGCCATCATTAACAGGGGGCATGAAATCTTAAAAGCTATAAAAGTCCACAAGACTTGCCCAATTATTTAAAATCCCTAATCCTACGGGTTGCCTCGAACTGGGGACTACCGTCAAACAAAAAGACCGGGAAAATCGGGTTACTAAACCCTGATGGTACTAAGCCCACGAGGCAGGACCTAAATACAAAAGGCTATGTTCAACATAAGGTGTGAATCCATTAGAGCTACGGCCCCGATGCATAAATGACTCGGAGACATCTGAGTTCGTAAATTTAAAAAGCCTTACACATTTCAAGTCTATAAAAACTGTGTCTGATTTGATTGAATCAATCGGTTTCAAATTACGGCCATGGAAAGGGCCATCTTCGCAAATATTAACTGTGTCCGGATAAATTATTCAATTTTTTTAATTAATACTTCATTTTATTTTTGTTAGACAATCCGAAGTTAAAGCAACTCGGAGTCGTTGTTCGATCCGGACCTTATTTGGGCTTTGAAAGTTGAACAATCTGGGAAATGTCAAAATTTATGTTAAGGCATTAATTATGTATTAAGTCCGAGACAAGTTATTTATTCTAAGTCCTAAATAGAAGCAAACAAAAATTAAAGGACACGATGTATAGCCGAAGGGTAACTTCATTTATTTATCAAAAAATATTTACATGGCATGGGAAAACGGCCCCAAGGAATACTAAAAGGCCAAAAAATAATAAAAAACTAAGGCATTTCCTTCCTAATCTTCATCGGAGCCCATCACGCTATCTGACCCTTGAGGCTGATATTTTTCTTTGGTCTTGGCTTTGAACCTCTTGGCCTTTTCAATCTTTGTTGCTATGCCGATTTCCCCGGCCTGGATTTCTTTGAGTGCTTCTCTTCAAGATAGCCACTTCATACACTCAGCCTTCATTATAATACAGGCTTTTACTATCTTGATAAGTCGGAATTTTAACCATTATTTGCTTTTTTTACTTGCGTTTGGGCTTAAAATGCATAATGGTAATCCCGAAAACTGATGCAATATGCTTGCTTGCCCATCAACTCATAAAGGATTCAAAAACTCGAACAATAACCAAGACTAGGCCAAGAGCTGTGGAACGCGGACCGCGACAGAAAAGTGCATCTGCGAAAGTATCAACATGGATGCACTCATAATTATGCAGCTCGTGAAATGGAGAATCAAAGAGGTTGTTTTTGGCCACAAACATGGACGCGGACCGCGTCAGAAAGTAGCGGCTGCGAAAGTACCACCGCGGTCGCGATCGGAATTTCACAGACCGCAGTTGCTAAGGTTTAGTGAGCTCACAAGTTATGCAAAAATGTTAATAGTGGTCCGCATCAAAATTATGCGGCCGTGGAAAGCTCTCACACGGACGCGGTGAAAATTATGTGGTCCACGAAACAAGGTTCAACCCAGTCCCAGATGTGAAGAAACCCGGACCGCGATCAAAATTACATGGTGGCAAAAGCAAGAGGGCGCCCGCGGTCAGAATTACGCGGCCGCAAAACCTCCGCAGGGGCATTTTTGATAAAATGTTTTAGCTTAGTATAGATAGATCTTTTTCACATTTTAGGTTAAGTTTTGTTTTTGCTGAGCACGTGAGATGGCTGCAGGTTCCATTTTGGGCAATTTTGTATTAGATTCAACTTTTAACATTAGCTTTTGATCTTTTAATCTAGTATTATGGATTTTATCTTTATTTCATCTTTGATTTCTTTTATTTCCATGAGTAGCTAAACCCATAGCTAGGGTTGTGACCCAATACTAGTGTGAGTATTTAATGGGTCTTGAATTTTAGGGCTTGAATGTGTATAGGTTAGTGATACTTAGCCTAGTTATTGCTAGAACTATTGAATTAGTGGTTGCAAACACTGATTTATGCCTTTATGACTTAGTTTCTACTTTAGAAAGAGGGACTACGTCTAGGAAAACTAGGCTAACAAGGAATTAGGGTGAATTCAAGAAATTGATAGCCCCAATTAAAAGGATAAACCTAGAAATAGTAATACCCGATTGACCTAAAATCACTTGAATTGTATGAATACCCATTTGGACTTGAGAAAGCCAAATTGGGCAAAATCACTCAAACTACCGAGAGGTATAGAATGAGTACCCGGGTGTGATACCTATATTGCGACCCAAATTAATCACATGAGTGTCCTATATTCTTACGACCCGTTAGATATCCACCTAGGTGAAAGTCACTACCCTAGTCCCTTTAAACCCTTGAAAATCAACAACAAAAATATTGTACTTAGTGTCAAATATTGTATGTTATAGAATAGAAGTAGAAGTAGAAAACAAACCAATCATGTGTGGAAGTATAATTAAGAGGAAAACCCACATCTAGACTTGGATATAAATCTAACTCCAAACAAGTTAACTCCATGTGGATTCGATCCCAACCTTGTTGGGTAAAACTGTATCAACCATCCTCTCTACTCAATAGTAGTGCAGGCTTGGACCCGATCATATCTCGATATTAGCCTTATACTAGGCCAACATGTCTTGGGCTTTCGAGATCTCGTTCAAAGCCACCTACAAGTCGGACTTTAATGCAGCTTACTCTGGGCCGAGGGTATCAGTCTCTGCGACTGCCGAGGCAAGTCGCATTCGGAGTTCTTCATTCAGCCAAGCCTATTTGTTGGAATTTTCCTTCATCACTCGAAGTTACACTTTTGTCAACACCAAATCCTTTATGGTGGCATCCCGCTCCAATGCTAGCAGGTTCATTTTGCCCCTCATCTCATCAGAGAAACCTTGATGCCATCCATCTAGATCCTGAGTTTGTCAATCAAAGTTATCTTCTCTTGGTCCTGTGAGGTTGCAGTGTTAGCATTAGCGTTCAGCCTCTCATTATCAATCTCGAGCACTCTTACCTTCTCGACTAGTAGAGCATGGTCCTGTTTTGCTATTGAGGCCTCCTTCTGAGCCTTCTCTAGCTCGGCCCGAAGAGTAAGGAGCTCGATCATGTCCCTAAGGACTTAATCAGTCTACTCACAAAGAACATTGTACATCTCCATTTGCGGAACTTGTTCCTTGAGCTCGAACTTGAGGTGGATAACCTCCATCCTGGATCGGTGGAAGCTTTCATGATGAAGCACCGAGGCCTAGGACATAGAGAAAGAAAATTGTTAGAAATAGTTAAGATAACAGGAACTCGCTAAAATAAACAAGGAAATGGGTATGCCCATTTAGCACCTGCTGAGCCTCGTTGAAAAGACTTGGCCCATCTACCTCATTCAACTTCACTTGGTCTTCCTTAGTTACCAAGGAATGTGATAGCTGGCCACTCCGACTAGCCCGAACAACATGCTAGTACCCGTCGGCACTGTGAACATGATCGTCTTCTTTCGCTCAAGGTCCACACTCAGGGCATGAAACTACTTCTCGAGCTTTGAGCTCAAACTCGACTCACCTACTCTTGGTTGCACGACCCTTTTCGGGATCTCCAGGTGGCAAAACCCAGAGTAATCCTCCAGTATGCTGACATCCACGCCCTCAAAAAATAAGTTAAGGGCCTCATTTATAGCTCGAGACGATTTGATCGGCTTCTCTTCGATGGACCAAGCTTCATTTAAAGTGGACTCTACCCAGGGTGGTGATTATTGAATGTGGATGATGGCATCACCTTCGGAAGCAGATGCTCTCACAATCGGAGGGGCTTTTTGTGAAGCAGTAGCCATGTGTTCTTCCTTTAGTTCCCGAGCTATCAAGGTTTTAGTTGTCTGAGTGTCCCCCTACGGGGCCACTAACTCTTGGTCGACATCGATCGACTCGTGAGTGACAAACTCCATGTTATCTATATCCTCAGGAAGTTCTTGAGCCGATGAAGATCTTGGGAATTCGGGACTCGGGGACCCGAAGTCTTTTTGGTGCCCTTTCTGACCCTGAGCATAATCCTTTCCCTCTTCTTCGCCTTGGCAGGAGGGTCCGAGGAGTCAGGGGATCTTTTCTTCTTCTACCTCTTCGTTTTATCCTCTTTCTTCACAGAAACTTCGGCAATGGGCTATAGAGAAGCAGAGGGTTTTGTAGACGAGGTCGATGTTATGGCATCAGCGATTTCCCAAAGTTTGGCGGTCTTGGGAAAGCTTGTGAAAAAAAGGACTTAGCCATGACAATAACAGAGTAAAAAGCGACCAGGGAAAGATTCAACCAGAAAAAGGCACTCACCGTGAGAAAGAGCGCCCTATTTGCCATTGGAGAGATTACACAACTCACACTTGGAATAGGTGAGCTGCATATGCATATGCCATCGACCCACTCCCTGAAATGCAGGACCGCATTAGGGACTCGGTACACAGTTGTATATCAAATAAAATATGTCATGAGAATGAAAAGTAGGTTCAAGAAGGGACTTTCATAATTTAAGAGGAAGTAAACTTACAATTTGGGTTCCACTTCTCGGGGAATGGCATGAACTCAAAAGGAATGAGGTCTTTAGTCTTTATCCGAACGAACCTACATTGCCAATCTCGGTCTATGTCTTCTTCTATACAGGAGAATGGAGCTTTCTTTGCCCAATGGGCAATTTTGATTAACCCCTCTCAGAAGAATTGGGGGTTGTAAACTTGGAGCAGGTGATCGACTGTGAATCGAGGTTCTTCCGTGTTGTTTGCAAAATGGTGGAAAAGGGTCATGATCCTCCACAACGATAGGTGAAGTTCACCAAAGCACATTTTGTACCTCTTACAGAACTCGAGGATCACCGTATAAACCAGAGCAAACTTGAAAGGATACGTGCAAACACTTAAATATCCTTCCACGTATGTTATGATATCCTCATCGGGACTGGGAATGACTATGTCTTTGCTTTCCCATTTGTAGTCCTTTCGGACTACTTTAAGCATCTTCTCGGTGATGGAGCAAACGTACCTCCATGCTTCCTCACCTCAGTATCCTTGCGCGGAGGCTTTCTTGTCCTTAAAGTCGTTATCTATAGAGCATCCATCGAGGATGAAATCTATAAGGGGAGGTCCCGGGGCTACCACCAGGGGCTCTACATCGATGCCGTTGGCCGAGGAAGATGTCGTCGGTGCAGTATTTTGGGGTACTAATTTCTAAGGCTTAGACATCTCTATCTAAAAATATAAAGGTTTAAAGGTTTGGTATAAAGGTTTAAAGATTTGGTATGAAGATTTGAAGGTAAGGTATGAAGGTTTGAAGATGAAACATGAAGATATGAAGATGTGGAAAACATGTTATGAAGATTTGAAGGATTGATGAATAGATTAAAAACTCGAAGGTAACCTAGGGAAGTTCGAAATCATAAAGTAAAAAAGTAAAAATAGGAAACCAGAAGTTTTATAGGAAAAGAGTAATGAATGCGTGAAGTTTCGAATTCGGTAACTACTGGAGGTGATCAAGTGACGGCTGAAGCATGTGTAAAGTCAGAGCGACTTGACTGATAGGATGTTCGAGTTCATCAACGTGCTCATGGTGTGCAAGAGAAGGAACCAGGGTCAATTAGTCACCTCTCTTCGCTCCAATAATGTACTCTTCGAGAAGTGAGGGGACTACCTGTGTACGCGTAAAATTGGGGATAGTTACCCCCAATTTTCCGTTGAAGAGAGAGGAAAAATGTTACTCATTACTAGCTCGAGTGAGACCAAAAGTGCCTACAGATCGGAACCAGAAATGGACAAATGATACGTCAGGAATCGGGCATGGATGAAACTGGAGAGATTCCAGCTCGAGCAATGCGAAGAACTAATGGTAAAGAAAAAATGGTTTAACAAGACAAACAGAGAGCCGAAATATCCGCCATCAGCCGGATATTACAGCGCTGATCACGCTCGCTATTGGCGGTAGATCATGTTTTCGTGAGAGGAAAGGAAGGGAAAGATTTTTTCCTTATTTAGACTTGTATTAAGGTTAAAACTCCTCTGATATATAAAGAGGAGAACCCTTTCATTTCTTGAGTCACTGATGGCATGCATATCAAAGCAATAAAGTTTATTCTAGCTTTTAGTAATTGTTCAAGTGCTCATTAGCGGTTCATCCCTCTAGTTGCAGTCGAGTTCTATTTTGAGGGTTCTACTGAAAGTGGCCTTTAGTATCTGAGTCTAACATCAGGCTTAATTACTTCATTACATTTGGTTTGATCGTTTTATCTCCTTTTAATTCAATTATTTATTATTCTTTGATCATTTGTGGTAGTTTAACTATCGGAGGGCGAGAACAACATTAGCATACCTGTCAATAATGCAACAGAAGAATTGTTGAACTCACCACCGAAATAATTGCCCCAAATCGAACTTTGAATCACTAGGAAACAAAGTTAATCTTCCACCAATTAGATGTCCTAACTTATATGTGTTTTTCGTGAAGAAAGGATTAGTCAGAGAAAATTCTTACGCTTGAAAGTTCTGTGTTTTCTCCTTAACATAAATAGGCAGAGTAATAGCAGTTAAGGAAGAAAACCCACCACTCCCCCTTTTTTGCACGTTCAGTTTAGTGGTGTTTGTGGTCTAGTGGTAACTTCTCTTAACCTTTCTGACTTATCTCTCCTAATCGGGTCGGGTCAGCCCACATGGAGCGACCCACGACCCATAATCCAACATCTCCCACTTCGCTCATAGTGGGCTAGACCGATGTCTTTGACACACAATTCATACTAGCAAATAGTTGGTGCCACCTGCGAGCACAAAGAGCTATAACATTCCAAAACCATTTAAAGGTTGTACTAAAGCTCTATGTAGACATCCAATCACATATGGAAAGGATTCACTATTGGCATGATGATATTAATACTTGCAATATCCCAGACATCATTCGCTATTCCAGTAGCTACTTATTCAATCCCTCATCCTTGAAAGAGGCAAACCCGAGTTCTCATATAACATTGTATCTACAATTATAACCAATACCCTCATGGTAAGTGTAATGGTCAACCTATGAATACAAGTTAAATTACTAAACTTTAGGCGTCTTCCCTTTCTACTCGAATCTTTCCATTCCAAATCAACTCCTTTCCTAGACATGTACTGCATTGCCAAATCACTCATGGCTATTAGTGGCACGCTAAAGTAGCAACACTGATTGGCACTTCAAGAGACAGTAAAAGGTCAAAAGGGTATTTCAACAAAAGTTGTTCTAAGTTCTTTGGGATCTCACAAAATGAAGAAGTAGAGATTCATTCTTCCATTATCCCATGGTCGATAGCACACATGGTATGAAACACATGTTACTATATTTTCACCTTATATTGGCGCCTGTGTCTTATTCTTTTAATCATTCAACACCGTACAGATCTTGGTCTAGACACCTCCAAATGTCTAACCCGAGTTTCTCACTTCAATAATCCTCAAACCATCTTCTTCGAGAAACTTGCATCTGGCTTACAAAACAAATCATAATCGAATAGTGAAATTCGTAAGTCTGATTAGTTATCAAGACCGACACTTACAAGTAAATATAACCTCGCATTATCTAAGGTTCTATAAGGTCTCATCTTTTCATGATTCTAACGTAAGAGGCGATTGCTCGTGTGAGAGAGCCATTCTCGCGACTTGTTTGACACATTTTTCAACAAAACATTCATTACATGCATATGAGATATAAGCATAAATTCAAGAGTCAAATATTGATGAGCATATTATAATACTAAAATCATTTTACAACACACAAAAATATGTTCATATCCTTCGCAAACCTAGATCCATAACATGTTTCTCAAACAGGTCTCTAGATATTGCCTTTGTAAAAGGATCAACTATCATGCTTCGTGTGGGAATGTATTGTAAATTTATCTCTCCACTTGCTACCATGTATTTCACAAAGTTATACTTGATGTCAATGTATTTGGTCTTGCTATGATACTTAGGATCTTTTGTATATGCAATAGCCGCTGAGAGTTCTTTGTAATATCCAAATGCTCAAAGAATCTCTTCAACCAAACGGCTTCTTGTACTGCAGACGCACAAGCCACGAGCTATGCTTCCATCATTGAAAGGGTTGTACAAGTTTGTTTCTTACTTTTCCATGATATAGCACCGCCATTAAGTAAGAAGGCATAACTAGATGTTGATTTTCTATCATTCCGCTTACCAGCCCAATCAGCATTTGTATATCCTCTTAAGTATAAATCATTTCCACTATAATATAGTGAATAATCTGTAGTTCCGTTCAGGTATCTAAAAATTCTCTTCTCAACTTTCTAATGATCTTTTCCAAGATTGGATTGATACCTTCCAACCAGACCTATGGCATAACAAATGTCTGGGCGAGTAAACATTATAGCGTATATCAAGCTTCGACAATACTTGAATATGGAACTCGAGACATGTCTTCCTTTTTATTTTCAGTCTTGGGACACATTTCAAGGCTTAAAGTTTCACCTCTCACTATAGGAGTATCCATGGATTTGAAATTGTTCATGCGAAAACGCTCCAAAATTTTCTTTATATAAGTTTCTTGAGATAAACACAATAATTTTTTGGAATGGTCTCTTTGGATATTAACTCCAAGGATATAGTCTGCCAGGACCATATCTTTCATGTCAAATAACTTTAAAAGCCATGACTTGATAGTTTTCAAATACTCCAAATTGTTTCCAGCAAATAAAATATTATCCACATAAAGAGAAAGAATTACAAACATTCCATTGGACTTCTTCACATAAATGTAATGGTCTTCATTGATCATGGTGAAATAATATGAAATCACCTCCTTGTGAAATCTCAAATACCATTTCCTTGAAGATTGCTTTAGGCCATAAATAGATCTTTTCAATTTACAGACCTTCTTTTCTTGGCTTTAACGATGAAGCCTATAGGTTGTTCCATGTAGATTTCTTCGTTTAGTTCTCCATTGATAAAAGTTGTCTTCACGTCTATTTGATGTCATTCCAAATTCAGATGTGCATCTATAGCCAAAAGTAAGCGAATGGAGGTAAACTTCACAACTGGTGAAAATATTTCCTCATAATCTATTCCGGCTTCTTGAGTAAAGCCTTTTACCACAAATCATGCCTTGTATCTTTCTATTGACTCATCCACTTTGCGTTTTGAGAGCCCACTTTTTCCCAATGGCTCTACGCCCAGGCGGAAGGTCAACTAGATCTCAGACTTTGTTGGTTTTCATGGACTCTAATTCTTCTTTCATTGCTTTCACCTACTCATCTTTTCCAAGGCTCAATAAAGCCTCAGTCATAGACTTTCGCTCATCCATTTTTGTGGGAGATACCAAGAAAACATAATCTTTAATTTCATAAATACGTTTGGGTATATTTGTCCTGGCACTCTTTCGTAGTTGAAATACAGAAGGATTTTGGGTTTGAGAGTTCCCACTCCCACTCGGATCAAGAATAATATTTTGATCAATTTGATTATCAATTGTGTCAAAAGACAATGGCTGACTATCGGCGTTCAACATTTTATAAAGAGGCTCTCCATTCTTTACCTCATCCTTCTTTGAAAAACCATTTTCCAGAAATGTGACATCTCGTGATTCAATCTCAGAAACACTTCCATCCTCTAATTCACCAATGAACACATACTCTTTGGAGTGTTTTGAATATCTTATAAAGATACATTTCTTGCCTTTTGGACCCAATTTACCAAACTTGCTAAAGGAATCTTTTACATATGAAGCTCAACCCCAAGGTCGTAAATCCTTTAAGTTTGGTTTATGACCAGTCCATAACTCATAAGGAGTGAAAGAAACTGATTTAGAAGGCACTTTGTTCAATATGTAGGTTGTCGTCAATAACGCATCTCCCCAAAAGGAGATGGGTAAATTTGCCTCTGCCATCATGGACCTTATCATGTCCAGTAGTGTTTTATTCCTCCTTTCTGCTATACCATTTTTTTGAGGTGTGTATGGAATAGTTAATTGTCTGGTGATGCCCTTTTCATTACACAATTCTTCAAATTCTTTTGATAGATATTCACGCCCTCTATCGGTTCTTAAGGTCTTAATCCTTTTATCTAATTGATTCTTAACTTCATTCAAATAATTCTTAAAGCATTCAAGTGCTTAGATTTATGAGAAATCAAATAGACCTAACCAAAGCTTGTGAAATCATCAATGAACGTAATGAAATATAAAGCATCAGACCTAGCCCTCACAATCATTGGCCCACAGATATCAGAATAAATTAATTGCAATGGAAAATCAGCTCTCTTAGCCTTTCCAAATGGTTTTTGTGTAATCTTTCCGATAAGACAATTTTCACAAGTTGGCATTTCAATTTTAAAGAAAGAACCCAAATGTCCTTTGTTAGCCAATCTATTCATTCGATCATGCCCTATGGTACCTAATCTTGCACGCCATGTAATAACATCAACATCATTGTTACTAGAATAACATGCCATAACACAATGGTTAAGATAATAGTTATACGTAGAAGGATTACAATCTAACACAACTAAACCATCATAACGATGTCCAAAACCATAAAAAACATCATATTGAGTAATTTTAAGACCATTACAACTAAAGTTCAAATTGAAATCTAAATCTAGAAGAACAGACACAGAGACTATGTTTCGTCGAATCTCTGGAACATATAAGATGTCATGCAACACCAAAGATCGTCCACCACGCATGTCCATTCTGCAAGTTCCTATCCCTTTGACTTCAAGTTTTGCATTATTTCCTACATATACATACTTTGATCTAGGTGGAACTCGATAAAACTCTATAAACTCTTCCCTATCGTGGCTCACATGGTCGGTGGGCCCTGAGTCTAAATTTAGTTAGTAAAACAGTGCTAGAAACATATATAACACTAAGAGATACATTTTGAAATGCTACCTTTTCGTCTCAGTACACTCACGAGCAAAATGCCCTGGGACTTGACAATTATAGCACTTCATCTTCCTCTTGTCTTTCTTTTTGTAGAACCGTTTTCCTTTCTTGGAATTTGGCTTGTTTCTTTTCTTGGAAGATCCTTCTCCGGTCTCCTTACCCTTTCCGTCATTTTCCAGTTTCTCTTGCACTTAAAGCTTGATCTCTTTGTACCACTTGATTATGCCACAAAGACATTAGGTACAGCTTTAGCAGCACCAAGCCGCTCATCTTCAAGCTCCACATGACGGACAACATCAGCAAAATTTTTGATACTATCACTGTGGGTCAAGTTAACTTTCAGATGTTCCCAATTATATGGAAGAGACCGAATCACTGCCTGAACCTATTGCTCATCAGAAAGAACATGGCCAACACTTTGTAATTGAGAAATCATATTTGACATCACCCTTAGATGTTGCTTAACAGCGTGATCGTGACGCTTTTTGTACGTGTCCAACTTGATTGTCAGCTGTCGAAGGTGAGTCACAGTTATACCCCCATATGCCTCTCTTAAATGTGCCCACATGGCTTGAGCAGTAGTATATTGCTCAAATTTGTGGATGAGATTATCAGCAACGAGCTTACAATAATTTCACGTGCAGTGGAATCTTTCTCTTTTCAAACATTGTAAATTTCCAGATCCCTCCTGTGTTAGGCAGTGTTACCCTCTTCTAGGTGACTCATAACATGGTTAATACTTTCAAGAGCATCTTGCTCTTCGAGTACTTACCACATCTTACGACTCCAGATGTCATAATTTTACCATTCAGTTTGTCACCCTTGTTCAAGTTAGCAATGATGATTTTCGATGCCATGTTTGTTATTAGAGATAATTTTACAAGTTTAACTCATCAATATATACTTTAGTCAATTTACGCATGTTATTACACACTTAAGTAAATTAATTATAATATTAATTCTACATTTAGTATAACATCGAACTGTCACTATGTTTCCGTTCATCATCTATATTTTTAATTAATATTAAAGTCACTTCTTAGTGTGTCCTTTATTTCAAGTCTCAATCCATTAAAAAAAATAATAATAAACAATGTATGTATCTGGTGAGATAAATAATATAATTTAAATTTCATTAAGATAAAATACATAATAACAATTTACATGTTTGCTAGGACACACATGTACTAATCGAACACTAACTCTTGCTCATATACGCTAAAAGGTGCACTAGGCCAAACATCATGATAGATCTCAATTAAAATTTCACCCCAAGGCTCTCGAAGAGAGTCTGCAAAAATAGATAATGCTTTCCAATTAGTAATTTCTATGTAATTAGCCAATTCAACTCTTTTTAACCTAAAAAGGTGTACATGTTCAGGAATGGAAGCATCATGACCCATTTTAAATTCCTTAAACTCCCTAAATTTCTTTCTCCTTCCCTTCGTTTAGCCCTTCGATCCCGTACCTCATTTTGTCTCGCCCTTGGGACATTCCTGATGACTTCAGGCTCTGAGTCTGAATCATTATAGAAATAAGTCATGCGACGACATATCCTACTACGTTGTCCCCTTCTTTGACTTCGAGAACTCCCACTTGGAGTAATTCGAACTTGTCCCTGTTCAACCATATTCTAAATAGGACCAAGGAAATAATAAGAATGGCTACGACCATTTAGTGTGAAAATATACATCACAATTGCTTGTAGGAGGATGTTAATTTAAGGGATTAAGACTAACCAAAATTTTCTATTTAATAAAACAAGAGTTATCTACTGTCAACAAATGCATATTAATTATAAAACAAATCCGAATTCAAAACTGAAACATGACCAAAGAGATGAAGAACCTTTCATGTTAATATTGACTTGCCATATTCTGCCAACATATGTATTAATAAATTATAAAACAAATCTTGAAATAGCCTTCTTTTGCTTCTGCGTTTTTTTCAAACTTTAAACAAGATACCAACATGACATTTGAAATATAGGTTGGAGAGAATAACCAATCTGTAATTAATGAATTGTTAAAGACAAAATTACTTAATCCCTTTGTTCCTTTAATTCCAAATAGAAATAGAAAGACAAGAACGCATTACCTCTATGTTTAAAGAAACAAAACAATCAATAAAAAAGTTTATTTCGTTTCCACAACTTAGCCATAACGCTCGCACACTGTCAATAACGCAATTCAACAGACAGTTAATTAAGGACTCTACCAAACACAGTATTTTATGAAGGCAATCAATAAACATGAACAAATAATAGATTGCTCTGATACCAATGATAGATTAATAATTGTGGGGCGAGAACAACATTAGCATACCTGTTAATAATGCAGCGGAAGAATTGTTGAATTCACCACTGAAACAATTGCCCCAAATCCAACTTTAAATCACTAGGAAACAAAGTTAATCTTCCACCAACTAGATGCCCTAACTTATATGTGTTTTTCGTGTAGAAAGGATTAGTCAGAGAAAATTCTTGCGCTTGAAGTTCTGTGTTTTCTTCTTAACATAAATAGGCAGAGTAATAGCGGTTAAGAAAGAAAACCCACCATTCCCCCCTTTTTTTGCATGTTCAGTTTAGTGGAGTTTGTGGTCTAGTGGTAACTTCCCTTAACCTCTCTCACTTATCTCTCCTAACCGGGTCGGGTTAACCCACATGGAATGACCCACGAATCATAATCCAACAATTTGTGTTAAATTAAACCATGCATCATTTAAACAAATTTAATTGTTATCTATTTTAAGGGTAAACAATAACATTGGAACATATATATTAGTAGTACAAGCACTTTGGAAGATAAATCCGCCTTTTGTTATAACAGGGAAAACTTTAAAACACATTGGTAGCTGCCCAACAAACAATTATCAAGTTTACACGGCTGCTTCACTTTCTTTTATTACTGCATTTTTAAACATTTGAAGGGAGTCCTCAAAGTCATCGCACAGCTGGTATGGATCTGGAATCACAAGCGGATCCACTGACATCGAAATAGTCATTTTATTGCAGTAACTCTGGAAATGCATTATCAGTGCCTGCAACCAAAATTATTAATGACATTTCTTACTCTGCATATCACCATGATTCACATTTTCCGTCGTACAAATGATATTTCTTTTTATGTGATTGAAGGTAATTCATTAAAGTCAATTACTCCCTCCATTTCTATTTATGTCTTAATTTGACTGGTCATAAAATTTGAAAGTGTAAAAAACTTTTGAATTTTGTGATTTAAACTAAAGGTATATATATATGTATGTATGTTCAGATCTTTATAGAAAACAACTGCATCTGATATTGTTAATATTATCATACCATCAAGAAGATTTTAACCCTACTATATATATATATATATAACGTACGAAAAGTACCATTTGAATCCGGTGGCTTCAAAATATAACACGTCATTCTAATATCCTTTGCAAGTAAAATTAAAATATTGAAATATACTAACATGAGGGAGTCCACAAATTGTAGGAGCAGCATAAGCTAACTTATGCCCGAAAAAAGTGATCTCCTCTTGAGGGCCGACGACGTTTGATAATAAGATGGTGGTATGAGATAGAACTCTGTTTGTGAGCTTAGCCGCCACCTTTCAAATTATAACCCAAGAAAATTAATGTATAAGTTTACATATATTAAAAAAATTTAAAACAATCCCCTTATCTAAAAGAATAAAAGAAAAGAACTCACATTGGATCCGAATATGTCTTGGGTTAGCTTAGCAGCGGCAAAAGATAACCTGGATTCAAGAGAGAGCTTCTTTTTGTCGATGATGGCTTTAGCTTGGTGAATATAATCCAAGGGGTTTTCAGGTAAGCTAATGGGTAATGAGGTCAGCACATATCCAATTTTATTACCCCATTTTGCCTTTGATTTTTTCTCCATCATCTCTGCTAGAACCTGAACTCATTAATCCTTAATGTCAGAAGGACTACAGTAAACACTTAGGAAAAAGAAATGCTCCCTACATACAAGTAGGGATGTAGAACCTATAACTTTCGACATGTAATATAGATATGTATGTAGGAATCTATTAGAATCTCAACAAATATTAAATTTGAACTTATAATTTAATTAGCAGTATAATTAATTCAGTGCAAAGTTGAACCCATTAAATTTCAATCATGGATCCGCGTTTGACTACATATCAAATTTAACTAGGTACTATTGTGTTTTTTTTTTTTTTTTGGAGTAGAAGAGATGCAGTTACCTTAATTCCAGCAGAAGGTCTGATGTTGAAAACAATAGATCCTCTAAGACGAATGTTCTTGGGCAGATTATTTGTTTTGCTGCTTCCTCTCCCATTTTTGTTGCCTATTATTAGTAAAATTTGATTGTAAGAATATGGGAAGTTGAAAGTTAATAGATGTTTGATAAATGTAGAAAAACAGAAATTCAATACGAATGCAGTACTTAGAAAAAACTGTACGAAGCAGCCCTTCATTTTGTTAGGGAGTAGCAAGTTGGGAGTATATATTTTCCATTAATGACAAACTTAAATTTGTTTAAATATGATCTATTGTTAGCATTTCTTACGTATATGATTTATCCTAACCAAAAAAAAAAAAAAAAAAACACAAAACACAAAATAACAAAGAACTAATTAATCTGAATCTTATTGAGTGTTCGTAGTGATCAGGTTAATGCTTAATGTAGCATAAGATAAGGTTCATTCTTAAATCAAAAAAGGTTTTATGTCATATAAGTATAAAGATATTTTACACGATAATTGAATTTTAATCTATTCTAATAGGTTAATTACTGTTCTGATCAAGTTAGTTACCAATTTATACGAGTAACATAAGTTAACCTGTAATTATCTTATAAGTAACCTATATATTGTAAAAAAGTTTTACAGTATACTTAAACTCAATAGAAAATCGATATCACCACCAAAAAATTGAAGTTGCGAGTCACATGAAAGTTGAAACCTACCCCAATATTGATTACTAAAGTAAATATAATTGAGGGTCATTGACCCGGTGACGTGGCAGGCCTTGATGAATAGGGATTGTCCTTGTCTTTTTCACAATTTTTTGGAGTTTTCTCTAATTTATTCTCATTTACCTAAGACAAAAACCACGGTTAATTTATTAGAAAAACCCAAACGTTTCCTCTTCTTTTCACCGCCAGTGGTAACCCTACAATTTTTAACAAGGTCTTTCTTCTTTAAAATGTTGATCCCTCTTCTCTCTCTACTATGAAGAAAAAAAAAGGTTGTTTCTGTTTTGTTTCATAGATTTCTTTCTTCTAAGTTAGAACGACCCTTTTCTTTTGACTCCAATCTCTGGAAATCCATCTAACCCACTGTCAGAATTGCAGCACCCGTCATCTGAATCGGAATTCATTGAAGTTGGTAAATTAAGAAGAAGAAGAAAAAAACATGGTAGCTTTTTTGTTTTTTTAAAATCTATCAAATACAAAAAATTAATTTCTTCTAAAATTTCTAACCCGAAATGTCTCTTTCAAATCTGATATTCTTTTACTTTCTGCTCTCTTGATATTGGATTGTGTTTCCGGTATATGTCCTCTCTAAAGGTTCAAAATTTTGGTAACTTGGCTTCACTTTCTTGCTGATTCGACCACAAAGTGAAAGAGACTCGTCCTATTCCAGGAAAAGATCAACCACTTATCATTTGTTGGTAATGTCTTCCTTCTCCCTTTCTCTTCTAAGTTACTTTTTATATCAAGATCTACTTCTACTTAATTATTGCGCCTACTATCCGAATCTTTTCACTGAGACACTAACATAAACTTACGAATTTGGTAAGTTTCTAGACCAATATTAGCTATCTTAATGATAAATATTTTATTGTTAAAATATATTCACACCCGACGTTTGTACCATCTCAGTAAATTTATAATATGTTTCTTTACATAATCGTTAGCACTTAATTATATCCGATCAATACGGTTTTTTAGATGGAAAATCGACAAACACATTAATTTGCTGATTCTTTTGCGCATGTTCTTTTATTTTCTTTAGTGGTAAATGAGAAATGGTATTGATTTGTGTCAAAGTTTTACAACGAAAGTAACAAAGTAGACCGGTGCCCTGCTCTTTTCATTGAGTTTGCCCTTCATTTGGTTAATTCCATAAAGTTGATATAATTTTTTTAGTTTGGATTATATTAGTATCATGTAGCTAATCATACGTATTAGTCAATTAAGATACCCGAAATAAGTGTTTTAACTTTTTTCGTGGCTGAATTTTAACAATTGTGATTGAAAAGCTTGAAACTTTACTCGCCAAATTTGATAACTTTTTCTTACGGTTTATATGTTGGTTGTATAAACAAATTTATGTGCTCTTCAAACGAAAATACATTATGTGCTTATTTTCCAACTTTTGAAGTCTTTCCCATATATATATATATATATATATATATATATATATATATATATATATATATATATATATATATATAGAGAGAGAGAGAGAGAGAGAGAGAGAGAGAGAGAGAGAGAGAGAGAGAGAGAGAGAGAGAGATCTCTATTTATTTTATTCTCAAATATTTGCCTTTGTTCTATTTTTAGTATGTATTAATTTATTATTTAAAAGAAGAAAAACTAATTTGATATGACTTCTCTAAATGGTTGTGTCCAATCTAAATAAGTAATATACGTACGTTCTTCCCTTCCCTTAAAATCATTCATAACATAATTACTTCTGTATTTATTCGTTTTTATTTCCCACTATTTTGATTAGTTTTTAATGTGTTCTTTTGTAGTTCAAGTCTATTGCTTGACTTTTGAGGTTTTGGTTGTAATATATAGAGATTTTAGAAGTTTCAGTTTTTCATCAATTCCCAACATGATCAAAGGGGCATGAGAGTCTGGTAAAGAGAACTTGGTAATAGCTTTTAGTTTTTTCTATTGATTGGTATATATTTTTTGCTGCTTCTTGCATTTCTTTGTTAGAATTAAAATATGTATACCTGTCAATCATTACATATTTGTGAATGGATCTTTCCTAAGATATCTTTACAGAGTTTCTTGCTTTTTAGGTATTCTAATTACGAGTTTATGTTTTGAAAAAGAACGATATTCTAGCTTCCATCTTTGGTATGATTCTGCATTTTCCGAACTTTCTTTGGTCTGGTGTCACTCTAATATTTGTTTTTTCTCTTTGATTATTTATTCTTTGTATTTATAGTTCAAGTTGTGTTACTTTATAGGAATGTGGTTTATGCGTATTAGAATTTGACACGATCATTATTTTGCTATTCAGATTGGTACAACTTTTTCATACTTGATTGGTGTTTATTTCATGTGTCTCTGTATTAATATTTTTTTTACTTTTTATATCAGGTATTGGCAGAGTAGTCCAAGCATGTGGACTCCGGTGAAAAACTTTGAGCATTGCCTTTTCCTGTTCTATCTAATTTCACAGTGTTTATCTTGAAAGTGGAATTAGCTTTTGGCACAGTAGGAGTCCAACCATATAGATTCAGGTGAAACTTTTATATCTTCTTCTTCCTTCCCATTTGGCTTTCCAATATTTTCTTGACAGTGTTACTTGCAAGAGACAGACTGAAAAAAGAAAAACTTAGATAATCATATTACTATATATAATTGTTGAAAAGATTGAAAGCACCACCAGTTAAGAATTATAGTCCTCTTTCCCTTTCTTTCTTAAGGCAAAAATTCAAGTAGTGACTAATTATAGAGAAGTTGGATGAATAAAGAAAAAATTGAAAGAAAGAGACAAAGTGGAGGGGATGAAAGAGGGGTGGGTGAGAAAGGATCCAAATCGGGTTTCAAAGATAATAGATCAGATACTTAGAGTGGGAGAAGGAATTGGTTTCTTATGATCTGCAGAAGCAGTATAGAAGCCTTTGTAGATACGTAGCAAAATATATTTTTCAGTCTATTTATAAAGCTATGTCACCATCATCAAATAACCAACCATTTTTATTTATTTATTTATCTCTTTTGGATTTCCTCTGGACATGATTTTTTTCTAATCTATGTTTGTTTTCTCACTTTGTTCAAGGTATTTCGAGTTTATTTTGGCAGTAGTAGTGACATTGTTAATATGTCTACATTTAGCCATCTATTTAATGGCATGGAAGCTTTCTCTCTAATCATACATCTCATAGGTTTTATGTTAGTTTACTTAGCATACTTTTAGACCTCTGCCGAACTTGTGCTCTGTTCATAGCGAGTGAGAAAAATTATTAGTAGCTCCATTTTATATATAAGACTTATATTAGTTCCATGTTAAAAATGAGTTGAACCTAAAAGTTTAGAGGATTTCAAGGGAAAAAAATCCGAGTATGATATCTTTTAGCTTCATGATTCCTTTGCTTGCTTTAATTTTTTATCCAATTTGTACAGTTCTTGATAAGTTTATTAAAGTACAAAAGGTACACCTTTAATATTCTGATAAAGTTTTTCCTAAACTGGATATGCTGATTGAGAACTCCTTCCTGCTAATTTTTCTTTATCTTATTAATTTTGGAGTTGAATGTTCTGCACTCAATATTGATGTATATAAGATCTCTTGGTTTTTTGCTTGATATTTCGAGATGGATATAAAACATATCTATATTGCAGTCTTGCATGTATGATGCTACTGCAACTTACTAATGATACAACTATTATTTTTATGCAGGGTTACAGTTGAACATTCAAATAATAACCCTCAAAAGCAACAATAACAATTGCTAATATGAGACATGGCCAAATGGGGAATAGTCCTACAGACGATAAAGAATTTATAAAAAGTCGGACAAGAAAACAATGAAGTCTTGTAACTTTTGTTAAAAGAAAATTCATATATATTGCAATTGAAACAAACTCGAATTAGTACTAAAGTGAGGAAGGTATTGTGAAAAGCTTATAATCATCCCATGATGCAAACAAAGGTGTACCATCCTTTTTTTAAAAATCAATTTAGTATATCATTCTTTAATTAACACTTTAAAAAAGAATATGTAATTTTTATGATTTCTTTTGTGATAAACGTTCAATTCATTGAGCAAGAGGAAAAAATTTGTCGCTCTTATATTCGTTGCAAGTGTATTACCTCCTTTTGTCAGTTTTATTAGAGAGATTATATAATAAGCACTAAGATTTCATTTGTGCTATACTTGATTGTTCAGTGTATACTTCCTCAAATGATCATGATATGATAGTGACTTAATTAATTCTCAAAGTCAAAATTTTAGTTGTCTTTCAAGTGGTTGTTTCCATTTCAAGTGTATGTTTCAATTAGTTCAAACTATAGATATCTTTTACCAAGTCTATCGTATAGAAGATAATTAAACCTCAATTTTTTATTTATCATTTTACTTAAAACTTATATGTTCTATCTCCACTTTATTATCAAAATGATAAATTTCATAAATTTAAATGTCTGTTATAATCGCGCTAAGCGCGAGTATATTAACTAGTTAATTACTAAAGTAGAGGCATAATGGTTTTACCACATGGATTAGAAGCAAAAAAAATTACCTGTAATTATAAAACAAAAAAGGTTTGGAATGATAATACTGTGTTTCCACACGGATCAAATAAATGCAATATATATAGAATATGTACAGTTACTCTTTGACTACGAGCTAACAAACGCAAAATAGTAAGGTATTGGATTAATTAATAGGGAGTGGGAAAACATACCATATCTTCTATTCAGATATCGTGAGATACCAGCTTGCGCTATGCCCATCACTACATCATTAATTGTCTACAAAAACCACAATAGTATAATCAGAGAAAAAAAATGAACATGTGAAATACAAAAAGGAAAGAAGAAAAATGTATAACTATATGCATTATTAACAGGAATTAAAAGAAAAAAAACATTAGAATTGTGGTTTAAGGAAAATTTCAAATCCAAACTAGGCCAAGTACAGCAGCATTGATGATTGACAGGAGGTAAAAGATAACAGTGGGAGCTATTAATGAGGATTGTGGAATTCTGTTGCCACAAACGTGGAAGGTAAAAACTATCGACTGGTCTTCCACCCTATTGAAAAGGAGCAACTACATTGGACGTACAGAATTTAATGGAACTAAAATAAAGCATAAATTCTAGTAGATTCCTATGTCTATGTTCACGTGAACCTATTTTATTTTTTGGTCCGTAAAAAAAAAATGACTTATTTTTAAATTTAGAAACAATTTAGCTTAAACTTACAATTTTGTCTTTGATAAGAAGTTTTTATAATCACACAAATATTCTGAACCCCTTTTTGACTTGTTTAGGACCACAACTTTCAAAAGTCTTCATTTTTCTAAATTTCGTACCCAATCGAATGCGTTCACATAAATTTGAACGGAGGGAGTATGAGGAGAGTACTAGCGTTCCCCAAGATAAATTAGGTATATGATCCATCTCTCTATATACATGACTTAAATACGCTTACCGTACAGAATTTTTATAATTTAATGTACTTTACACATAGCATGTAACTTGTTCTATTTTTTAGTTTACCAATTCCACTTTGTTATGAGTGGTTATGTATAATTATCTCTTAAATGACATGATATTCATCATATAAAAATAAGTTAACTCATATACAAAAGAAGACAAGAAGTAAGAACGAAATAAAGAGTTTTTAAAGTAATTGTAATCCCAAATATACTATGATATTCCTTGTATATAAATTATATCATTAATGATAAAACAGAAAATTTAATATTTAAATTATCTTTAAATATATAAAGATATCATTCTTCTGTGAACATACTGAAAATGAAATATATGAAAGTTAAAAAAAAAAAAAAATAGTATGCGGCCTTACCAAGTTCAAGGCATTCTTGACTATTTTCATGTCGTCAAGGCTAGTAGTCCTGTGCACAAGTCTCTTAGGATTATGCTCAACCCCTGCTCCTCCTTTTATCGGAGTGTTTGTATCCTTAAGAAACAAAACGGTTGCGAAAAACATAATAGCATCCACCAATGTATTCCAAAATACCATCAACAAAAACCAAACAGAAAAACAAAACCGCCTACAAAATCCAGCCTCGTCAGAACATTCCTTTTTAGAACTTGTAGGTATAGTAGGCAATGCTTCTGAATCTGAAGCTTTTCGAGTACATGCTAAGATTAATGAAATAATGGACATGCCATCCCCAATAGAATGGTGCAATTTCAGAATCCCTGTGGCTTCTGCTTCAGATGTCTTCACATTCAAAATATGTACTTCCCAAAGTGGCTTTGTCATGTCCATGGGTATTGTTGTTAGACTTGACGTGTAGTTTTCTATGAATTCATCTGGTGAATCCATATCCGGGTCTAAATCTGGACATACCATATGGTTTCCCACATTTACCGTTGTTTGCTTCCACTTCCTTACACCTTTCTTTTCATCCACCACCTTTATTAATTTTGGCAAACGAAAGTATTAAAAAATGGACAATTATTGGAGCATAGAGAATGTTTCGCTATAAAATGTGAAGAATAGCATAGGAATTTAGCTCATTGCACTAACAACAATAATAACGACATACCCATTATAATCCCATATAGTGGGATTTGAGTAGGATAGTATATATACAGACCTTACCCCTACCTTGTGGAGGTAGAGACACTATTTCCAATAAACCTTCAACTCGAGGAAAGCATAAGTACAACCTTAGTGAACAAGAGGTACGGTAGAAGCCATACAAAAGAAACCATAGTGTCAAGCCATGCATTGACAGTAATAAACTAACATGTTGCAACAGGTAACTTGTACAGTCACTTTTTATAGACGTGTTACAATTTTGGTGATCTAATAGGCGTGTAAAGTTAAACTCAAGACGAAAACTGTACAACAAAGCATACCGGTATACTGGTGAAGCGAGGGTGGTTGAGAAGAGTGGACTCGAGGCCCTTCTTGATGAGATCGACATTGATCTTTGTAGTGCAACCTAAGATGGCAATAATGTGACAACTGAGGGATTTAGTATGGAACAAGCGTGTAGCTGGGCTTGCTGGCTCAAATTGCACTTGCTCTTTTTGCTCCTCTTCTACCACCACCACCGTGCTGTTTTTTTGGCCATTAGTCATGCCCAATTTACAAGGTTCTATATTGGTCTTTGTATCAATAGGTTTGAGACCAAGGCTCCCCATTGGTTTGGTGCTAAGTTGTCACTACACTGAAGCACAATTGTAAGCTAAATAAGCTTGTAAGCGAAATGGCAATGACAGACTACACACGAGAACACCTTAAATTGTGCAAGACAAGATAGGTCTAACTTACAGTACTAAAGTCTTACTTATTATATCTATACATTAAAGATACTGGTCAGATGTACGAGCAGTTGAGCACATGATCTGAAATAATTTCCAGTGAAGTAGGTAATAATTGGTATTTCTTCCATTCCAATTTATGTGACAACGATTCCTTTTTTTAATTAGTTCGTTTAAGTTGTTATTTACTTCAGTGAAGCACAATTGTAAGCTGAATAGCTAAGCTTGTAAGTGAAACTAAAGGATGCCTTAACGAGAATAGTATCTTTATTGGTGTACAATCTTTATAAAAATGGGCCTACACACGAGAATATCTTAAATAGGTAAAATTTTCATGTGGCACCCAATTTTGTGCTACTTATTGAATTTGTATCCATTTTTCTTAAAAAAAGTTTAACTTATATCCAAATTTTGGACAACTTCAGGAACATGCAATTTTCTCTTCTTCTTTAGCATTGTTTTCTTCTTCTTTGTGCTTAGAGTTTCTTCTTCTTCTTAGTTGCAAAATAGGTTTGTTAAACTTATTGTTGTTTTGACAATATGATGACTGGAATTTGTTCTTTATGATATTTAAAAGCTATGTTGAGCTCATTTGGATAATGAATCGTGTATTGGATTGTTGAAATTCCAAGAATAAGTCAGAACTTAAGACTCAAAATCTGAAATTGCATTCAATAAATTGAACTACTTAATATTCAAAAAAATTGAAATTGCATTTGAAAAATAGATGAATTTCAGATTTTATTTCTCAAGTTGCATCGAAAAAATTGAACTAACCTAGCAAAAATAGCCGAGATGGACCCTAATAGTCTTACACTATCTATTAAATTAAAGATGCTTGTCAGAATTGCTACGAGCAGTAGATAATGCATATGATGTTATGTACTAGTAGAATTTTTGCAACAAAGAAAATACTCCACTAATTAAAACAAAGCTACACGTTGGGACGTGGTTCCTCCATTAAATAATGCATAAACAGCGAAACTTACTTGAATTGAAAGAGACATTATTGACCTTACTAGTACTATGTATACGGGTAAACTCGGGGACAATGCCTATCTCGATTTTTCGATAAAGAAGACGGAAGAAGGGTACGAATGCACGAGATTGAAATCGAGGTTGGGAGCCTTTCGTACCGAGACCCATGAAAGGTGAACGATGTGCTCATTGTGTTAACAACAGTAATGGAGGTGAAATCACACAAATCTGATCTAGGGTTTAAGAGTGAGAGAAGAGAGCTTTTGATATTATGTGAACTGTAAAGAATGAAAAATAATCCGTCCCTTTACAAATGAGGAGCCCAAGTTATATATATACATGACCCGACTCCCTTCTAACCCAACTCAGATAATAATTATAAAGGAAGGAAAATGGGCCTAGCCCAATATAAATAAAAACAAAACAAAAATGTGAGCCTAATACTAATCAGGAGTGGGTGGTATATCTCTAACACCCCCTTCCCCCAAGTTGGAGGGTGATAAAACTCCCAACTTGGAAAGAAAACCATGATGAGCAGCACCACCCAAAGACTTAGTGAAAATATCAGTCAACTGAGAAGAAGAAGAGGTATGCAGCAGATGAATAAGACCTTCAGCAAGCTTGGCCCGCACCAAATGGAAATCAAGTTCAATATGTTTTGTTCGGTCATAAAAAACTAGATTCTTAGCAATGTGGATAGCAGCCTGAGAATCCCAAAACAAAGGAATAAGTGAAGAATGCAAACCCAAATAAGAGAGCAAATGGGATAGCCATGCCAACTCAGCCACAACTTTTCTCATGGCCCTGTATTCAGCTTTAGAAGAAGACACGGAAACAACAGGTTGCTTCTTAGACTTCCAAACCACAAGACTGCCACCCAAAAACACACAATAGCCACTCATTGACCTCTTAGTGTTAATACAAGCAACCCAATCACTATCACAACAAATAGTTAGAGACAAATAAGAGGAATTGTTGAAGAAAATCCCACAATCAGAGGTACCCTTCAGGTATCTGAGCACATGGAGAGCAGCTTGCATATGGGGAAGACAAGGGGATTGCAAGAACTGACTAAGGTGTTGAACAACAAAACAAATATCAGGTCGAGTGTGAGTAAGAAAATTCAACTTCCCAATAAGAGATCTGTACACATCAGGCTTGGGTAAGGGATCACCTTCATGAGCTTTAAGCTTAGCAAACAACTCAAGAGGACAAAGAACAAGAGAAACATCTGAACAATGAAAATCATCCAATAGATCAAGTATAAACTTCCTCTGATGAAGGAAAACCCCAGAATCTGAATAATGAACCTCAATACCCAGAAAATAGTTAAGGCACCCCAAATCCTTAATCTTGAACTGATCATGGAGAAAGGATTTAACACTAGAAATTTCAGAAGAATCAGCCCCAGTGATCATTGTAAGCACGTGATTTTTGCCCTATATGAGAAATACTCCCAAAAAATTGCAAAATAAAATGATTTTCCTTGGTGTGCAATTTTGTGTATTTTTGTGATATTTTTGGATAATTATTTGTATTTGTCTGTGTTTGCTTATTTGTTAAATTAATAAAAAATACAAAAATATGTCGCATTTTGCATGTAGGATTTAATTCTACAATTGTTAGTAATTAAATTAGTTTTACAAAAATTAAAATTACAAAAATAGGCATCTTTTGCATTTTTAGCATTTAATATCCAAATAAACAATTTTGTGCTTAATTATTACTTAATTATGCGTTAATTGTTATTGGGAGTTAATTTGCACTTTTATAACTTAGTTTAATTCTAAATAATAATTTAAGTATTTTTATAATTTAGTTTTAGAAAATAAAAGAAGAAAAGATTACAAAAATACAAATAAAAATCGGATTGGGCCATTTCTTCAAATTTCAACCTCAGGCCCAAATAATTGCCCAATCTTCCCCATGACCCAGTCCACTTCAGACTGGGTCGACCCGGTCTGCCCCATTAACCCAAATGCCCAACACTCATTCTTCATTTGTCAAAAACACAAAACAAAACAAAAAAATAAAAAAAAAAACAAAAACCAAAAACCCTAAAACTAAGAAAACATCCGCCCCTCACACCCATTTTGCTCTTTATTCTCCAAAAGCTCAAAGACCCCATCCATGGCTGACCCTTTTGTTGCTGCTTCGTCTCCAAACGACCACCATCCACGTCGACCTCCCCATCTACTTCGCCGCTGCGTCGCCGGAAAACCCTCGGCCAAAATGGAAGGAAAACCCAATTGCTGCTTGTTTCATCTCCTTCCTCGACGAGCAGCTGCGACCCTTCTGCTTCTTATTGCTTCTGCTTCACCTTCCCCATCCGAACGACCTCCATTACTGCTTCGTCTTCGACTGCGAACAGCTCGAACAACCACGGCTTGTTTCTCGAGCTGCTGCCCCACTGCGTCGTCTGCTCCGAGCTGCTGCTGTTTCACTCCGTCTTCTTCCTCAACGGACTATTGTTGCTCACATTTCTGGGAGTTTCAGCTGCTGGCCATGGAAGCATCGTCGTCATTCAACGTCAAGCTCAAAGTCGAGCTCGACGTCCATGGATGACCCTCGACGTCCATGGCTCGACGAGTACTGCTTCTGCCGAACGCACCCCAGCTGCTGCCTCATCGACACAGGCAGCCATGGATGCCAGTGCGTCGACCTTCTCCATCTCCCAGTTCCTCCGAGCTGCTGCTGCCACTGGGTTCGTTTTTAAACGATGCCAAACGACCATCTTCTTTGGTCGTCTGCTCGTGTTCGTCATCGTTGGTTCGAGCTTTGGTCGAGGCTCATCAAGTTCGTTGTTTGTTTGGTCGTTGTTCGTCGTTTCGATCCGGTTAGTAAATTTTGAGTTTTATTTTGTCCGTATTTTGTTTTGATATTTTCGAATCTAAAATCGGCAAATGTTTGTTTTGTTTATCGTTTGAATTAATTTTTAGTTCATGTTCATGTGTTGTTTGTTAAATTAATTTTTCAGATTCCAAATGAAAGATTAATTAATTATTTTTCATGTTATTTCGTGTTTGTATTGTTGTTTAAGTGAATATTTGTTAGTTTAATGTTCGTTAGATTCGAATTGAAATTTAATTAATTATTTCTTCAATTTGTTTCATTGTTATGTATTTTCCAGAAATTATTAATGTTGTTTGAGTCATGTGAATCTGTCATGTTTGTTGCTAAAAATGGATTTAATTCATGTTCATCTTTGTTTGAAGTCCATGTTTTAAATCCAGTGATTTAATGTGAGTTTATGTTTGTCTTTGATTTGATAATTTAGTTTGAATCATGTATTTTGTTGTTTGTATTGTTGTGTTCTTGCTCATACATCCATGGTCTAAATTAACCAGAATTGGTTCCCGATATGGTTAATTCATTCCATTAATTTTGAGTTGTGTTGTTCATCGTGTTCATATAATTGTTGTTGAAGATTGTTGAGAAATTGGTCATCTTGACTATATTTTGGTCAAGTTATGATTAATTGAGTGTTTAGAGCTGATGGGGGTAATTTGGTAAATTGTATTGCATTCGGGGGTAGATTTGTAATTGCAATAAGGTCGGAGGGGTAGTTTGGTAATTGAACATTATTTTGATTCTTTATGTTAAGCATGGGGGACAAATATAATGGGGTGGGATTTTTGATGTACTTGTTTAATATAATGGGGGACAAGACAAAACATAATGGGGAGGAATCTTGTACTTGTTTAATGTAGGCATGGGGAACATATTGTAATGGGTTGGGAATCTTGTATTTATTTAATGTAGGCATGGGGGACAAAATTTAAAATAAAGAAGACATATAATAGTGGGCCAAAGCATGCCATTGGGGGAATAATTTTGGGGTTGGGAATGGAAGACTTGTCTTGCTATATATAGAGTCATTCTTGACTTGAAATTGAGGATTTTTTGAGAGAGTTTTTAGGACTTGAACATTGAGAGAAAAAAAGGGAGAAGTTTTTTGGGGACTAGAACTTGAAGATTGAGAGAAAAAGGGTGGAGAGTTGACAGATTTTTTTTACACTTGAGAGCTAGAAGACTTGAAACATTTTGTGAGTCAAAGAGAAATGCAATTTGAACTTTCACTTGAATAATTTCCGTTTGCCTTTCTCGAGTTTTATTCAAAAATCTGAAATTACTGCATCTTGTATCTTTTCTCTCCTCTGCTTTGATTGTGATTGCACTTTGGTATTGGTGAGTTTTCAATCTGTTGTTGGGTTATTCTACTGGTTGTTACTGGTTCTGCGGTGTTGCCGAATCTGCTGTTGCCGCGTTATTACTGCTGCTGACTCCTACTTCTTTTGTTCTTGTACTGCTGTTTCCAGGTATACATTTGTACACTCTCGGCTTGAAGCAAAATGAAATATTAATCAGGCTCCTGTTCCTGTTGAATTCTTTTGTCTTTGATCTGTGTTTGAATATTAATTTTCCTCTCTTTTGTATAAAAATGTAGTCGATTAATTAATGAGTAAGGGAGTTGCATATGTATACTTTCTTCACCTAATAATGTTAGTTTAAATTAATCGGAGGACAATTAATCTGTGTCGATATTATGGCCAATCTCATGTCTTAGTATTGTTGAATAACAGAATATAAAATGAAAGCAGTTTTTCTTTGTACAAACTCGATCGCAATTTCTCGTTCACATTAGTCAAACTAATAACTAATAAGTTACGTTTTTTTAGCATGTAAATAATTAAGAGATTTTCTTTTATTTTTAGAGACGAATTTAATAGAAAAATGTAGTCACTATAGGTTTATCCTTTAAAATAAAAATGAGACGAGCCTCGCCAAATAAATCACAAACCGCCGGGGCCCTCAATAAAATACATAACCATTGACTAGACTTTGGATTTGGCCGTTTAATGAACCTTCACGGCCTCTTCCTAAAATAACAATATCTTAGACTCTTTAGGACGCGCCTTAATAAATCTTACCTTCTTAAACTCGGGTGCACATTTATGTGACCCAAATCCAATTCTCAACAGAGTCGAAATGTGTTTCTAATCACGGGTACATTGATTGTGACGTGGTTCGAGATGCGTGTCTATGACGTTGCAAATTCATTTTAAAAAATAATAATGAGATGAGCCTCGCCAAATAAAATACAAATTACGGGGCCCTCAGTAAATATTTGCTTTAAAAATTGTTTAGACTTCGGGATGGACCGTTTAGTAAAATTCCACGGTCCTACCCAAAATATATACGCTAGTCGCTTTAGGCGCGCCTTTAATAATTTAATTTCCTTAAACTCGGGTGCACATTGATGTGACCCAAATCCAAATCTCAACGGAGTCAAAGTGTGTCGACGACCACGGGTACATTGATTGTAACGTGGTTCGAGATACATTTTTATAACGTTGCAATTCTTGATAAAAATAACAGTAAATGATAAAAGCGGTTCAAAGATAAAATTTGCACATAAGTTCATATTGTATTTAAAATCAGATAAATAAGCCAAATATAACAGTTGAGCGACCGTGCTAGAACCACGGAACTCGGGAATGCCTAACACCTTCTCCCGGGTTAACAGAATTCCTTATCCGGATTTCTGGTACGCAGACTGTAATATAGAGTCATTCTTTTCCTCGATTCGGGATTAAAATTGGTGACTTGGGACACCCTAAATCTCCCAAGTGGCGACTCTGAAATAAATAAATAAATCCCGTTTTCGATTGTCCTTTAATTGGAAAAAACTCCCTACGCCCCTTGCGGGGCGGAAAAAGGAGGTGTGACAGCTCTGGCGACTCTGCTGGGGATATAAACCCAGAACCACTGGTTCAGGGTTAGAAATTCGAGCTTAGATAAATTGTTATATTTGGTTTTATCTGATTTTTACATGTTTGAGCCTAATGTGCTAAATGCTGCTTTTACCGCTTTGATATTATTTGAACTGTACATATAAACTGTGCCGAAACCCTTCTCTTCTTACCTCCGGGGAGAAGCTCGCTGGTCGAGACTCCCTATTCTGTTAGTGTCAATACCTAAAATAAGAAAGAGGCCGGATAAGTTACAAAGCCGGACGACCCCGCGGGTCCCCGGTACGTAGCCCCCTCCTCGACTCGAGTTGTTCGCTCGGGTACACAGTCTAGAACAAATACCCAGGTTATGAACCTAGAATAACTCAGCTTCATGCCGGATCCCTAGTAGGAACGTTTGTTTGCATCACGTGCATTTGACTTTGGAGGCTCAACGCAGGGGTTGGGTCTGTCTAGGACAGGTGCACCAAAAAATGAAAATGACCATCCTGATGCATCTTACTTGCTACTACTTGCGCATTTATTTGATTCAGACTTGTGTGCTGACTGACTTGTGAATATCAGGAATAATATTTTGAAATTGAAAAAAAGAAATAGCGGTTAGGGAATTGATTGTTTATTTTTTAAAAGAAAACAAATGCCCAAATACTGTCAAAACTCTGCCGAAATTTTGAGAAAATGAAAAAAAAATGTCTTATTAGTTTGTTTTATTAAAAGCTAAGAAAAGAAAAAAAAAGAGTCGTTGTTCTGTTTTGTTTTTCAAAAATAAAAATAGAAAAAATATATAGTTTGTCTTGCCATGAAAATGAAAATGAAAAAGAGTCTTATTTTTAAAATGGTTTTTTTATAATTTATTTGCTTATGAAAATGCAAAAAATAAAAAATAAAAAAAAAGTCTTTCATTATTTGTCGCAAATATATATATATATATATATAAATCCGAATATATATATATATATATATATATATATATATAAATCCGAAAAGTTTTTTTTTATTTCCAAAAGATATATATATCTTTATTTGTTGCAAAGAGTATTTGTCTTGCCAAGAAAATTCAAAGTAAAATTCCAAAAAGATATGTCTTGCAAAAAATAATATAAATATCTTTATTTTCCATTGTTGATAAAACAAAAATAATAAAAATGTTTTCTTTTTAAAAAAAAAAAAATCCGAAAATATTTTGATTCTTCTTTCAAAATTGAAAAGAAAATTCAAAATTCAAAAAAATATATATTTTTTTTAGAAGTATTTCTTTTATTAAAGGTAAAATTCCAAAAAAAAAATATTTTCTTTCTTCTTTAGAATAAGAGAAAACAAATGAAAATTCAAACAAAAAATATCTTCCTTTTACTTTTGCAATTCTCAAAGTTCAAATCAAAAGAAAAGGAATTCTTACAAGTCTTTCTTTCAAAAAAGAAAATCAATCAAAAAAAAATACTTCCTTTCTTCTTTTGAAGCCGTTCTTTCTTAAATTCCAATTAAAAAATAAATGTTAGTTCATTTACTTATTCATGATCTACCCGAACTACGCGGGTTTGATTCTCACCGGATGTGAGATACGTAGGCAACCCTCATCGGGTCCAACCCCACCCTTGCTAAAAAGCCAAAAACAAGTAAATAATAATAAAAAAAAAAATAATATGTCAAATTTTGATTTTGTCATAAAGAAGTCGGGTGACGCTGTTTTGTCAAAACATAGCCGAATGTTCCTGAAAGGGACGCCGGAAGGCTGACTTTGCATAAACAGCCACCTTCGGGTCATTTTTAAGATTTGGAAAAAAAAAGTCAGCGGTTAGGTGAATACCGTTTTAATTTTTAGTCAAAAATAAGTCGAGCCAGCTTCGGCCGCACTTTAAACTGTTCTTGCCGAAATAGCCTTAGAGTATCTTTCAGTTGTCGAAAGGCTATTTCCGTAAAAGAATGGGCAAGTTTTGTAAAGTGTCATAAAATAATCCTCCCTGGCCTCAAAATTCGTGTGAAATTGGGAAGGGGCCACATTTGCAAAATAACCGTTTGGTTGCATTTGTTAAACGAAGAAAGGGAGTTGGAATTTTGTTTTTGAGTCTACCAATCTCTTGATTAGAATACGTGGGTTGTTTGATTTTCAAGTTTGTGGGTCATCTTTAAATCCTTGAAACCCAGTTTGTTTTTAAAAAAATGTGTTTAGTATTGTTTATCTTTTATTGCTCCGAACTACGCAAGGTCTGATTCATGCGGGGGCATGATACGTAGGCAATCTCCATAAGATTCGACCACAACAAAAAAAAAAGAAAAAAAGAAAAAGAAAGTGAATAAATAAAAAGGGCACAAAGAATAAATAAAAAAGGGTGGAATGAAGGGTTTCACGCGGGAGGATGCACGCGGTAGAAAAAAAACATGTTAGAAATGGTTAACTGCCTATGAAAATTGCGTTCCCCAACATGCAATTGCAGTATCTGTTAAAACTTTAACGCTAACAAGTTTGTTGTTTGTCCAAATCCAAACAGTTAGTTGCTAAAGCGTACTGGCACCATACCATTATCAAACAAGATCAAAAGGGATTATGCCAGAAAGCATGACTGGATCAGAAAATAGTGTTGAGTTGGAAGGGACGGCACATCAGATGCTGAAGGAGGCGATGGCCAATATAGAAAAAAATGAGATTGGAAATGCATGAAATGCAGCTAGCCATGGCTAAGGCGCAAAAGGGGCCCGAACCACTCGTCACTCCTACTTCCCCACCGGGACACACACCGGAATACCCTTTACCCGGCCCTTCAACGAGCTTCCCCGTTGCCCAATACTACCGAGGGGATACTTCCTATAATCCCCAAGCTCCACCACCCAAACAAAACCCTCCTCCGCCAATCGTCCCCGTCGTCGGGGCACCTCCGCCAGCCACGTTGCAAAGATCCTCCAGCGAGCCGTTGTTTCAGGCTCACGATACGCAATACTATCCCTCTGAGCCCACATTCCATGCCCCCGAACCACATGCCTACAATCCGCATTTGGAGGTACCGGCAGAGATTGAAAAGCCGGTTAAAGCCCCTGAACAGGATGAGGTATTGAGAAAGTTCAAAAGCCTGGAGCAGTCATTCAGGAACCTGCACGGATTGGGCAACCAAGTCAGCGTGGCTTACAAAGATCTATGCCCTTTCCCGGACGTCCAACTCCCGGCTGGGTTCAAGATGCCTAAGTTTGATTTATATGAAGGGCACGATGATCCCATGGCACATTTGCGGGGATTCTGTAGCAAAATGAGAGGGGCAGGCGGCAAAGATGAGCTGCTGATAGCTTATTTCGGCCAAAGTCTGAGCGGATCTGCACTAGAATGGTATACCAGGCTGGATTCCAGCAGATGGTACACTTGGGATGATCTGGCACAGGCTTTCGCGGGTCATTTCCAATACAATCTCGAGATAGTCCCGACCGTCTCAAATTATTGAGGACCGGGAAGAAACCCGGGGAAAGTTTTCACGAGTTCGGGTTCCGCTGGAGAGAGAAAGCGGCCAGAGTTGATCCTCCCATGAGAGAGGGAGAAATGGTGGACTACTTCTTGCAGACACTGGATCCAACTTACTTTGGTCATTTGGTGACGACGGTTGGGAAATCCTTCAATGAAGTAGTAAAGATAGGGGTCATGATAGAGGAGGGTCTGAGGTCTGACAAAATCCTGAATTACTCAGCGCTCAAGGCAACGACCCAGGCTATTCAGAGCGACATGGGAGGTGCCCTGGGAAAGAGGAAGAAAGAAGAAATTGCCACGATTGAGGCAAGCAGTTGGTCCAGGTCTGGTAAACCATACTACAACCAACCCAGACCCCCACAGACCGAACTACCCATACAGCCCACCTCAACACCACTATTCACCTCAAGAACCACACTTCTCCGTGCACCAAGACCAAACATATACTCGGCCTCCGGTTCGCCCGCAATGGCGCGTGCCGGCTCCCCAGAACACACATACACCACCGCAAAACACCTATCCACCGCCAAGAGCCTACAAGAAACCTTCTAGGGGCAGGTTTCCGGGGAAATCAGTCTTTCAGAAATGAAAGAATCCAAAGAACATTCACTGAGTTGGGGGAAACCTATACTGTCGTGTTCCACAAATTAAGGCAGTTAGGTTTGTTGAGTCCTGTTGAGCCCAGATTGCCAAATCCCCTTCCCAAAAATACGGACCACTCGGTAAGCTGTGAGTATTGTTCGGGGGCTCCCGGACATGATACCGAGAAGTGTTGGAAGTTGAAACATGCAGTACAAAATCTTATTGACGCCAACAAGATTGAGGTTCAGATACTAGAGGCGCCCAACGTCAATCAGAACCCGTTGTCGGCACACCTTGAAACCCATATGATTGAGCTAGTGCGCGAAGGAGGGGAGCTAAAGAAACCCTCACAAACAGTGATGATGATCCGTGTCGGTTCAAAAGAAATGTTAACCAATGGAAAAACGGTGGTATATTTGGAAAAGGTGGATGACAAAGCCAGTTATGGTGTTGAAAAAGGGTCCAACGAGGCAGATATGCAGTTTGTGGGGTTGAAAGCAAAAATCAACAATTGAATGGCTACTCCTCTTCCTATACGAAGGGAGTCTTGGTAGTGGGCTCTGATTTTCTTTTTGTTGTCTGGATTATTCCAGGGTTGTAATCCAGATTTGTCTTGTGCTCGCCAAAGTGTGAAACCTTGCTATCCCGTATTTTAATAAAGTGAAAGTTTTTTTCCCTCATTCCTTATTTTGTTTTAATTTTTCTTCTTATTTTTCTCTTCTGAACAGTTCTCTTTATACTGGTTCTAATGACATGGCATGCACGACGGATCTTCAACCTAGTCTAAAAAATCAATCTGATTTCGAACTTATAGTACAAGATTGTGATGATAAGTCGGAATACGATAAGGATGAAGCCTCTGAAGAAATTAACAGAGAGTTGAACCAATTTGAAAGAAAAAAAAAGAGCCCAACTGACACGGAAGCCGTCAATCTAGGGGATGCGGATGATATCAGGGAAGCTAAGATAAGCGTCCATATGGAACCAAACATCAGGGAAGAACTAATCAAAGCAGTTATTGAATTCAAAACATTTTTTGCATGGTCATACGACGACATGCCGGGTTGAAGCACCAATCTAGTGGTTCAAAAATTGCCCACTGACCCGGCATTTCCCCCCGTCAAGCAAAATTGAGGAAGTTCAAAACCGACGTGAGTGTGAAGATTAAGGAAGAAGTAACCAAACAGCTGAATGCTAAGGTTATTCGGGTCGCCCGATGACGCTTTGTGATCAACAAATATCGAAGGGAAATGCGTCGACATGACTATCAATTCTGATGCAGTTAAGAGATATTATGTCTGATTGTAATTGTTGTTGGTTTGTACTTAGCATTTATCAGAGAATGAAATGACGGAGGCAATTCTTTCTTCTATCCAAACACTTTAATCTTTGCTTCCCCTTTTGAGCCTTATTTATTCTTTCATATCCCTCTTTTGGAATCAGTAATTAAAATGAAAGAAAAAGAAAAATAGAAAAATAATGCTAATAAAGACAAAATAAAAAATCACAAGAAAAACAAAGGAATTGGGAACTACGTTTGACCTGATTCCTCAAAGAAGGATACGTAGGCGCCTCACGGCTCGGTCATAGTGTAACAAAAAACAAAAATCCCCAAGCAAGAAAAACTGGGGCAGAAGTTGATTCCGAGAGTTGTAATGTTTTACCCATCAAAATCATTTTGAACCTCTTGTTACCCCTTTTCTTTTAACCATACACGAAAACCCATATTGACGTCCAAAAAAGACCTCCCGATCAGTATCCGAGAAGTGCTAAATCAATGCAAATGGAAGTCAGGAATAACATTTTGATCCCCAGCAAAGAAGAAGATCATAAGCTGGAAATGAATTGATAGCCGAAAGAATCCCCGGCAGAGAGAGTCATATCGGCAGCGCTCCAATCCCCAGCTGGGAAATAAAATGAGAGAGTCCTATCGGTGAAAACCTTCACAGGCACCATAAGGCGACGAAAGATGAGAGAAATAAAATTAGAGAGTCTTATCGGTGAAAACCTTCACAGGCACCATAAGGCGACGAAAGATGAGAAAAATAAAATGAGAAAGTCTTATTAGCGAAAACCCCTCGAAGGACACTATGAGGTGAGAAGACAAGATTGGCGGAAAGAATCCGCATTTGGCAAAGAGTTGAGTGCCTGTTTATCCCCAGCAACATGAGGCCGTCCGAAAGGTTGATTGATACAAATAGACTGGGTTGATTAATTCGGAATGCGTGACATGATCGTTGGGATCGGTTATATCATTCAGATAAGTTCTTTTCTTTCCTTTTACCCAGCATTTGTTCAGGAAGATTTCTTTTATTTTTCTATTTTGTTGAAATCATCACTTTTTCATTTTTTGGATTAAAGACTTTACCTCCCCAGCAGTTTATTTTTGAAAAGGATTTTCAGAGCTTACTACCAGTTGCCAAAATGATGCAAAGCAAAATGCGAATAGGACAGGCCAAAGATAAGGCGATAAAGCGAAAAGAAATTGGTCGCAAGACCAAATGTTGAATGGGTCTAGATCCCAATAGGACCAAATTTCCAAGGGTAGCTGGAGGAAAACAGGAAAACAACAGTTGAGAAAAATAAAAGGAAAATTCATTCCCCGCAAAATAATCCCCAGCAAGTTTTGATAGCGTAATGAAGCACAGAGCGGGGAAGAGAGAAAGGGAAAAACCATCCCCAGCAGGAGTGGCACGACCACTCACCATGTGTTAAAACTAACAAATTTTCTTTGATTTGAAGCAGGAAAAGGAAATCTTGTTAATGGCGAAAAAACATGCCACAAGGAAAAGCACCAAAACTGGGGCAGAAAATTTTCTGCCATTTGTCGAAAATTTTCTCGAAGTAACGAGGAAATCAATTCAAGTTTTAAGAGATAGCAAGACAACACGATTCTAAGAAAAACAGTCGGAGGTAAGACAATTCCAAGTTTTTGAAGTTGGGTTCATCCGCCCTCGAATAGGATATTTTGGGTTCATCCGCCCTCGAATAGAATAGGATATTTTGGGTTCATCCGCCCTCGAATAGGATATTTTGGGTTCATCCGCCCTCGAATAGGATATTTTGGGTTCATCCGCCCTCGAATAGGATATTTTGGGCTCATCCGCCCTCGAATAGGATATTTTGGGCTCATCCGCCCTCGAATAGGATATTTTGGGCTCATCCGCCCTCGAATAGGATATTTTGGGCTCATCCGCCCTCGAATAGGATATTTTGGGCTCATCCGCCCTCGAATAGGATATTTTGGGCTCATCCGCCCTCGAATAGGATATTTTGGGCTCATCCGCCCTCGAATAGGATATTTTGGGCTCATCCGCCCTCGAATAGGATATTTTGGGCTCATCCGCCCTCGAATAGGATATTTTGGGTTCATCCGCCCTCGAATAGGATATTTTGGGTTCATCCGCCCTCGAATAGGATATTTTGGGTTCATCCGCCCTCGAATAGGATATTTTGGGTTCATCCGCCCTCGAATAGGATATTTTGGGTTCATCCGCCCTCGAATAGGATATTTTGGGTTCATCCGCCCTCGAATAGGATATGTTGGGTTCATCCGCCCTCGAATAGGATATTTTGGGTTCATCCGCCCTCGAATGGGATATTTTGGGTTCATCCGCCCTCGAATGGGATATTTTGGGTTCATCCGCCCTCGAATGGGATATTTTGGGTTCATCCGCCCTCGAATGGGATATTTTGGGTTCATCCGCCCTCGAATGGGATATTTTGGGTTCATCCGCCCTCGAATGGGATATTTTGGGTTCATCCGCCCTCGAATGGGATATTTTGGGTTCATCCGCCCTCGAATAGGATTTTCCAAAATTTTTGTGGAAACCAGGCGCCCACCTGAATAACGAGAGGAATACTTTTCAGTCTTAGTTGAAACCAGGCGCCCACCTGAATAACGAGAGGAATACTTTTTGTCTGTGCATTTCATATTTTAGGCGTCCACCTGTATAACAAGGGAATGCATTTTGTGTCTTTACCATTAGGCGCCCACCTGTATAACAAGGGAATACATTCCACGTCTTTACCCATAGGAGATGCATTTCCTCCTAAGTTTACTTTTACCCATAGGAGATACATTTCCTCCTAAGTTTGTTTTAAGTGTTACCCATAGGAGATGCATTTCCTCCTAAGTTTGGTTTAGTGTTACCCATAGGAGATGCATTTCCTCCTAAGTTTGTTTTAGTGTTACCCATAGGAGATGCATTTCCTCCTAAGTTTGTTTTAGTTTCACCCATAGGAGATGCATTTCCTCCTAAGTTTACTTTTACCCATAGGAGATACATTTCCTCCTAAGTTTGTTTTAAGTGTTACCCATAGGAGATGCATTTCCTCCTAAGTTTGGTTTAGTGTTACCCATAGGAGATGCATTTCCTCCTAAGTTTAGTTTTACCCATAGGAGAGGCATTTCCTCCTAAGTTAGTATTGAAGTTGGGAGCCCGCCCATATAACAGAGGCATACATTTCTGTCCTTTCACTTTCTGTTCTAGGTCACCCACCAGTAAAATGCGGGAATACATTCATGTTCTAGGTCGCCCACTAGTATAATGCGGGAATACATTCCAGTCTTTACTTTTCAAGTGTTGAAGTTGGGAGCCCGCCCAGATAACAGAGGCATACATTTCAGTCTTTACTTTCAAGTGTTGAAGTTGGGAGCCCTCCCATAATAACAGAGGAATACATTCAGTCTTTACTTTCAAGTGTTGAAGTTGGGAGCCCGCCCATAATAATAGAGGCATACATTCAGTCTTTTCATTTCAAGTGTTGAAGTTGGGAGCCCGCCCAGATAACAGAGGCATACATTCAGTCTTTAATTTTCAAGCGTTGAAGTTGAGAGCCCGCCCATATAACAGAGGCATGCATTTTCGAGATCGAGTAAGAAGACAATAAAGCGGAGGGTTACAACAGAAACCCCCAGCAGTAAACAATAAAATCCCTAACACCGGGAAACAGAAGGTTGCAACAAGAGGTCCCAGCACAAATTCAGGCGCATGAGTCAAAAGGAAGAAAGACGCGTTTTGAAAAAGCAGTTGGGGAAAATTAAATCATGTCCAGCATAACAAGTCTGATGAAGAGAGCCGTATCCACCAGAGGAACCGCCGAAAAGCTTGATGAAGAAAGCCATGTCCCCAGCGGAACAAGCAAAATGATGAAAACTGGTATTCAGAAAAGCAAAGGGCCAGTATCATTCCCAAGTTCAAGGAAGAAAAGCACCGGAAGAAGCACAAACCGACAAGAAAGCAAGGCAACAGGAACAAATTTCAATCTAGCCTAGCTTCTTGTCTTATTTTAAGCACGGTGTAATAAGGAGATCAGTAAGCAGTGATAACAGCATGCAACAACAGTAACATTGCAATCCCACGGTAGTCCCAGCTGCCAAAATTTCCCGAACTACATTAACCTGATTCCCCTTTAGCCAGGGATATGTAGGAAACCTTTGAAGCAAAGGTTCGGTTAAATCTTTTTCAAAAAATGCTTCACACGGAGTACTCGGACGGGCAAAAATCGCTCGCTTTATCTTTGCACGAAAACCCTTCGTGTCTCCGGGCAAAGAGGGGCAGCTGTAAGCACGTGATTTTTGCCCTATATGAGAAATACTCCCAAAAAATTGCAAAATAAAATGATTTTCCTTGGTGTGCAATTTTGTGTATTTTTGTGATATTTTTGGATAATTATTTGTATTTGTTTGTGTTTGCTTATTTGTTAAATTAATAAAAAATACAAAAATATGTCGCATTTTGAATGTAGGATTTAATTCTACAATTGTTAGTAATTAAATTAGTTTTACAAAAATTGAAATTACAAAAATAGGCATCTTTTGCATTTTTAGCATTTAATATCCAAATAAACAATTTTGTGCTTAATTATTACTTAATTATGCGTTAATTGTTATTGAGAGTTAATTTGCGCTTTTATAACTTAGTTTAATTCTTAATAATAATTTAAGTATTTTTATAATTTAGTTTTAGAAAATAAAAGAAGAAAAGATAACAAAAATACAAATAAAAATCGGATTGGGCCATTTCTTCAAATTTCAACCTCAGGCCCAAATAATTGCCCAATCTTCCCCATGACCCAGTCCACTTCAGACCGGGTCGACCCGGTCCGCCCCATTAACCCAAATGCCCAACACCCATTCTTCATTTGTCAAAAACACAAAACAAAACAAAAAAATAAAAAAAAAACAAAAACCAAAAACCCTAAAACTAAGAAAACATCCGCCCCCCACACCCATTTTGCTCTTTCTTCTCCAAAAGCTCAAAGACCCCATCCATGCCTGACCCTTTTGTTGCTGCTTCGTCTCCAAACGACCACCATCCACGTCGACCTCCCCATCTACTTCGCCGCTGCGTCGCCGGAAAACCCTCGGCCAAAATGGAAGGAAAACCCAATCGCTGCTTGTTTCATCTCCTTCATCGACGAGCAGCTGCGACCCTTCTGCTTCTTATTGCTTCTGCTTCACCTTCCCCATCCGAACGACCTCCATTACTGCTTCGTCTTGGACTGCGAACAGCTCGAACAACCACGGCTTGTTTCGCGAGCTGCTGCCCCACTGCGTCGTCTGCTCCGACCTGCTGCTGTTTCACTCCATCTTCTTCCTCAACGGACTGTTGTTGCTCACTTTTCTGGGAGTTTCAGCTGCTGGCCATGGAAGCATCGTCATCATTCAACGTCAAGCTCAAAGTCGAGCTCGACGTCCATGGATGACCCTCGACGTCCACGGCTCGACGAGTACTGCTTCTGCCGAACGCACCCCAGCTGCTGCCTCATCGACACAGGCAGCCATGGATGCCAGTGCGGCAACCTTCTCCATCTCCCAGTTCCTCCGAGCTGCTGCTGCCACTGGGTTCGTTTTTAAACGATGCCAAACGACCATCTTCTTTGGTCGTCTGCTCGTGTTCGTCATCGTTGGTTCGAGCTTTGGTCGAGGCTCGTCAAGTTCGTTGTTTGTTTGGTCGTTGTTCGTCGTTTCGATCCGGTTAGTAGATTTTGAGTTTTATTTTGTCCGTATTTTGTTTTGATATTTTCGAATCTAAAATCGGCAAATGTTTGTTTTGTTTATCGTTTGAATTAATTTTTAGTTCATGTTCATGTGTTGTTTGTTAAATTAATTTTTCAGATTCCAAATGAAAGATTAATTAATTATTTTTCATGTTATTTCGTGTTTGTATTGTTGTTTAAGTGAATATTTGTTAGTTTAATGTTTGTTAGATTCGAATTGAAATTTAATTAATTATTTCTTCAATTTGTTTCATTGTTATGTATTTTCCAGAAATTATTAATGTTGTTTGAGTCATGTGAATCTGTCATGTTTGTTGCTAAAAATGGATTTAATTCATGTTCATCTTTGTTTGAAGTCCATGTTTTAAATCCAGTGATTTAATGTGAGTTTATGTTTGTCTTTGATTTGTTAATTTAGTTTGAATCATGTATTTTGTTGTTTGTATTGTTATGTTCTTGCTCATACATTCATGGTCTAAATTAACCAGGATTGGTTCCCGATATGGTTAATTCATTCCATTAATTTTGAGTTGTGTTGTTCATCGTGTTCATATAATTGTTGTTGAAAATTGTTGAGAAATTGGTCATCTTGACTATATTTTGGTCAAGTTATGATTAATTGAGTGTTTAGAGCTGATGGGGGTAATTTGGTAAATTGCATTGCATTCGGGGGTAGATTTGTAATTGCAATAAGGTCGGAGGGGTAGTTTGGTAATTGAACATTATTTTGATTCTTTATGTTAAGCATGGGGGACAAATATAATGGGGTGGGGTTTTTGATGTACTTGTTTAATATAATGGGGGACAAGACAAAACATAATGGGGAGGAATCTTGTACTTGTTTAATGTAGGCATGGGGAACATATTGTAATGGGTTGGGAATCTTGTATTTATTTAATGTAGGCATGGGGGACAAAATTTAAAATAAAGAAGACATATAATGGTGGGCCAAAGCATGCCATTGGGGGAATAATTTTGGGGTTGGGAATGGAAGACTTGTCTTGCTATATATAGAGTCATTCTTGACTTGAAATGGAGGATTTTTTGAGAGAGTTTTTAGGACCTGAACATTGAGAGAAAAAAAGGGAGAAGTTTTTTGGGGACTAGAACTTGAAGATTGAGAGAAAAAGGGTGGAGAGTTGACAGATTTTTTTTACACTTGAGAGCTAGAAGACTTGAAACATTTTGTGAGTCAAAGAGAAATGCAATTTGAACTTTCACTTGAATAATTTCCGTTTGCCTTTCTCGAGTGTTATTCAAAAATCCGAAATTACTGCATCTTGTATCTTTTCTGTCCTCTGCTTTGATTGTGATTGCACTTTGGTATTGGTGAGTTTTCAATCTGTTGTTGGGTTATTCTACTGGTTGTTACTGGTTCTGCGGTGTTGCCGAATCTGCTGTTGCCGCGTTATTACTGTTGTTGACTCCTACTTCTTTTGTTCTTGTACTGCTGTTTCCAGGTATACATTTGTACACTCTCGGCTTGAAGCAAAATGAAATATTAATCAGGCTCCTGTTCCTGTTGAATTCTTTTGTCTTTGATCTGTGTTTGAATATTAATTTTCCTCTCTTTTGTATAAAAATGTAGTCGATTAATTAATGAGTAAGGGAGTTGCATATGTATACTTTCTTCACCTAATAATGTTAGTTTAAATTAATCGGAGGACAATTAATCTGTGTCGATATTATGGCCAATCTCATGTCTTAGTATTGTTGAATAACAGAATATAAAATGAAAGCAGTTTTTCTTTGTACAAACTCGATCGCAATTTCTCGTTCACATTAGTCAAACTAATAACTAATAAGTTACGTTTTTTTAGCATGTAAATAATTAAGAGATTTTCTTTTATTTTTAGAGACGAATTTAATAGAAAAATGTAGTCACTATAGGTTTATCCTTTAAAATAAAAATGAGACGAGCCTCGCCAAATAAATCACAAACCGCCGGGGCCCTCAATAAAATACATAACCATTGACTAGACTTTGGATTTGGCCGTTTAATGAACCTTCACGGCCTCTTCCTAAAATAACAATATCTTAGACTCTTTAGGACGCGCCTTAATAAATCTTACCTTCTTAAACTCGGGTGCACATTTATGTGACCCAAATCCAATTCTCAACGGAGTCGAAATGTGTTTCTAATCACGGGTACATTGATTGTGACGTGGTTCGAGATGCGTGTCCATGACGTTGCAAATTCATTTTAAAAAATAATAATGAGATGAGCCTCGCCAAATAAAATACAAATTACGGGGCCCTCAGTAAATATTTGCTTTAAAAATTGTTTAGACTTCGGGATGGACCGTTTAGTAAAATTCCACGGTCCTACCCAAAATATATACGCTAGTCGCTTTAGGCGCGCCTTTAATAATTTAATTTCCTTAAACTCGGGTGCACATTGATGTGACCCAAATCCAAATCTCAACGGAGTCAAAGTGTGTCGACGACCACGGGTACATTGATTGTAACGTGGTTCGAGATACATTTTTATAACGTTGCAATTCTTGATAAAAATAACAGTAAATGATAAAAGCGGTTCAAAGATAAAATTTGCACATAAGTTCATATTGTATTTAAAATCAGATAAATAAGCCAAATATAACAGTTGAGCGACCGTGCTAGAACCACGGAACTCGGGAATGCCTAACACCTTCTCCCGGGTTAACAGAATTCCTTATCCGGATTTCTGGTACGCAGACTGTAATATAGAGTCATTCTTTTCCTCGATTCGGGATTAAAATTGGTGACTTGGGACACCCTAAATCTCCCAAGTGGCGACTCTGAAATAAATAAATAAATCCCGTTTTCGATTGTCCTTTAATTGGAAAAAACTCCCTACGCCCCACGCGGGTGCGGAAAAAGGAGGTGTGACAATCATAATATCATCCACATAAACAGTCAATATCATAAGAGAAGCACCAGAACCCTTAATGAAGAGGGAGTAATCATTGAGAAAAGAAGAATAGCCTCGAGAAGTTAGCGCCTGAGAAAGCTTAGCATACCACTACCTTGAAGCTTATCTCAAGCCATAAAGGGATTTTTAAAGCTTGCATACCAATTGGTCAGAACCAGATGAGGAGGGAACAAAATAACCAGGAGAAAGCTTCATGAAAACTTCCTCATCGAAGTTCCCATGCAAGAAGGCATTATTGACATCAAGTTGAAAGAGGGGCCACTGTCTTTTGACAGCAAGAGCAACTAAACTTTTAATGGTGGACATTTTGACAATAGGAGAGAAAGTCTCTTGGAAATCAACACCCTCTACCTGAATGTCCCCCTAACCACCAATCTAGCTTTAAACATCTCAATACTGCCATCAGCCTTATATTTAACCTTATAAACCCACTTACACCCAATAGGTTTCTTACCAGGAGGCAAAGGCATGACAGACCATGTGTCATTGGCTTCCAAAGCCTCAAATTTTTGACTCATAGCCTCTTGCCATTCAGGAACATGGGCAGCTTGGGAATAGGATTGGGGTTCAAAAACAAAAAAAGTACCTGATAAAGAAGCAGCATGCCTAGAACAAGGAGGGAAAGAGCAAACATAGTTCTGTAGGTAGCTGGAAGGATTGTGAGGTCTGGAGGATTTCCTGACAAGTGAAGAAGGAGAGGGGGGAGTAGGAGCAGATGAAGGAAAAGTAGTAGAAAAGAGAGAGGAGGAAGAAGGAGAGACATCACAAGGAGGAGGGGAGATGAGGGAAGAGCCCCATCACTTGTCTCACTAGAGGGAGAGAATGAAGGAGTAGCAAAAGGAAAGACATCAACATGAGAGGACTGGGAAGGAAAGACAGGAGAAGGAGGGGAAGAAGGTGGAGAAATGGAGGAAGGTTGAGCAAAAGGAAATATGGTCTTATGGAAAATAACATCTCTGGACACAAAAGATGATTTGGAAGCAAGATTATACAACTTATATCCCTTTTTAGCAAAGGGATAGCCTATGAAAACATAGGGGATAAACCTAGATCCAAACTTGTCTCTATGGACCTTAGGAAGGGTGGCATAACATAAATCCAAAGGACCTCAAATGGCTATAGGAAGGAGGCTTCCCATAGAGAAGTTCAAAGGGGCTTTTGTGATGGAGAAGAGGAGAAGACAACCTGTTGATGAGATAAGAGGCAGTGAGAATGCAATCAGAAGGGTGAACATATAAGGGATGGCAGGGGTGAGTATAATCATCAGAATGAAAAGGAGTATGGGTAGGTGTAGCATTTGTAGTATCAGAAACATATGGAGATGAAGATGCAACGGATATCGCCATTGAAACCAAAAAAATACTAAAAAATAGTAATCATAATGAAGAATCACAAAACAATAGGAGAAAATGAAAGAGATTCACCAACTCTTCGCATAACCGGAGAAGGTACGACCTTGAAATCGAAAGAAAAAATACCAGCAAACCCTAATATATGTTGTTTGAACTTTGATGTGCAGAATTGAAGCAATAACCAGTAAGGAAGTGATAATCATCGTACTGTGCAGAAGAAAAATAACAATAAAGCTCGATCAATAAAAAAAACTTCATCAATTTTGTCAGTTTCATCGAAAATCATAACGATGATGAAATCCGACGAGGGTAGCCTCGAAAGAAAGAGGAACACCGCATCTACAAGATTTCGGGCTCTGATACCATGTTAACAGCAGTAATGGAGGTGAAATTACACAAATCTGATCTAGGGTTTGAGAGTGAGAGAAGAGAGCTTTTGATATTATCTGAACTGAAAAGAATGAAAAATAATCCATCCCTTTACAAATGAGGATCCTAAACTATATATATACATGACCTGACTCCCTTCTAACCCAACTCAAATAATAATTACAAAGAAAGGAAAATGGTCCTAGCCCAATACAAATAATAACAAAACAAAATGTGGGCCTAATACTAATCAGGAGTGGGTGGTATATGTCTAACACATCGTCGGGCGTGATAAGGCAATGTTCCCCGAGCCCAAAGCGAGCTCTAAGACCTCGAGAAATTTGGAAAATGGTTATGCACGACGAATAGAGGGCTGTGATATCCATACCTAATAGGATATCACGGCGTGAAGCTCGCCCGATGTCGGTTACAGATTAGTAATTAAACACAAAGAAGGATTTTTACCTTTTTAGACTTGTACTAGGGATGAAACTCTCCTACTATATAAAGGAAAAGTTTTTCTTTAATAATACACATTGTAACACGCAAACGAAGGTAATACAAATTTATTTTTCTGCGTTCTGGCTATTGCAAAGTTCTTACTTTATTGTTTGTTCTCCATTCATAATTGGCTTCGAACTAAGGGTCCGATCGAGGGTAAAACCACTATTCTATCTAAGTTCGAGCCGGGCCTTAACATTGCATTTGGTTTGATTATTCATTTTGTCTTTAATTCATTTATCTAATATTCTAGATTATTAATGTTGAATCAATCCACATATCCTTAAAACCGCGTACAAATTTAATTGTTATCAATTTTAAGGGTAAACAGTTTGGCGCCCACAATGGGGTTAAGAATGTAGTGGTGATTTGATACAAATCTCCATAACACACACTCTATTTTATGTTTGTTCTTTAAAATCTTAATTTCAGGTCTGTTTGAAAATGTCAAATTCTCAGTCTAACCACTGGAACATTGATGCAGAGACCGTCCATCATGGCGAAAACAATAATCTGGTGCCTAGAAATGAGGTGCCCCCTACTGACCCCAACAGAGTCCAAATTGCCGATTCGGTCGATGCCAACTCGCAGGTGGCCATCGATGTCAATTTGTCAACTGACCAGAAAATAGCATTTGCGGGGGACCCCGACCAACAGCTCGAGAAGCGCCCGAAGGCAAAGGCGATGGGGTAAGCCTACGGTTAATCTTCGAAATGTTGCAGGCTCAGCAGGCGGCGATAGCGCATCTACAGAACCAAAGCTACGCCCCCAACATGGTTGAACCCGAACAACCCCGGAAAAAATTCGAAGAAATAAACAGATCACCGAGAGACCGGGTGAAGCTGAGTCTAGGGTCAATCCAGAAATAATAAAAATGCTTGAAGCATTAATGGAACTGGTGGAGTCAGGTGAAAAGAAAATTGAGGTCAATGACAAGAAGGTGGAAACGTACAATTCCAGGGTCGATCAAATACTGGGAGCACCCCCGATATTGAAAGGGCCGAATTTCAAGAAGTTTATCCAGAAGCCTTCCCTCCGAGAGTGGCACCGAAGCCGATCCCAAATAAGTTTTGTATGCTTGACATCCTGAAATATAATGTAACCACGGATCCTAATAAGCATGTGCCCTCCTATACACGTGCAATCAAAGGGAACGACTTGGAAGATGATGAAATTGAGTCAGTGTTACTGAAGAAGTATGGGGAGACTTTGACCAAAAGAGCAATGATATGGTATCACAAATTTTGACTAGTTTGCCATGCTTGCAGATGCTTTTGTCAAAGCTTATGCAGGGTCCATCAAGGTCGAGACCAGAAAGTCAGACCTTTTTAAGGTCAAACAAAGAGACAACAAGATGTTGAGGGAGTTTGTGTCGAGGTTCTAGATGGAACGAATGGACCTGCCTCGGATTGCAGATGATTGAGCCATGCAGGCATTACTCAGGGGCTTAAACCCCAAAGCTCCTTAGCTTCACAGCAGCTAAAACAAAACTTGGTAGAGTAAACAGCGGTGACTTGGGCCGACATCCACAATAAGTACCAGTCGAAGATCAGGGTTGAGGACAACCAACTTGGGGCCCCTTTTGGGTCTGTTTATCCCATCATTAGCCAACGACAAGTCTAAGAGAGTCGTCGATCATTAGCCAAGGCCGATCCAAGATCGGTACCCGACCATACAGCACGGACCGAAGGGAAATGGGTCAGAGCGTCACCCTACCAGGAACGAGAAGAGAAGTGACCTAGGACCCAGTAGTCGAGGTACTAAAAATGGTTTCGATAGGCCCCTCGGGGGCAGAGAAGCACCAAGATTATCAGAGTATAACTTCAACGTTGATGTTGCCAGCATCGTGTCGGCCATCGGACATATCAAAGAAACCAAGTGGTCTTGACCATTGCAGTCTAACCCTACCTAAAGATATCTTAGCTTGATGTGTAAGTACCACGATACTCATGGTCACAGGACTGAAGATTGCCGATAATTGAGAGAAGAAGTTGCCCAGTTGTTCAATAACGGACACCTCTGAGAATTTTTGAGTGATCGAGCTAAAAACAACTTCAGGAACAGGGACACAAACAAATAGGTCAAACAAAAGGATCCTCAGCATTTCATCAACATGATCATCGGAGGGGTTGATGTACCCTAAGGGCCAATGATAAAACGCACTAAAGTATCTATCACAAGTAAAAAATGCACCGGAGATTATGTCCCGAAGGGAACCATTTCATTCACTGAGGAAGATGTCGAGGGCATCGTGCAACCTTACAATAATGCATTTGTAATATCTGAACTTATTAATAAATCTTGAGTTAAATGTCTGTTTATTGATCCAGGGAGTAGCTCGGCCAACATCATCATATCGATGGTCATATTGGGGTTACAAGACCAAATAGTGAATGTAGTCTGGGTGTTGAACAGGTTTAACATGGTATGCAAACCTACTAAAGGGGAGATAACCCTGCCAGTGAGGGCGGTACCCTCGACCTTACACCAAGCGCTGAAATTCCCTACACCGGGAAGGGTCAAGACTGTCTACGGAGAGCAGTCGACTGCAAAGGAGATGTTCACAGTCGACGAGGTAATCCAGGTGCCTGCGCTTTCGACATCAAGGAGCACGCAGACGACTAGAAAGGAAGGAATTAAATAGCAATCATAGATGTCGGTCTCGACCGAACTGAAGGAACGAGAAACAGACGAGGAGGATGATTATGGAGTCCCAAGATCATTCATTGCTCCTGATAAAACTGGCGCCACCAAGCCGACGGTCAAAGAGTTGGAGTAGGTCATATTGATCGAACACCCGAGCTTAGGGAAAAACTCAATGATTTTCTTAAAGCTACTATTTCACTTGGCCCCATCATGATATGTCAGGAATCCCACCGGAGGTAACCACTCATAAGCTGAGTTTAGATCCGAAGTTCTACATGGTTAAGCAGAAAAGGAGGCCGCAGTCCCAGATCAAACACGCGTTCATCAAGGGCGAGGTATCCAAACTCCTTAAAATAGGATCTATCTTGGAAGTTAAATACCCGAACTAGTTAGCTAACGTAGTGGTAGTGCCTAAAAAAGGGAATAATCTAAGAATGTGTGTAGATGATAAAGATATGAATAAGGCATGCCCCAAGGATTCTTTCCTTTTGCCTAACATCGATCGGATGATCGACGCAATGGCCGGGCATGAGATACTCAGCTTTCTCAATGCCTATTCCGGGTACAACCAAATTTGTATGGACCCGGACGATCAAGAAAAGACCTCTTTCATCACTAAATTTGGCACCTACTATTATAATGCTATGTTGTTTGGATTAAAGAACGCCGGTGCCACCTATCAACGCCTAGTAAATCTGATGTTCGAAGAACAGATAGGAAAATTACTAGAAGTTTGCACTGATGACATGTTAGTCAAGTCCCTGCGAGTAGAGAACCATTTAAAACATTTGTAGGAAACTTTCGACATACTGAAAAAATACAATATGAAGATGAACCCAAAGAAGTGCGCATTTGGGGTCGGATCGGGAAAATTGCTCGGGTTTATGGTATCCAATCGGGGGATAGAGATCAACTCTGACAAAATCAATGCCATAGAGGACATCATCGTGGAGGACAATGTAAATGACATTCACAGACTCCCCACACACATAGCTGCCCTAAGCCAGTTCATATCAAGGACCTCAGACAAAAGCCGTCGATTCTTCTCACTGTTAAAGAAAAAGAATAACTTTTCCTAGACCCTAAAATGCCAGCAAGCTTTGGAAGAACTCAAACGGTATCTATCGACCTTGCCCCTGCTGCATACTCTGAAGGCGCACAAACAACTGTACCTTTACTTGGCAGTTTCCGAGTTGGCGGTAAGTGGAGTCTTAGTCCGAGAGGAAGAAGGTACACAATTTCCTATTTACTATTTCAGTAGAACTCTAGGTGAGGCCGAAACAAGGTATCCTCACCTAGAAAAATTGGCGCTCACTTTGCTAAGCGCCTCCAGAAAGCTAAAGTCGTACTTTGAATGCCACCCCATATGTGTCATGACCTCTTACCCGAACATCATGCACAAAACCGAGCTTTCGGGACATTTGGCCAAATGGTTTGTTGAAATTAGTGGGTACGATATTGAGTATCGACCTAGAACCGCCATAAAATCTCAAATTTTTGTAGTCTTCGTGACTGACTTTATGTTGGACTTAATACTTGAAGTCAAAAGGGAATTACTGTTAAACTCGAAGACCACTTTAGGAATCTGGAACCTTTATACGGACGGTGCCTCGAACGTGAAGGGGTCCGGGCTCGGTATCATATTAAAACCACTTACGGGAAATATAATTAGGAAATCTATTAGAACTGTAAAATTGACTAATAATAAGGCTCAGAATGAGGCCATGATTGCAAGTCTAGAATTGGCTAAAAGCCTTGGGGCCGAGGTAATCGAAGCTAAGTGCGACTCCCTCCTCGTGGTAAATCAGATTAATGGGATGTTCGAAGTAAAGGAAGAATGAATGCGAAGGTACTTGGACAAATTACAGGTAATGCTACAATCAATTTAGGGAATAGACCCTGCAACACGTACCTCGATATTAGAACAGCGAGGCCAATGCTCTGGATAACTTGGGGTCGTCGATCGATCCTGATGAATTAAGTTTGGGAATAGTAGTGCAGCTCATGAAGTCGGTGGTAAAAGAAGGCCACGCCGAAGTAAAGTCAACGAGTTTAACTTGGGATTGGAGGAACAAATACATAGACTACTTGAAGATCGGAAAATTACCTTTGAATCCCAAAGAATCGAGAGCCCTACGTACCAAGGCTGCCAGATTTAGCTTGGTCGAAGGGGCATTGTTCCAGAGAACTTTTGATAGCCCGCTAACCAAATGCTTGGGACCGGGAGAGACTGAATATGCCTTGAGAGAAGTTCATGAAGGCACTTGCAGGAATCATTCGGGGGCAGAATCTTTGGTTCGTGAAACTAATTAGGGTCGACTATTACTGGACCGAAATGGAGAAAGATACGAAGGACTTCGTACGGAAATGCGACGACTTCTAAAGACACGCCCTAATGATCTATAAACCAGGAGATATACTCTATTCGGTATTGTCCCCATGGCCTTTTATGAAGTAGGGAATGGACATCATCGGTCCCCTACCACGGGCACCCGATAAAGCTCAATTCACACTATTCATGATCGATATTTTTCCAAATAGGTCGAGGCTCAAGCATTCAAAAAATGTCTGAGAGAAATAAGTCATTGACTTCATCTAGGACCACAAAATGTGTCGATTTGGGATACCAGCCGAGATCATTTGTGATAATAGAAAACAATTCGTCGGCAGAAAAGTAAATAAATTTTTCGAAGATCGCAAAATCAAGAAGAAACTATCAACACCTTATCATCCTAGTGGGAACGGGGCATGCAAAATCAATAAACAAAGCCATACTTTAAAACCTGACAAAGAGGTTGACCAGTGCGAAAGGGAAATGGAAGGAGATCCTGCCCGAAGTCCTGTGGGCATACCGTACGACTTCAAAATATTGCACTGAGGCCACCCCGTTTTCATTAGTCTACGGAGCCAAAGACTTAATACCAGTCAAGGTGGGAGAACCGAGCCACAAGTTCCAATATGCGACAGAAGAGCCAAACGATGAGGCCATGATCACGAGCCTAAAACTATTGGATGAAAGGCGGGAAGCCGCCCTGGTCCGGTTGTTCACCCAAAAACAACGAATAGAAAGGTATTACAACCGAACAACCAACCTCCGACACTTTTAAGTCGAGGACTTGGTATTGCGCAAAGTAACATTACACACCAGGTACCCGAAAGAAGGGAAGCTTGGACTGAACTGGGAAGGACCATATCAAGTTGTCGGAAACCAACAGAGGCGAGTATAAACTTGAAGCGGAAAATGGTGTACAACTACAGAAAAACTGGAACGTGACACACTTAAAGCGGTACTACTGCTAAGATACAAACTCAATTACTTTTTAATCATGTTATAAATCAGACTAACATATGCAGGTAAATATCCAAGGACGGATGTGGCTATTAGGTCTGAAAGCACGCGTTGCACTCTTGTTCCCTTGAACCTATTTTGTCCCAAAATGGGTTTTTTGGCAAGGTTTTTAACGAGGCAATAGTAAAACGTGCTAAGTTAGATGTGAAGACCAGTTTAAAATTGGAGTCAATGATCGTTCACTTCAGGTCAACAGTATCCAAGCCCTCATGAGTTCAACCTCGAATACTGGGGGCCATTACCATCGGATTAAGGTTTTTAGCAAGGGAAAAGAAAACTTTGTATGCTAAAAGCTAAGGCTTGGTTGTTAGGATTCATTGTAAGGGCCAAATGATCGTATGAACCGTACCCACATAGTCCACTCTAACCATGGCACAAGTTTTTATACGCTTTCGATCGTGTATCTTACATACGTAGAAATGAATGAAATTTCCACTTTGCTACTACGCATTTTTGCTTCTCCGATCCTGGATCCTAGAGCCCACGGGCTACCCCTGCTCAGGAACTCTCGAGCCCACGGGATACCCATACTCGGGGACTATCGAGCCAACGGGCTACCTCTACTGGGGGACTATCGAGCCCACGGGCTACCCCTACTCGGGGACTATCGAGCCCACGGGCTACCCCTACTCGGGGACTATCAAGCCCACAGGAAATTGCTACTCGGAGACTATCGAGCCTATGGGCTACCCCTACTTGGGGACTGTCGCCCAAAAAAAATTCAGACTACCCATGCTACCGAATCCCGGAGGCACCAAACCTATTAGGCGGTGCCCAAATATAAAAAGGCTCGGAGACATCCGAAGTCTATAACCAGAAAAGAAGGCCTTTACAAAAATTCAAAACCTACTAAAAGGTTACCCTTGGCAAAAACATTGTCTAAAGACACTTTAGAATCTTAAGAACCTTCGGTCTTACCGAGGGTTCGAAGCCACAAGTAAACCAAAGTGGCATCGAAGTCCAACTTTATGCTAAGGCATTAAAAACAATATGCAAGTAGAAATTGCAAAAAGATGCTAAAAAGTAAAGGCACGATATTGCTAAAAAGGGAAAATTTTCATTTATATTCCAAATTATATTTACAAAGGCCCGATAAAACAGCCTCAAAGAAAACAAAAAAAATACATAGGAAAAAATAAAAAACTGGAAAAATACTAAGGCATCTACACTTGGTCTTCATCGGAGCCCGACTCATCACCAGAACCCTCGAAGCCCTCAGAACCCTCGGAGCCTTCGGGACCCTTAGGCTCGTAGAGCTTCTTTGCTTCGGCCTCGAGCCTCCTAGCTTCTTCGATCTCGGCCAAAAAGTCAAAATCTCGGGCGTGGATCTCTTTGTGGGTCTCTCTCCCGGATAGTCGCTTTATGTATTCAGTCTTCATCTTTAAATGGATCTCGGCTGCCTCCACATCGGTCTTATACTGGGTCAGCATTTCCTTGACATCGGCAGAGGTCGCATCCAGCTTGGACCTCAGTGCAGCATGTTCATGCTCGAGGGCATCCCTTTCCGACACGGCCGAGCTCAGTTGTGTCCTTAGATCATCGTTCAACTTAACCATTAATCGACTTTGTCCTTTACCACCCGGAGTTGATTCTCGACCGATGCTAGCTCTGCCTTCGCATTTTCTATCTCCGAAGCCAGCAGGTACATCCTGCCCTTCCACCCTTCAGCCATGGCTTTGACCTCGTCCATCTCGGCTCGAAGCTGGGCGATTAGGTTTATCTTTTATTGGACCCGTGAAGTTGTGTCGTTAGTCACCACGACTAGCTGCTCATTCTTAGCCTCAAAGATCTTTGCCTTCTCAACTAGGCCGGCATGTTCCCAGCTTCACAGTCAAGGCCTCTTTCTGAGCTTTTTCCAGCTCGGCTTGGAGAATCGGGAGGTATTTAAGGGCCTCTTCCTGTTTCTCACCAAGAGCTCAGTACATGTCCTTCTTCCGTACCTGCTCTTTGAGCTCGAACTCGAGCTGGCTAACCTCCAAGCGGTACCAGAGAAAGCTCTCATGGTGAAGTACTGAGGCCTAAAAAATACTAAAGTTAGTGAAGGATATCAAAGTCTAAAGAAATATTCACAAAGGGATACAAGAGGCTGATGCCTTACCCGGTTCAGCGTCTGTTGTGCCTCGTTGAAGAGGCTTGACGTGCCCACCTCGTTCATTTTGGACTTATCCTCCTCGGTCACCAGGCATTGGAGGTAGATGGCTATGCCTACTGGAGTAGACAAGACCCTGGCGTCCTCTAGGACTGTGAGAATGACCGTTCTCTTGCGCTCGGGATCTACGCTAATCTTGGGCTCGAACTCGGACCACTAACTCCTGAGGGTACATCCTTCTTCGGGATGTCCAGGTGACTAAGCTTGGAAAAATCCTCCAATGCGGCCATGTCCATGCCGTCGAAAAACGAGTTGAGGAGATCATCTGGTCCATGAACTACCTCACTTGACTTTTATTTGTCCGTTTGGGCCTCCTCGAGCATAGAGTCGGTGTGGAAGGGAGTCTCCACAAAGTCGATGACAATGGTCACCTCCTTCAGAATAGGATCGGCTTCCTAGGAGGCTGCAACCTCTATCTCCCCCTCGGGTTCCCGGGTTAGAAGGGGATCGACCTTGTGGTCGTTTTTCTCTGTCGTTGCCTGCTCCCCAGCAGGGGTAAACCCATGAACGACGAAGCTGTTGTCTTTTTCGGGCTTATCCCTGAGCCGGTAGAGAAAGTCAAGGTCCGGTACCCCGTACTTGGTGTTCTTCTTGGGCTTCCAGACTTGGGAGGTCTCCCTCTTCTTCCTCTTCGCCTCGGGATCTGGGGAACCCAAGGACTTTCTCTTTTTCTTCTTCTCCTCCTTCACGGACGCCCTGGGTTGTCCCAAAATGGAGGACTCAGCAAGCAAGGACGGATCCTCATCCTCATCCAGCAGCCTAAGTTCGGTGGTCGCAGGCAGACCTGTAAGAAAAGAGAAAAGGTTAGTACTAAATAAATTAATAGCGTGACGGTAACTATTTAGGGAAGAACCTCACCATGAGAATGAGTCTCTCATTTTTCCTTAGAAAGTTTGCGCTATGCGCGCTCGGATTACGGCATCTGCTTACAACTCCCCTCGATCCACTCATTGAATCTGAACATTGCATCGGGAACTCGAGCAATAGCTGCACGACCACAAGTATAGACGATGAGTGAAAGAACAAAAAGAAATAAATACCCTAGTAAGACAATACTTACGGGATGTGTTCCACACCTGGGGGAACGGTAGAAACTCGCGGGGGAGTGGGGGGTTAGGTCTTCAGTTTTCACCCGAACAAACTCCCCTGTCAACCTCGGTCTCGGTCCTCGTCAAATGCTCGAGAAAGGAGCCTTGCTTGCTCGGTGAACGAGCTTAATCAGTCCCCCTCGGATGATTCGGGGACTATACAGGCGGAGTAGGTGGTCGAGGGTGAACCGAAGAGATTCGATGTTGTTCACAAAATGGCGCAAGAGGATTACGATCCTTCAGAAGGACGGTTGTATTTGCCCAAGGCTCATCTCGTACCTCTTGCAGAAAGAAAGAACTATGGGATCTATATGGGCGAGTGTGAAAGGGTAAATGCAATCAATGCGTACCATTTCGCATTCGAAGACGGCCAGCCAATGACTGACACAGGTCTGAAGTTAGAACGACGCAACTCATGTGATGTTTCGACTTACCTATCATCTCGGTCATAATGTACGAGGGAAGAAATCAGGGTTCATCTATTCGTTTCCCATCGTTCTGGCAAACCTACTCTCCGGAAAACGAGGGGACTATCTGTATATGGGTAAAATCGGGGACAATGCTTATCTCAATTTCCCGATAAAGAAGACGGAAGAAGGGCTCGGACACACAATGTTGGAATCGAGGTTGGGAGCCTTCTGTACCGAGACCCATGAAAGGTGAAGGATGTGCTCATCGTCGGGCGTGATAAGACAATGTTCCCCGTCCCAAAACAAGCTTTAAGACCTTGAGAAATATGGCAAAAAGCGAATCTCGCCCGATGTCGGTTACGGATCAATAATTAACGAGAAAGGAGGATTTTTACCCTTTATAGACTTGTACTAGGGATGAAACTCTCCTACTATATAAAGGGAAAGTTTTTCTTTGATAATACACATTGTAACACACAAATCAAGGCAATACAAATTCATTTTTTGCTTTCTAGCTATTGCAAAGTTCTTACTTTACTCTTTGTTCTCCATTCACAATCGGCTTCGAACCAAGGGTACGATCGAGGGCTAAACTACTATTTAACCTAAGTTTGAGCCAGGCCGTAACATTGTAATTGGTTTGATTAATTATTCATTTTATCTTTGACTCGTTTATCTAATATTCTTAATTATTTGTGTTGAATCAATCCACATATCCTTAAAACCGCGTTTAATTGTTATCCGTTTAAGGGTAAACATACTAATTAAGATTTGAGCATATCAAAGACCAACTACATTCAGTTTCTCGAAGAGTTGGCACTAATTATATCCAACTTTTTTTAGATGCTTCAGAGTTCTTCATTTATTTAGGGAGAAACATTTTCCTTCCTCTATTCAGTAAGTTAAATTTCTGTGCCATAGCTCCTTTTTCTTGATGAAGGAGAGTTTTGGCATAACTCGTAAAGTTACTGACATGTAACCTGTAGGATAAGGTTGCGTACAATAGACCTTTGTAGTTCGGTCCTTTCCCGAACCTCGCGCATAGCGGGAGCTTAATGCACTGGATTGTCCAATTATTTTTTAGCTCCTTTTTCGTGATAATAACAACACACCCAGCTACACACTTTTTACTATTCATGCCAGTGCGTGCATCAGATAAAAGTACACATAGTAGTGTTTTATCTTAGTAAAAAGACATTGTTATTTTTCGGAGAGCAACCCGGTCCCAATCAAATTCGGTAGTAATAGATAGTTGCTTTAAATGGGAGAGTAACATCTCTAGCAGCTGGTTGGTGAAGATGTTTTAAAACTCAGCTGGAACAGAGTAACTTATGTGATGGGTTTGATTGTGCAAAAAATTTACTAAAGAATTTATTCTTTTAGAAACTTGTTGTTTAAAAAACCATAAATATTTGTGTGACTATAAATTATTTTATCAAAGGTAAAATTGAAAGTCTAAAATTAAATCGTTACTAAATATGAAAAATCTCACTCTCTTTAGAACTAATTAAAAAGAAAAAAATGTCACTGAGATTAGGACGAACGAACGGAGTAATATCTTTTAAGTTGAATTGAATTAGTTGTCTGTGATCGATAGAATTCAATGTAACTCTATCTTGCAACAGTACTTCAATAAATTCTTTAGATACTTCAATTATTTGTTACTTCCATTGCCTGATCTTCTTCTGAGTTCGGAGTGGTCGACCACCAATATACCTCTGTTTTTCCCATGTGAGTTGCGAGTCATGTGATTACTTCTTAATCCTAGTAATTATACAGTGATTTCCAAACACACCTTTACTGAAAAATATTGAGTTGTTCTTCAGCCTGAAATTAGTTCGCTTTATTTTTGTATTATAAAAACGACGTATTTTCAATTTTCATTATCAAGTGTAATAAATATATTAAAATATTATTTTGTCGTGTTCTATTGCTCTTCGAGTAAATAAAGGAAAGGGATTTTGACACTAATTATATGGTATCACCTAATTGTTTGACTCAAAATATATTAAAACCTTTTTAAACAAATCAATCAAAGATGAAGGGGTAAATCCTAGTTAAAGATAATTAGCTCTAGATCCGAGATGAATAATATTAATAAAAAAACATAGCCGATTATAAATATTGGCCGTGATTATGGCCAGATTTAATAGCATAAAGAAAGATGCATTAAGTAGCATTGAATGACAATAAAATATATATAAAAAAAAAAAGATTCACCAAATCTTGAGTGGAGCGGATCCTCTTTCATTTGATAAAAATAAATGACAACAAATACAAGAACCTTAAGACCCTTTTTAGATCTGATCAAGGTCTGGGATCCCAGATCCTCTAATTTCTTTAAAGATGTATGTTTACATATTTTCTAGAGAGAGGGAGAGAAAGAGTCAACCCCCCCTTTTTTGGAAGTCCTCTCTTCCTATTTATAAGGGGTATCCATAGAAAATCCTAAAAAAGTACAATTAGAGGGAACATTCAGTAGAATATTCCCTTTGAGGATTCCAAAGCAAACTAGCTATTTCATCACTGTCCGACCTCGACCTTATTGATGACTGTCCGACCTCGGCTATTGGTGATTGTCCGACCTCGGCTAATGATGATTGTCCAACCTTGGCATGTCCGACCTTGGCTATTGGTGACTATCCGACCTCGGCCTGTCCGACCACGACCTTATATCTCTGGTTGCCGAATTTCTCTGACCTAATTTTGACTCATACAGTTAGTCCCTCCGCTTATTGAGGTCGTCTCGTGGTCGAGCTCAGTGAGAGGACTTCATTAATCATAGTTCGAGAAATTCAGAAGGGGAGGTCGACTAGTGTGGATCGCGGCTGAGGCTGCCGATCTTTAGGTCAAAGTGGTATCCTCGCGGGCTGAACTTTAGCAGAGTTCGATCAGGGCCAATGACTCGAGTGATGAGTCGATCGAGAAGAAGGTAGAGTTGGGGAAGGTTGTCGAGGCCGGGATGGCGGTATCGGAGGAGGTCATTCGCGTCCTCGGATCCGGACGGGCGAGTAGGCCGAAGGTTGATTCTGACGAGGCCGAAGGTTGATTCTGACGAGGCCGAGTGTTGATTCGGTCGAGGCCGAAGGTTGAATCGGATGAGGCCGAATTCGGTCGAGGCCGAAGGTTGATTCAGATGAAGCCGAAAGTTGATTCGTACGAGGCCAAAGGTTGATTCGTACGAGGCCGAAGGTTGATTCGTACGAGGCCGAATGTTGATGTGGACGAAGCCAAATTCTTCTTTTTGGCGATGACCCTTGGGCGTAGGGGTGTTATTTCTAGCTTGTCGAAATGTTAACCCGTCGTGGTTCGAACAAGGTCGACCTCTTCTTTTTTGGTGATGACTCTTAGCCGTACGAGGTCAAACTCTTCTTTTTTGGCAATGGCTCTTGGCCGTATGGGTGTTATTTCGAGCATGTCCAAATGTTAACCTGTAGTGGTTCGAACGAGGTCGACCTCTTCTTTTTTTATGATGGCTCTTGGTCGTACGGGGTCGAACTCTTCTTTTTTGGCGATGGCTCTTGGCCATAGGGGTCGACCTCTTCTTTTTTAGCAATGGCTCTTGGCCGTATGGGGTCGACCTCCTCTTTTTTGGCGATGGCCCTTGGCTGTAGGGGTCGACCTCTCCTTTTTGGCGATGGATCTTGGTCGTACGGAGTCGACCTCCTCTTTTTTGGCGATAGCCCTTGGCCTTAAAGAGTGTTATTTCAAACTTATCGAAATGTTAACCCATCGTCGTTCGATCAAGGTCGAACTCTTCTTCTTTGGTGAAGGCTCTTGGCCTTAAAGAGTCTTATTTCAAACTTATCGAAATGTTAACCCATCGTCGTTCGATCAAGGTCGAACTCTTCTTCTTTGGTGAAGGCTCTTGGCCTTAAAGGGTGTTACTTTGAACTTATCGAAATGTTAACCCGTCGTGGTTCGAACAAGGTCGACCTCTTCTTTTTTGGTGATGGCTCTTGGTCGTACAGGGTCAAACTCTTCTTTTTTGGCGATGGCTCTTGGCCGTAGGGGTGTTATTTTGAGCTTGTCGAAATGTTAACCCGTCGTGGTTCGAATGAGGTCGACCTCTTCTTTTTTGGTGATGGCTCTTGGCCGTAGGGGTCTGTCACACCTCCTTTTTGCGCGCCCGGCCCCGAAGGGTTAAAAGCGCGGGTGGAGTTTTTCCAATTTAAGTGACAATATTCGAAATGGGATTATTTATTTAATTCAGAGTCGCCACTTGGGAAAGGTTTGGTTTTTGGTGTCCCAAGTCACCGGTTTATCTTGAATCCCAAATCGAGGAAATTTTCGACTTTTCCAGATGAAGTCTGCAAACCAGAAATTCTAAGTAAGGAATTCTGTTGACCCGAGGGAAGGTGTTAGGCACCCTCGAATCCCGTGGTTCTAGCACGGTCGCTTAAATTGTTATAATGGCTAAATATCTGATTTAAATACATGTCGTGACTTATGTGCTTTTATTAAGTTTAAACCGCTTTTATTATTATCATTTATTTTTATAGAATTGCAACGTCGTGAAAATGCATCTCGAACCACGTCACAATCAATGCACCCGTAGTTGTTAACACACTTTGACTCCGTTGAGACTTGGATTTGGGTCACATCAATGTGCACCCGATTTTAAGAATATAATTTACTTAAAGTCGCGCCTAAAGAATCTAACGCGTTATTATCTTTGGGGAAGGCAGTGGAATTCATTAAACAGTCCGTCCCAAACTCTAAATATTTATCATGGTCAATTATTGAGGGCCCCGCAATTTGTATTTTTATTTGGCGAGGCTCGTCTCGTTATTTTAGAAAGGTATCCTAAAGGGACTACATTTCTGTTACGTTTGTCCCTAAAACTAAAAGAAAAGGAACATGCTAATCTAACTATATGCTATTGCCTAATCCGGATTCTTATCAACTTCTGATTAATTATTTACAGAGTAGAGAAAACACTACACTTCAATGGAAAATTGCTTTAGTTTGACAGAAGAAATCCGCTTATTCTAATGAAATGCGACACTTAATCCGAACCAACATCTTTAGGTCAAAATTAGATTAACTTGCTTAAACAGGGTTAATAGAATTCCTTATTGAAGAATACTACCGATAACATTCAAAACTAATCCTATAAAGGCCTAAAGAAATCGAAAACCGGGCAGTTCAAAACCACATTATATTTGACTAGGTTTAATAGCCATTTGCCCTTACTTATTCAATACATGCTGAAAGAGTGAATTTAATTTTAACAATCACATTAAATAATTTCACATTCCAAGAGTTCTATTTACGTTCTGTATGCCACTAAACGAATCGAACACCACAGTTCAAATCAATATAGTACAAGCTTAATAATGTATTCTCTATCAGCTGTAAACTACAATTTACATAAACTTAACAACATTTATGAAAAGGCAGTCAGTAAACGGGTGATTATAACTCCTTCAAATCTTTCTATTCATGCTTTTTCAATGTTACATTCAGCTACACCAATGTGAGACTTGAGATGTGTACCTGGAAACAAACTGAAAATGCCAAAGAGAAGAGGAAGAAGATAGGGAAATCAGCAACAACAGGAAACAAAATAGCAGCAGCAGCAGGGCAGGATAGCAGCAGACAAAGCAATACAGCAAGAACAGGCTCGAGTGCAGAAAATGCAACTATGGCCGATAGAAAGCAGTAGCCAAATGACAGTAACACCCAGTGGAGTAGAATCAGAACTCCAGGCAGACCAAACCAGTAGTAAACCAATGAAAACACTCGACTAGTAGACACAACTGGAACTTCAAAGAATCAGAATTGATTTAACAAGTTGAACAACTGAAAACCCAAATAACAATAGAAAGAAACAATTTCTGATTGTAGATTGTATACTTTCTATCTCTTAACCTCTCTCTATCTGTGTTTTCCTAAAATCAGTTCTATCCTTTTCAATCCTCTCAGTCTAAGTATCCCTCTATGTCTGTATCTCTTTGTATGTATTTCAAACTCTCTCTTTCAAAACTCCTCACAGTGTGTTTTTTTTTCTCTCCCCCTCTTTTTTTTAGATCCCTCCGTCCAGTCTGTATGTCCTCCCTTTTATAAGCCTTCATATTACCCCTTTTACAGCCTGATAGATTATCACCAATACCCCTCCCATGTGCCTTCCATTTTCAGTCCCACTTTAGCTAATTAAGTATTAAACCCCATCAACATTCCCTGGCAGATTTAACTTTTAAAAGGTTTAATGCTTCTTTAAACTAAAGCAAAGTATGGGCAGTAGAATGTATCTGACAGCATATGCTGTCAAACCATTTTAAAATTAAAAGCCCTTTTGTGCAGGAAAACAGGCTGTGCACAAGGCACATGAGGTGCACCAATGCACATGCTGTGCACGAGTGCACATGCCCTCCAATTCCGTATTTAAACCAAACATCCTCAACAGCTATAAGTAAACAAAACTGGTTCTTAATTGATTCAACAAATGCTTAGCAGAAGTAAGTCGATTTGTTATTGTTCGGACAGTTGAAACTAATTGACGACACATGTCGACTCGACTATATTAGCATTAACATACACAATCGTAGCCAAAAATCAGACATTTAAACAGTATCGATACATGGTTCGAATTATACTGACTAAGCAGAAATGCACTCGAGGAGTCAACTAGTCAGTACAAATTTGGAATACAACCAATACACATGTCTTATCAGAATAGGAGGGGTTCAAACAAAACAAAGTGGTTCAGGCAAAGTGGACAAACAGAAGTTGGTAAAAATTCAAAGACACAAATTGAAACAAAACATGAACAGACATTTAATCACTCACATGGACCAAACAGAAATGAAGAAAGCAAGCAAGACTCACCTCAAATCTTGAAAAATCAAAAACCTTGACTCGGACTTGGACAGACTTTCTTAAGGCTGAATGAACTTTAATCGAAGTGTTTCTCAGATGAGAAACACTTCGATTAAGGTCCCTTAGACCTTAATTTCTTTGGCTCGAACGGGTATGAACCAGTGACGAAGAACTACAACATTTCCAAAACTCAGATCCGGGATTCATGCTTCCCTGGTCAGATTCGGACCAAACCAAGTATGGTTTGGTCACGAGGGGGGTCTGGGGAGTGTCTGGTGTGAAGCTGGGGTTAAACGGTGTAGATCGAGTTTTGACTCGAATCTTCAAATGAAGATTCGAGGACCTAGAGGGTGATTCGAACTAAACGGTTAACAGGTCTATGTTCAGGGTGGTGAGGGGGTTCTATGGTGTTCAGGGCGAGGTCACCGGCGTTCATGCCGCCGGTTTTTCATGGTGAAGAGTACAGGGGCGGCTCTAGGGTTTGTGGGTTTGGGTGAAGACGACGAGGCTGGGGTATTGGATAGGGGGTAGGGTACGATTAGAGACTTATATAGTTAGTGGGTGGGCGGATCTCGACCGTTGGATCAACCGAAATCGATGGCTTGGATCTAAGGGTTTAGGGGAAACGGTGTCGTTTCAACTAATGGGGGTTTGGGTTGGTCCGGGTGGAAACGGGTCGGGTTCTGTTCGTGGGTATGGGAAATGTGATCTTGGCCGTTGATCAATTTGAGATCAACGGCCCAGATCAGTTTGGACCAAAACGGTGTCGTTTGGATACCCTGGGTATCAGCTGGTGTTGGACCGGGCAGGCTTGGTTCTGGGCTGTTTGTTTGGGCCAATTTTAACAAATTGGCCCAAATCCGGAAAGGAAGAAGGGACCTTTTCTTTTTTTTCTTTTTTTTTATTATTTTTTTATTTCTTTTCCTTATTTATTTTAAAAACAAAACTAAACAAAAAATCAAAAATTAAATACACACTCAATACAATTATTTGCACACACACTAAAATATTTCAAAACAAGTAAAATCAAACAAAACAAAATTACGGACAAAGATGCCTGTTTATGCCTTTCTATTTAAACCATGTTACGGTTCAGATTATGCATGACACGTACACATTTTTTGAATTTTTAATAAAGTAAATAAATAAAAATGGGCCAAAGTCACAAATAAATCAACAAAGTGCCGCACAAAAATCCAAAAATTGTACAGCAGGACCAATTTTTATTCTTTTGGAGCGACTGTCGCGCAAAACAAAAATCACGTGCTCACAGCTGCCCCTCTTTGTTCGGAAACACGAAGAGTTTCCGTGCAAAGATAAAGTGAGCGTGTATGAGCGATTTTTGCCTATGAGCCACTCCGTATGAAGCATGTTTTTGAAAGATCTGACCGAATCTTGCTTCAAAGATTTCCTACATATCCTGGGCTAAACAGGAATCAGGTCAATGTAGTTCGAGAAGTTTTGGTAGCTGGGACTACCATGGGATTGCAATGCTTGCTGCTACTGCTGTTGCCGTTGTCACTGCTGTGTCACTGACCGCCTTATTACAACCAAACGAAAATTAGAAACTGAACTAAATACTTATATGCATGTCAACTGCTAGTTACAAGATTCCTATCTATGATTCTTTTACGACTTGATCCTGGGTCTTAGCTGATTCTGCTTGTAGACTCCGATCTGAATCTTGATGCTTGCGAGTTGCGGCGACTTGTTTAACCTCCGGGATACTGAGTGAGACGCGGTTAGCAGGGTTCAAGACCTTAATCAAATGTTGGAGTCAATCCGCCTTCCATTTACTCCGATATCTCGGGACAACTCTTTTTTTTTCTTTTTTTTCTTCTTTGATTCTGAACTAGGACTCATCTCGTGGGTCATTTCGATCCACGTGGCTCGAGGTCAGACCTGCGGGAGAAAACAAGCGAACGAAATTTTCTGCCCCAGTTTCACTAGGAAAATTTCGTTAATTATTTACCAGGAAGTTCATAAAATTGATGAAAGAGGATATTCATGCTCAGTTCAGGGTTGGAGCCCTAATACCGACTAGCTGGGGAAAGGTTCAGTTCAGGGTTTAAAACCCTAATGCCGAACAAAGGAAGAATTCAGTTTAGGGTTTAAAACCCTAATGCTGATTAAAGAAAAAGTTCAGTTTAGGGTTTAAAACCCTAATGCTGATTGCATGGAAAAGCTCAAATTAGGGTTTAAAACCCTAATGCTGGCTGGAAGGAAAAAGTTCAGTTTAGGGTTTAAAACCCTGATGCTGACTGAAAGGAAAAAGTTCAGTTTAGGGTTTAAAACTCTAATGCTGGCTGAAAGGAAAAATTCAGTTTAGGGTTTAAAACCCTAATGCTGACTAAAAGGAAAATTCAGTTTAGGGTTTAAAACCCTAATGCTGATTGCATGAAAAAAACTCAGTTTAGAGTTTAAAACTCTAATGCTGGCTGAAAGGAAAAAGTTCAGTTTAGGGTTTAAAACCCTAATGCTGACTAAAAGGAAAATTCAGTTTAGGGTTTAAAACCCTAATGCTGACTAAAAGGAAAATTCAGTTTAGGGTTCAAAACCCTAATGCTGATTGCATGGAGAAGCTTAGTTTAGGGTTTAAAACCCTAATGCTGGTTGAAAGGAAAAGTTCAATTTAGGGTTTAAAACCCTAATGCTGACTAAAAGGAAAATTCAGTTTAGGGTTCAAAACCCTAATGCTGATTGCATGGAGAAGCTCAGTTTAGGGTTTAAAACCCTAATGCTGGCTGAAAGGAAAAATTCAGTTTAGGGTTTAAAACCCTAATGCTGACTAAAAGGAAAATTCAGTTTAGGGTTTAAAACCCTAATGCTGATTGCATGAAAAAAACTCAGTTTAGAGTTTAAAACTCTAATGCTGGCTGAAAAGAAAATGTTCAGTTTAGGGTTTAAAACCCTAATGCTGACTAAAAGGAAAATTCAGTTTAGGGTTTAAAACCCTAATGCTGACTAAAAGGAAAATTCAGTTTAGGGTTCAAAACCCTAATGCTGATTGCATGGAGAAGCTCAGTTTAGGGTTTAAAACAAAACCCTAATGCTGACTAAAAGGAAAATTCAGTTTAGGGTTTAAAACCCTAATGCTGATTGGCTGGAGATAAAGCTCGAGAATACTACACGATCTATTTTTGAGTTTTCTTGTTTTAATAGAAGATAAAAGGGAGTTTTGCGGGAACTTACCTTTTGAGTGAATTCCTTATTGCCAAAATGTTTCTTGTACCCGTGTACCTTCTTCTTTGGGCGACACCCGCTTCTTGCATGGTTGTCTTGGATTATTCTTGTTTCAACTTTTCAGAAAAAGAACAATTGTTAGTTCGGAAATGACGGTTGGTTCGGTGACCTTGATCGTTCCCAATTGCTTTGTTGCGTCTCTATTTCTGTTGCGAAGTCCCGCCATTGATTTGATTCGAATGGCGAAACCTTTAGACTGCTCAGGCTTGTATTTCCGGATTCTGTGATGATTTGCCTCGTAAGGCCTCTTTTTTCTTTTTGTCCCGTTTTGATTGAAGGTTCTCAACGGGGATTTTATTGGAGGTGTTCTGTGGGAACTTGTACAAAAGGAAGCTCTGTGGGGGGAATATTTACAAAGTGGATTCTTTGTGCGGATTCTGTACAATGGGGTATGCTGGGTTTTTGTTTCAAAAGGGGTTTCCCAGGGTTTGTTGGGGTAAGCTTGTTGGGGAATATTTACAAAAGGACTCGCTGGGGATGCGCTGATGAGACTCCAACGGGGATTTTTTTTTTTTTCATTCTGGGGAGACTTTGTGGGAGATTGTACAGGGAGAGACTCTGTGGGGATTTGTACAGGGAGAGACTCTGTGGGGGTTTGTCCGAAGGAGGACTTGCTGGGGAAGATTTCAAGATTTCTCTCTTTCCTCTTTACTCTGAAACACCATCAAACGTCATGATTCATCATGCTTGGGCAATCATACCAACGAGATGAGGCGCTTTCCTTCATGAGACGGGATTCCGTGCAAACAAACCAATGCCATCTGTCCTTTCCGGTGTGTCCTGAACTCGGGGTTAAAATGCAAAAGGGATTCGAAAAGAAACAAAGAATGGGGAAAACAATCAGAAAAGGAATACCCTTTTCGGGACGAGAAAGACTTATCTGAGGAAGATAACGCCGGCTTTAAAGGACATGACATGCTCTTTGGACTGGACGTCTGACCTTCCAAGAACTTGTGTTTTCCTGAACCCGAACGGATCTGTGATTCCAAATCGGTGGCATTTTGCCGAAACATTCTTGGGGTGGAGTCATTCTTTTTCGGCCAACAGCGCCCTTTGCGGGTTTTCGCTGGCTGACCTCTCTCATTTCTCTTCCTGTCATCGCTTGATAGCACTCTTTGCGAGTTTTTACTAAACAAGCTCTCTCATTTTGGTTTCTCTACTCCCGTCGCCTCGTGGTGCCCGAAGGTTTTCACCGCCGAGACTCTCTCATTTTACCTCTCTCCATTCAGAGTGTGCTGGTCTCCATTTGTGACGCTTATTGGTTCCCCACCATATTTGGTAATTGATCTGAAGGATTGTTCTTGGTAAAGAGAGGTAGCGGATACTAACTTCTCAAATGCTCGACGTGCCCCGGTTCTCAATTTCAGGGTGAATGGGATTTTATTGTTGGTGTGACTGAACCTCAGGGAGAGGCTGCCTACGTATCCTTTCGGAGTCAAGTCAAACGTAGTTCAGGCCTCAATCAAATTTGTTTTTTTTTTTTTTTTTTTTTTTTTTTTTTTCTCTTTGTTTTTTTTTTTTGGTTTTGTAAGCGGCTCAAAAGTTGGTAGAGGGAATTGGGTAGTGTTTGGGGAGTAGTGGGGAATAAAACCTTCGCCATTTTCAAACGTGTCAAGACCACTGGAGTATGATTTAGACGTAGTACCTCTTGATTGCATCTGCATTTATTGCTGTGTCGGGGTCATTTCCTTCGATATCACCTAGATACAATGCTCCTCTTGGCAATATTTTCCTTACGATGTATGGGCCTTTCCAATTTGGGGCAAACTTTCCTTTTGCTTCTTCATGATGCGGCAGAATACGCCTCAGTACCAATTGTCCTACTTCGAAATTCCGAGGTCGGACTTTCTTGTTGTAAGCACGGGCCATCCTTCGTTGGTATAACTGTCCGTGACAGACCGCGGCCATCCGCTTTTCATCAATCAACGTCAATTGCTCTAAATGGGTCTTGACCCACTCGTTGTCCTCGATTTCTGCTTCGACAATGATTCGAAGCGAAGGAATTTCTACTTCTGCCGGTATTACCGCCTCGGTCCCATAAACCAAAAGATAAGAAGTCGCTCCCACCGATGTGCGTACCGTAGTGCGGTACCCCAATAATGCAAAAGGTAACTGCTCATGCCACTGTCGGGAATTTTGGATCGTTTTCCTCAAAATCTTCTTGATGTTTTTGTTTGCCGCTTCCACGGCACCATTGGCTTTTGGCCGATAAGGAGTGGAATTCCTGTGTGTTATCTTGAATTGCTCGCACACATCTCCCATCAAGTGACTGTTCAAGTTTGATGCGTTATCTGTAATGATAGTCGCAGGAATACCGAAGCGACAGATAAGATTTGAGTGTACAAAATCCACCACAGCTTTCTTAGTGACCGACTTGAGAGTGACAGCCTCTACCCATTTCGTGAAGTAGTCTATGGCAACCAGTATAAACCTGTGTCCGTTCGAGGCCTTTGGTTCAATTGGTCCAATGACGTCCATGCCCCAGGCGACAAATGGCCACGGTGCGGACATGGGATGCAGTTCCGTGGGAGGTGCATGAATCAAATCACCGTGCACCTGACACTGATGACACTTCCGAACGAAGCTAAAGCAATCCTTTTCCATGGTCATCCAGTAATAACCTGCTCGAAGGATTTTCTTCGCTAAGACATACCCGTTCATGTGAGGTCCGCACACACCTGCGTGTACTTCATGCATGATATTTCTTGCCTCCTCGATATCGACGCATCTTAAGAGATTGAGGTCCGGGGTCCTCTTATATAACAATTCACCGCTCAAAAAGAAACCACTTGCATGTCGCCTAATGGTCCTCTTTTGATCTCCAGTAGCGTGCTCGGGGTATTCTTGCATCTTCAGGAACCTCTTGATGTCGTGGTACCAAAGCTGCGTATTTGACCCCGCCTCGATTACACTGCAGTAATCGTGTCTTTCCTTGATTTGGATTTCCAAAGGATCGACGTGGGCGTTGCCCGGGTAGGGCAGCATTGAAGCCAAAGTAGCAAGTGCATCTACCAGTTCATTGTGACACCTCGGAATGTACCTGAATTCTATTGATGTAAAGCGCTTGCTGAGGTCCTCCACATGTTGTCGGTACGGGATAAGTTTGACATCCCGAGTTTCCCATTCGCCTTGAGCCTGCCGGATGATCAGGTCAGAATCTCCCATAATCAGTAAGTTTTCGACATCCTGATCGATTGCCATATGCATGCCCATAATGCAGGCTTCATACTCAGCTGTATTGTTTGTGCAAAAGAAACGCAGTCTAGCTGTGGCGGGATAATGCTGACCGGAAGGCGAGATCAAAATTGCCCCAATCCCTACACCCTTGGCGTTCACGGCTCCGTCAAAGAACATCTTCCAAACATGAGCTTCCTCCGAGATCACTTCTACGGTGTTTACCTCTTCATCTGGAAAGTAAGTATCCAATGGCTGGTATTCCTCATCGACCGGATTTTCGGCCAAATAATCAGCTAACGCCTGGGCTTTCATGGCCGTGCGAGTAACATAAACTATGTCGAATTCCGTAAGCAAGATTTGCCATTTAGCCAGTCTCCCAGTAGGCATTGGTTTCTGAAATATATACTTCAAAGGATCCAACCTGCTTATGAGGAATGTAGTGTGGGCTTGGAGATAATGTCTCAGCTTTTGAGCAACCCATGTGAGAGCGCAGCATGTCCTTTCCAGCAGAGTGCATTTGGCCTCGTAGCCGGTGAATTTCTTGCTCAAGTAGTAGATTGCTTGCTCCTTCTTTCCGGTTACGTCGTGTTGCCCGAGGACGCAACCGAAAGAGTTCTCCAAGACTGTCAGATACAAGAAAAGTGGCCTCCCTGGTTCTGGAGGGACCAGGACTGGGGGATTCGAAAGGTATTCTTTGACTTTATCAAAGGCTTCTTGACACTCAGTTGTCCATTTGATCGCCGCATCTTTCCTTAAAAGCTTGAATATGGGCTCACACGTGCTTGTCAGCTGGGCAATGAACCGACTGATGTAATTCAACCTGCCCAACAGACTCATCACGTCTTTCTTTGTTCTCGGGGGAGGTAGATCTCTGATGGATTTTATCTTAGTTGGATCTAGCTCAATTCCTCTCCTGCTTACGATGAAGCCCAAAAGTTTGCCCGACGGAACTCTAAAAGCGCATTTGGCTGGGTTTAGCTTCAAGTCATACTTCCTTAATCTCTCGAAGAATTTCCTCAAGTCTTGGATGTGATTATCCTGCGTCCTGGACTTGACTATCACGTCATCCACGTACACCTCTATTTCCTGATGCATCATGTCATGGAAAATGGCAGTCATGGCCCTCATGTAAGTAGCCCCAGCATTCTTCAGACCAAATGGCATGACCCGGTAACAGTAGGTGCCCCAAGGCGTGGTGAAGGCAGTTTTCTCGGCGTCCTCTTCATCCATCAGTACCTGATGATACCCAGCATAACAATCTACAAAAGACTGTATCTCGTGTTTGGCACAATTATCAACGAGGATGTGGATGTTGGGCAGCGGGAAATTATCTTTAGGACTTGCTCTGTTCAGATCTCGGTAATCTACACATACCCGAGTTTTCCCGTCCTTTTTGGGTACTGGAACCACATTCGCCAACCATGTTGTATATTGGACTACCCGGATCACTCCTGTTTTCAGTTGCTTGGTGATCTCCTCCTTAATCTTGTCACTGACCTCAGTTTTGAACTTTCGTTGCTTTTGTTGAACTGGAGGACAATCAGGATGAATCGGCAATTTATGAACCACTAGATCAACACCTAGTCCCGGCATGTCATCATATGACCAAGCAAACACGTCTTTGAATTCAAAAAGAAGTTGAATTATCGCCTCTCGCGTTTTCTTGTCCGTGTGAATGCTTATCTTGGTCTCCCGGATTTCTTCCGGGGTTCCTAAATTTACCAGTTCAGTGTCATTCAGATTTGGCTTAGGTTTATTCTCGAAATATTCCAACTCTCGGTTTATCTCCCTAAAAGCCTCTTCCGCGTCATATTCTGGTTCTGGGTTCATTAATTCGCAGTTAAATAACTCATTGTGATCTGGGCGTGAAGTCCGCAAGCATGTCATATTTAAAGCCGCATTATTAGGACTGAAAAAGGAAGATAAAAGGAAAAATGATAAAAATCAGAACAAAAGAAAGAATAGGAAAGCAATGATGATTTTTTTTTATTATTTTCTTTGGAAAGTTGGAAGACAACAATGTTTACAACTAGGAATTCAAAGCAACAATTGAGAAGAAGAAAACGTTCGAGTTATGTCCTGGAGATAACTTGTGACACAGGAAAGGTGGCAGGACAGGTCTACCCGGACTTCCGTCTAGTCGGGAATGGCGTGGCCTCCCAGTTTTGAAGTTGGGCGCCCGGCCCCATGTACAGCATCTCAGCAGTGCTTGTGCCTTCACCTGGTTGAACCATGTGGACCTCATAGAGCATCTCTCTCATTACCCCACATATCTCCTCGATTTCCTCAGCGGTGAAGACCTCATCACCTTCTTCTTCAATGTACCTCGGCCTGATGAAAGTTGCATATAAATCCGACAGTGGTTGAGGTAGCTTCCAACCCTCATTTCTCCTTTTCTTTGCCCATTCTTCGTCTGCTGGAGTGGGTTTGAAGCCTAATCCAAAAGGTTTCTTGATGATTGGCAAAGTAATAGGTTCTGTTATTCCCTGAAGGGTTCGTCCAAGCCCCTTCCCTGGCCTAAATCCGTGCCGGATCATCTCTTTGGCCACCATAAACGAGGCGTTAGACAAGAAGGGCTGGGGGCAGGGTATTCCCTCTTCGTGTTGCTCTGCCAGTACAACCTCGAAAGCTTGATAGACCGTATGTTCGCTTCCTTCTCTTGGTTCGAGGTACGGAATGGATGGGTCCCGATAAATGGCATGCTCGTCTTCCCCATGGACTACGATCTCTCGGTCTTCGAACTCGAACTTCACCATCTGGTGAAGAGTGGAAGGAACGGCTCCTGCCGCATGGATCCAAGGTCTGCCAAGGAGAAAATTGTAGGATGTGTCCATGTCGATCACTTGGAAGGTGACTCGAAATTCGACTGGTCCTATGACCAACAACAGGTCTATTTCTCCCATGGTATCTCTCTTGATGCCGTCGAAAGCTCTTACGCAGACATTGTTGGGTCGGATTCTTCCTGTCCCAATTTTCATTCTTTGTAGCGTGGAGAGCGGGCAAATGTCAACACCTGATCCCCCGTCCAACATTACCCGCTTGACATAGTAGTCCTCGCATTTAACTGTTAAATGCAAGGCCTTGTTGTGTGCTGCTCCATCCGGGGGTAAATCATTTTTGCTGAAAGAGATTTGGTTGACGGCGAAGAATCTTTCTGTCATCCGCTCTAGTTGCTCCACCGAGGTTTCAACTGGTACATATGCTTCATTCAAGGGTTTTCAGCAGGATCTTTTGATGCTCGGTTGACTTCATCAATAATGACAGCATGGATACTTGCTCAGGGTACTTGCGCAGCTGATCTATCACTTCGTAATCCGGCATTTTCATTTGTTGGAAGAACACTTCCGCTTCCTCAACACTCACGGGCTTCTTTGGCGGGAAGCGCCTTTGTGTGGCGTTGTTCAGTTCTTGGGTATTTGAATACCTTCCAATGAAAGTATTTTCTGGAAGTTCTCCCATGACCTCTTTACCTTTGTACGTCACCAAAGTCTTTTGATAATTCCACGGCACTGTGGACGGGTTGGTCATTGGCTTTTGTGGCACGCGTCCGATAACCACTGGCTCATTCAGCCGAGGTGGTTGAATCGTCCCCCGGACCACATAGGCCCCTTTCGGCACGTACATAGGTTTTGTCTTTTTGATCCCGGATTTTTGCGTCTTCTCAGCTTGACCTCGTGGTATGTAAAGAACTCCCCCTTTTGCTGGTACCACTTTCTTCTCCACCTTCTTCTCAAGCACTGTCTTTATAGCTTTGGCCTCTTCCCCCTTTTCTGGTTTCTGGTCCATTTCGGGCCTCTTCCCTGTGTCGACAATGGCAATTATGGCTTTCAGAGCAGGGTCGAATTCTTTGTCTTCACAAATCATTCCGATCAACGGCCCATTATTGTGAGCAGGTAGTGGATTGTTAGTTACATTCGGGATCTCCTTGTCCCTTAGCACTATCTTCCCTTGCTCTATCAGATTTTCGACCACTCTTTTCAATGACCAGCAGTCATTTGTATCATGTCCCTCGGCCCCTGAATGATAGGCGCATCTGATTTCGGCTTTGTAAGAAGGCGATGTTGGGTTCTGCCTCGTTTGGGGAATTGGTTGCAAGAAACCCAACTGGACTAGCTTAGGGAACAAAGTAGAGTATTGTTCACCGATGGGCGTGAAAGTCCGCCGTCGAGGTGGCTCCTGGGGGCGGTAGTTATTCTGCGGGGGTTGTGGGTTATAGTGGTTGCGGTAAGGAGGCTGATTTCTGGGAGGTGGAGCTGGGCCTCGGTTGGCTTGTTGTGGTGGGTGGTTATAAGGTTGGGCATTCATGACCATATAAGGTTGATGAGCATATGCCAAATTTGAGTGGGGGTAGTAGTGATGTGGGGCTCTTTCCGGAAAATGGGGCATGGGATGACGATACTCCCTTGCTTCGGAGGCTGCCATAGTCGTTTCTTCCTTCTTCTTCCCCTTGTCGTTCCTCCAGATCCGCTTTGGACGGCCTGGGAAGTTGCCCTTATGGCTGCTTGACTCAGAATCCTACCCGTTTTCAAGCCATTTTCCACCATCTCTCCAATCTTGATCGCTTCCGCGAATGACTTACCCATGGCTGACATCATGTTTTGGAAATAGTCAGACTCTTGAGCCTGGAGAAAGGTAGTGACCATTTCCACTTCATCCATGGGAGGCTTCACTCTCGACGCCTGCTCACGCCACTTAATAACATACTCTCTAAAGCTTTCAGAAGGTTTCTTCTTTAAATTCGACAGAGAGTTTCGGTCTGGCGCAATGTCGATGTTATACTGGAATTGTTTTACAAAATCTCTGGCGAGATCATCCCATATATGCCATCGGGACATTTCCTGATCCATATACCATTCCGAAGCTATCCCTACTAGACTTTCCCCAAAATATGCCATTAGCAGTTCTTCTTTTCCGCCGGCTCCCCGCAATTGGTTGCAGTATTTCTTAAGGTGTGCAATGGGGTCACCGTGCCCATCGTATTTCTCAAACTTGGGGGTCTTGAAACCCGTTGGCAGGTGCACGTGAGGGAACATGCACAGGTCGGCGTAAGAGACGCTCTTTTGTCCACTCAATCCTTGCATATTCTTCAAACTTTGTTCAAGGCTTCTCATTCTCTTGGCAATCTCATTTTGTTCTGCAATTCTGGGGTTCTGATCCTGCCCGGGTGCAAGCTCGCACTGAGGCGGTAGAGGATTAGTACTGGTAGCGAACCTAGTTGGTTCCATTGAGAACGATGGGGCTTGGAATGTAAAAGAGGATGAGTCAAAGCTTGGCTTGTACGTGGTAGGTTGTGCCGTAACTGGGCAAGGCGATACAGTAAAGATGTTCATGCTTGCATCAGTGGTCGACATTCGGGGATGAGGTTCAGAAGGCGATCCAGCGGAGAAGGCTGAGGTGGTCGGGTACCCAAATGGGGTAGCAGGATAATTTATGGGGACATTAGACGTTCCACTTGACCTGGAGAATAATTCAGGGAATCCGGGGACGACACTTGGCGGCTCTTTCCCATTATTCCAGTCGTCCAGCATTTCCAACATGCGGAGCCGTAGGATTCTATTTTCCTCCGCAGTTGCGGATTCAGGTGTGAGGACGGCTGAGATCGAGCTTTCCTCGGAAACAGGGATTGTTTGCAATGGAATTTCTGAAGACATTTCCACACTTCCTTTTGACCTGGTGAAGTAAGTGTGAGTACTGCTTCTGGCCCTAACAACAGGTAGTTGAACACTTCTCCTTGACCTCGTGAAATATGAGTGCGAGGCCAGACTTTCACCAAACCAACCGTCTTTTCAAAAACCCTGGAATACTCAATGACAAACGCACGGTTAATTTGTAGCAAATAACATATAGTTAATCTCACGTTGGGCATGATGCACCTATACAGTTAAGTGGATTACTATATGTTTGCTACGAGAGCATGCGTCATTCCGGCATTTTATTAGTTTTCTTTTTTCTTTCTTTTCTTTTTCTTTTTCTCTTTTGTTTTTTCTTTTTTTTTTTTTTTTTTTATTTTGCAGTAAAGGAAATGCGACCGGATCCGATGAGGATTGCCTACGTATCACGATGCCTACGTGAATCAGATCATTACGTAGTTCGAAAAACACAAATGAGCGTAAAAGAAGCAAACTTTTTATTGTTGAAGCGGTCTATTACAAACTACATTTTGCAAAAGAAAAAAGCAAACTTCGAAAATAAACCTAGACTCGACATAGACTAAAAAAAAAATCACCCTGATGGGAAAAACAGGCAGAAAGTGCTAAGATACAGATTTGACTTATGAGTGCATTATGGTTTTAAAAATTGGTTTCCGCGGGGCATCGTTCGGCCTCGCCGCGGTCTTAGGCGTGAGATCCCTCTCAAGTTGCTCCAGCTCATGCATAGTCTGCTTAACATAACCCATCACTGCCGAGAGGACGGTAATGCTGGACATGCTCTCACATTGTAGACATCGTCTGGTGATGGCATGGGCAATGGCCTTGATCCTATCTCTGGTTTGCTTCTTCTCTACGAGTAGGCGTTTTATCTGATCGCTGCATATCTTGAATACTTGAGCATCTTGTATATGCTGATGCTTCAGTCGCCGTACTTCCAACTTCATCTGGGCTATTGAGTCGTACCAGTATCCGCTCTCTATTTGGAAATCCTTGGCCTGATTAACTGCTTTGATCTCAAGTGCAGCCATCTCTCTCTTTATTTTAGCAACAGTCTTCTCGTGGTCGCCTTCCAATTGATTCAGGTATCGACGATGCTTATCTGCTCTTGTATCCCACTGTGCCTTGAGCTCTGCTACGACGTTTTCAGATTTCTCCAAACCATCTTGCCATTCTCTGATCTCGCTTTTTAGCCTTTTTATCAGGTGCTCGTCTGATCGGCGCCTTGGCTGTTTATCTGCATCAAACCTTATCTGTTTGATCTGGGCTCTGAGCATTTCATTTTCTTGAATTAACCTATTTCGCTCTCCCAAATCGGTAGCAATTTGCACGTTGTGCTCGTATTTCATGCCTTCTACTTGCTGCCTTAACCTGCTGATTTCGGCACAATAGCCTCTTTCCTTTGCTAACCAATCCCAATGCCTTTGTGATGACTCGGCGAAATTCCTGGTGTGGGGTCTCTTAGCTGGCCTTTCATGCTTAAGTTCCCTTCTGTACCATGCAAGGTAACATGGCGCCGTTTCTCCTTTGGCTCGATCCCGTACGCAAGTATCTGATTTCAAATATTGACCCTCATTCCAGATTTGGCGAATCTTTGCTTCTGGGAACTGTCCGTTAGGACTTATCTCCACTGCTTGAGCGCTAAGATCTTCCTCATGAGGTACTGTCTGACATCTTCCGAACTGTCTCAAGACTCGGCAGGGTGCGTAAGGTTGAATGCTCTTAAGCCCCATCAATAAGAAATGAGTTTTAGCTGCAGACATATATAGGATCTCATCAACAGGCAACCATCCCAACGTCCATTGTATTTGGCTGGTGGTAAGAGCTTGAAAGAACGAGGTCCATGCCAGGACTCCTTTGGGTAAACTGATCTCTTTGGTTCTCGAGTAAGATTCTTCTATGCGCGTCTTTTCCGGGGAACCATGGCTCAAGATCTCGGAATGATGGCAGAGGTGCTCGGTCATCCATATCTGTAGGAGCAAGTTACAACCTTCGAAGAAACTTCCCCCAGCTTTACAAGCTGTGAGAGCCCGAAAGATGTCAGATACCACCATTGGCGCGAGAGTACTGTCACTTTGCGTGAGTAAAGTGCTGACGACCCCAGATACCTTCAAATCAATGTTTCCATCTTTCCTTGGAAATACCAGAAGGCCCAGGAACATTATCATGAACGCTACCCGTCTGTGCTCGTCCCACTTCTGACGAACTCTTTTGCTGCACAGTTTGTTGATTGGATTATTGAATCCCCCCTCATGACCGTACCTATCATATATGAAGCATGGAGTACAAAATCCGGCTGCCAGATCCGGGTTGTGGACTGTTCTAGGTATCTTCAATGAATCTAGGAATCGATGTACCGTGACGACCCTTGGGGCGACCAAGTATTTTTCCCTTAAGGGAAGCTCAGTATTCCCGACGTATCCGACCATTTCTTCCAAAGTCGGGGTGAGCTCAAAATCAGAGAAATGGAAAACATTGTGCGCCGGGTCCCAATAGGTAACCAAAGCTCTTATGATATCTCCCCGAGGCTGGATTTCCAACAGACCCACAAGACCTTTCAGATATTTTTTAACCTCATTTTGTCCTTCAACACCTAGATCATTCCACCATAGCCGTAACTTGACAGGGATTTTGGTCAATATTAAAAAATGTTCATTTTGCATCGTGCTCATCCTGCACATTTATTAAGGTGATTTTTAATCAAAAATGACTGACTCAAAAATATTTTTACAGAGGGGATCAAATTTTGAACACGGCCTTTAAACAACTTCGGGGGCGAAGATTTTAAGGTTGTGTGGGTCTACTGGGTAAAATCCTAAATAAGACCCAAAGGTGGCTATTCATACAAAGTCAGCCTTCCGGCGTCCCTTTCGGGAACATTCAGCTATTTATGACAAAACAACGTCACCTGACTTATTCATGACTCTTTTAAAAAATTTGACACATTTTTTTTTATTTATTGATTTTTGGCTATTTTAGCAAAATGGGGTTGAACCCGACGAGGGTTGCCTACGTATCTCACATCCGGTGAGAATCAAACCGGCGTAGTTCGGGCCTATCATGAATAGAGAAAATCAAATAAACCTAGAAATCAAGAATAAGTATTTTTTTTATTATTTTTGAAAAAAAGACTAAAGAAAAATATTTTCTTTTTTAGGCAATATTCGGACTATTAGTCTGAATTTATAAAAGGGGTACTACAAAAGAAACAACACATTTTTGAATTATGAATTTTTCATTTTTTTTTTACTTTTAAAATAAATACCTTTCTTTTTTTTTGATTTTGGATATGAAAGAATTTTATTTTTTTTTTCATTATTATTATTTAAAAAAAAAAAAAATTAATAATTCAAAATAAGAAGACAAATTTTGTTTTTATTCTTTTTTTTTTAGAAAAAATTTCGGCGAGGTTTTGACACTACTTGGACATTGGTTTTATTTTCCAAAAATAAGTAATTATCTCCCCCACGCGGCTATTTTCCCCCTTTTTTTAGGAACCGGTCGACATGCGGAACCGAAGCAAATAAATGCACAACACAGATAGGAATGCAGCATGATGGTCTTTTTCATTTCAGGTTGCCTGTCCTAGACGGACCCAACCCCTGTGTTGAGTCCCCTAAGTCAAATGCAAGATGATGCAAATAAACGTTCCTACTAGGGATCCGGCATGAAGTTTCGTTATACTAGGTTTAAACCTTGGTATTTGTTCTAGACTGTGTACCCGAGCGGACAACTCGAGTCGAGGGAGGGGCTACGTACCGGGGACCCGCGAGATCGTCCGGCTTTGTAACTTGTCCGACCTCTTTCTTATTTCAGGTATTGACACTAACAGAATAGGGAGTCTCGACCAGCGAGCTTCTCCCCGGAGGTAAAAAGAGAAGGGTTTCGGCATAGTTTATATACAGTTCAGATAATATCAAAGCGGTAAAAGACAGCATTTAGCACGTTATACAAAAACATGTAATAAAGATCAGATAATAAAGCCAAATATAACAATTATTCTAAGCTCGAATTCTTGAACCCTGAACCAGTGGTTCTGGGTTGAAACATCCCCAGCGGAGTCGCCAGAGCTGTCACACCTCCTTTTTGCGCGCCCGGCCCCGAAGGGTTAAATGCGCGGGTGGAGTTTTTCCAATTTAAGTGACAATATTCGAAATGGGATTATTTATTTAATTCAGAGTCGCCACTTGGGAAAGGTTAGGTTTTTGGTGTCCCAAGTCACCGGTTTATCTTGAATCCCAAATCGAGGAAATTTTCGACTTTTTCAGATGAAGTCTGCAAACCAGAAATTCTAAGTAAGGAATTCTGTTGACCCGAGGGAAGGTGTTAGGCACCCTCGAATCCCGTGGTTCTAGCACGGTCGCTTAAATTGTTATAATGGCTAAATATCTGATTTAAATACATGTCGTGACTTATGTGCTTTTATTAAGTTTAAACCGCTTTTATTATTGTCATTTATTTTTATAGAATTGCAACGTCGTGAAAATGCATCTCGAACCACGTCACAATCAATGCACCCGTAGTTGTTAACATACTTTGACTCCGTTGAGACTTGGATTTGGGTCACATCAATGTGCACCCGATTTTAAGAATATAATTTACTTAAAGTCGCGCCTAAAGAATCTAACGCGTTATTATCTTTGGGGAAGGCAGTGGAATTCACTAAACAGTCCGTCCCAAACTCTAAATATTTATCATGGTCAATTATTGAGGGCCCCGCAATTTGTATTTTTATTTGGCGAGGCTCGTCTCGTTATTTTAGAAAGGTATCCTAAAGGGACTACATTTCTGTTACGTTTGTCCCTAAAACTAAAAGAAAAGGAACATGCTAATCTAACTATATGCTATTGCCTAATCCGGATTCTTATCAACTTCTGATTAATTATTTACAGAGTAGAGAAAACACTACACTTCAATGGAAAATTGCTTTAGTTTGACAGAAGAAATCCGCTTATTCTAATGAAATGCGACACTTAATCCGAACCAACATCTTTAGGTCAAAATTAGATTAACTTGCTTAAACAGGGTTAATAGAATTCCTTATTGAAGAATACTACCGATAACATTCAAAACTAATCCTATAAAGGCCTAAAGAAATCGAAAACCGGGCAGTTCAAAACCACATTATATTTGACTAGGTTTAATAGCCATTTGCCCTTACTTATTCAATACATGCTGAAAGAGTGAATTTAATTTTAACAATCACATTAAATAATTTCACATTCCAAGAGTTCTATTTACGTTCTGTATGCCACTAAACGAATCGAACACCACAGTTCAAATCAATATAGTACAAGCTTAATAATGTATTCTCTATCAGCTGTAAACTACAATTTACATAAACTTAACAACATTTATGAAAAGGCAGTCAGTAAACGGGTGATTATAACTCCTTCAAATCTTTCTATTCATGCTTTTTCAATGTTACATTCAGCTACACCAATGTGAGACTTGAGATGTGTACCTGGAAACAAACTGAAAATGCCAAAGAGAAGAGGAAGAAGATAGGGAAATCAGCAACAACAGGAAACAAAATAGCAGCAGCAGCAAGGCAGGATAGCAGCAGACAAAGAAATACAGCAAGAACAGGCTCGAGTGCAGAAAATGCAACTATGGCCGATAGAAAGCAGTAGCCAAATGACAGTAACACCCAGTGGAGTAGAATCAGAACTCCAGGCAGACCAAACCAGTAGTAAACCAATGAAAACACTCGACTAGTAGACACAACTGGAACTTCAAAGAATCAGAATTGATTTAACAAGTTGAACAACTGAAAACCCAAATAACAATAGAAAGAAACAATTTCTGATTGTAGATTGTATACTTTCTATCTCTTAACCTCTCTCTATCTGTGTTTTCCTAAAATCAGTTCTATCCTTTTCAATCCTCTCAGTCTAAGTATCCCTCTATGTCTGTATCTCTTTGTATGTATTTCAAACTCTCTCTTTCAAAACTCCTCACAGTGTGTTTTTTTTTCTCTCCCCCTCCTCTTTTTTTTTAGATCCCTCCGTCCAGTCTGTATGTCCTCCCTTTTATAAGCCTTCATATTACCCCTTTTACAGCCTGATAGATTATCACCAATACCCCTCCCATGTGCCTTCCATTTTCAGTCCCACTTTAGCTAATTAAGTATTAAACCCCATCAACATTCCCTGGCAGATTTAACTTTTAAAAGGTTTAATGCTTCTTTAAACTAAAGCAAAGTATGGGCAGTAGAATGTATCTGACAGCATATGCTGTCAAACCATTTTAAAATTAAAAGCCCTTTTGTGCAGGAAAACAGACTGTGCACAAGGCACATGAGGTGAACCAATGCACATGCTGTGCACGAGTGCACATGCCCTCCAATTCCGCATTTAAACCAAACATCCTCAACAGCTATAAGTAAACAAAACTGGTTCTTAATTGATTCAACAAATGCTTAGCAGAAGTAAGTCGATTTGTTATTGTTCGGACAGTTGAAACTAATTGACGACACATGTTGACTCGACTATATTAGCATTAACATACACAATCGTAGCCAAAAATCAGTCATTTAAACAGTATCGATACATGGTTCGAATTATACTGACTAAGCATAAATGCACTCGAGGAGTCAACTAGTCAGTACAAATTTGGAATACAACCAATACACATGTCTTATCAGAATAGGAGGGGTTCAAACAAAACAAAGTGGTTCAGGAAAAGTGGACAAACAGAAGTTGGTAAAAATTCAAAGACACAAATTGAAACAAAACATGAACAGACATTTAATCACTCACATGGACCAAACAGAAATGAAGAAAGCAAGCAAGACTCACCTCAAATCTTGAAAAATCAAAAACCTTGACTCGGACTTGGACAGACTTTCTTAAGGCTGAACGGACTTTAATCGAAGTGTTTCTCAGATGAGAAACACTTCGATTAAGGTCCCTTAGACCTTAATTTCTTTGGCTCGAACGGGTATGAACCAGTGACGAAGAACTACAACATTTCCAAAACTCAGATCCGGGATTCATGCTTCCCTGGTCAGATTCGGACCAAACCAAGTATGGTTTGGTCACGAGGGGGTCTGGGGAGTGTCTGGTGTGAAGCTGGGGTTAAACGGTGTAGATCGAGTTTTGACTCGAATCTTCAAATGAAGATTCAAGGACCTAGAGGATGATTCGAACTAAACGGTTAACAGGTCTATGTTCAGGGTGGTGAGGGGGTTCTATGGTGTTCAGGGCGAGGTCACCGGCGTTCATGCCGCCGGTTTTTCATGGTGAAGAGTACAGGGGCGGCTCTAGGGTTTGTGGGTTTGGGTGAAGACGACGAGGCTGGGGTATTGGATAGGGGGTAGGGTACGATTAGAGACTTATATAGTTAGTGGGTGGGCGGATCTCGACCGTTGGATCAACCGAAATCGATGGCTTGGATCTAAGGGTTTAGGGGAAACGATGTCGTTTCAACTAATGGGGGTTTGGGTTGGTCCGGGTGGAAACGGGTCGGGTTCTGTTCGTGGGTATGGGAAATGTGATCTTGGCCGTTGATCAATTTGAGATCAACGGCCCAGATTAGTTTGGACCAAAACGGTGTCGTTTGGATACCCTAGGTATCAGCTGGTGTTGGACCGGGCAGGCTTGGTTCTGGGCTGTTTGTTTGGGCCAATTTTAACAAATTGGCCCAAATCCGGAAAGGAAGAAGGGACCTTTTTTTTTTTTTTTTATTATTTTTTTATTTCTTTTCCTTATTTATTTTAAAAACAAAACAAAACAAAAAATCAAAAATTAAATACACACTCAATACAATTATTCGCACACACACTAAAATATTTCAAAATAAGTAAAATCAAACAAAACAAAATCACGGACAAAGATGCATGTTTATGCCTTTCTATTTAAACCATGTTACGGTTCAGATTATGCATGACACGTACACATTTTTTGAATTTTTAATAAAGTAAATAAATAAAAATGGGCCAAAGTCACAAATAAATCAACAAAGTGCTGCACAAAAATCCAAAAATTGTACAGCAGGACCAATTTTTATTCTTTTGGAGCGACTGTCGCGCAAAACAAAAATCACGTGCTCACAGGGTCGACCTCTTCTTTTCTGGTGATGGCTCTTGGTCGTACGGGGTCGACCTCCTCTTTTTTGGCGATGGCCCTTGGCCGTAGGGGTCGATCTCTCCTTTTTTGGTGATGGCCCTTGGTCGTAGGGGTCGACCTCTTCTTTTTTGGTGATGACTCTTGGCCATACGGGGTCGACCTCCTCTCTTTTGGCGATGGCCCTTGGCCTTAATGGGGTGTTATTTCGAACTTATCAAAATAACAGCTCGTCGTCATTCGAGCAAGGTCAAACCTTTCTTTGATTTGATGGCGAAGGCCCTTGGCCTTAAAGGGTGTTATTTCGAACTTATCGAAATGTTAACCCGTCGTCGTTCGATCAAGGTCGAACTCTTTTTCTTTGGCGAAGGCTCTTGGCCTTAAAGGGTGTTATTTCGAACTTATCGAAATATTAACCCGTCGCCGTTCGATCAAGGTCGAACTCTTCTTCTTTGGCGAAGGCTCTTGGCCTTAAAGGGTGTTATTTCGAATTTATCGAAATGTTAACCCGTCGTCGTTCGATCAAGGTCGAAATCTTTTTCTTTAGCGAAGGCTCTTGGTCTTAAAGGGTATTATTTCAAAGTTATGAAATGTCAACCCGTTGTCGTTCGATCATGGTCGAAATCTTCTTCTTTGGCGAAGGCTCTTGGCCTTAAAGGGTGTTACTTCAAACTTATCGAAATGTTAACCCATCGTGATTCGAACGAGATCGACCTCTTCTTTTTTGGTGATATATCTTGGCCATACGGGTCGAACTCTTCTTTTTTGGCGATGGCTCTTGGCCATAGGTGTATTATTTCGAGCTTGTCAAAATGTCAACCCGTCGTGGTTCGAACGAGGTTGATCTCTTCTTTTTTGGTGATGGCTCTTGGCCGTACAAGGTCAAACTTTTCTTTTTTGGCGATGGCTCTTGGCCGTAGGGGTCGACCTCTTCTTTTTTGGTGATGGCTCTTGCCCGTACGGGGTCGAACTCTTCTTTTTGGCGAAGGCTCTTGGCCTTAAAGGGTGTTATTTCGAACTTATCGAAATGTTAACCCGTCGTCGTTCGATCAAGGTCGAAATCTTCTTCTTCTTCTTTGGCGAAGGCTATTGGACTTAAAGGGTGTTCCTTGGGGGAGTCCCAATTTGCTTAATTTTACTTGCATTGGAGAATATGATGCATTTTCTGGGGGAGTCCTATTTTGCTTCTTCTTCTATTCCACTAAGAGAAATAGTTAGTTAAAACAAAATAAAAGTGTTCATTACCTCAATTTGATCGGTCGATGAGCGAAGAGGAGTGACCATATTCCCTTCTCTGGTTATGCTTTTAGTGGCCGCTACCAATTTTGGCGTGGCTGTCCGCTTTAGTAAAGTTTTTTGTTGTATAGATAGCATATTATCTGATAGAGGAACAGTTGGGGAAGAAGAGGGCACCAGATGACCATATCTCTTTTGTGCGCCTTTTTGTAGATCCACGCTATTGTGGTACTATGTCCCTGTTCAGCTTCTATTTACCTTTCCCCATGTGGTGGCTTCTTGTACTGGACTTCAATTGTATATGACAAAAGCAAAGGGCTTATATCACTAGCATTTGCTCTTGAAACCGTAATGATAGTCGCTTTGGGCGATTCCTTAAAGGTCGTCGCCGGCTCGGCGTAGTAACGAAGCAAATGCATCGATGACATTGCCGACGTCGGCGCGTTCTCTATCAGTTTCTCTGTCGACATTGCTACTGCTATTGCTACTTCAACTTGAATTAATTTCATTTTGTCCAATCATAAGAAACTCCTTTGGCATTTAAAGAACACAGAAGTTGTACGAATATTCTCTTATACGAATAGTATATTAAAAATTTGAAGCTTCTCCTTAAAGCTTGTATGTCCCATAAGAGAATAAATAGTAGAATATCCAACGTAAGTGGAGTATATGCTAAAATAGCCCCCAAACACTTGTCAGAGGTATCAAACTCATATTCCACAGATTATTCCAAATATTAAATGATAATCAAAACCCAATTATTAGGACCATCTTATACGGAAAGTATATTAAAAATTTGAAGTTGCAGAAGCGAAAGAGAGTTTAAGAAAGTTATTTCGTCTTTCCATGTTATTATAAACAGTTGTACTAGGAAATATCTACCATGAACAGAACGTGAAACTGGAATTGAATTCTAGATCTAGAGAAAACTAAAATTTTAACTAGAAAATCCCCACAGACGGCGCCAAATTGTTTGACTCAAAAGATATTAAAACCTTTTTGAACAAATCAATCATAGATGAAGGGGTAAATCCTAGTTAAAGATAATTAGCTCTAGATCCGAGATGAATAATATGAATAGAAAAACATAGCCGAGTATAAATATTGGCCGTGATTATGGCCAGATTTAATAGCATAAAGAAAGATGCATTAAGTAACATTAAATGAAAATAAATGTAAATAAAGAAAAAGATTCACCAAATCTTGAGTGGAGCGGATCCTCTTTCATTTGATCAAGATGAATGATAACAAATACAAGAACCTTAAGACCCTTTTTAGATCTGATCAAGGTCTGGGATCCCAAATCCTCTAATTTCTTTAAAGTAGTACGTCTACATATTTTCTAGAGAGAAGGAGAGGAAGAGAGAGAGCCAGCTCCCCCTCCTTTTGGAAGTCCTCTCTTGGGTTATCCATAGAAAATCCTAAAAAAGTACAATTAGAGGGAATATTCAGTAGAATATTCCCTTTGAGGATTCCAAAGCAAACTAGCTATTTTATCACTGTCCGACCTCGGCCTTTTTGATGACTGTCCGACCTCGGTCTGTCCGGCCTCGGCTATTGGTGACTGTCCGAACTCGGCTATTGATGGCTGTCCGAACTCGGCTATTGATGGCTGTCCGATCTCGGCTATTGATGACTGTCCAACCTCGACATGTCCGACCTCGACATATCCGACCTCGACCTGTCCGACCACGACCTTATATCTTTGCGTGCTAAATTTCTCTGATCTAATTTTGACTCGTACACTAATCATTGTCAACGACAAAGAAACTAATCCTTTGTCATAATAGGTGCACGTTGACCTTATATAAGTAATATAAGCTGTGTGCGTATTTAATGTTATCACGACTGTGAATGAAATCGGTCATTTCAATAATAACAATCACGGAGGTAAAAGACTCTGTTACGCCTAAAAGGAATGTAATGCGCTTTCGCTAATTTTGAATTGAAGAATCTGAATTGTGATCAAAACAAAACCAAAGAATTTGTATAACCCTATTATTTTCAAAGCCGTATGGATGACAAATGGATAGTGTATTTTTCTTTAAAAAATTCTCTCAGAAACGTGTATAAGTATCACGGCTTACTATCACAATAGGTCTTTGTCTACGATAAAATCTTGAAAGTTCCAACGTAAGCGGTTTATAACTCAAAAGACTTTTATACTACAATAAACTAACTTTCAAAGAGTATTCTTACTCTATTTTCATACATAGACCGGCATTTCCATTTCCATTCGAAAGAAAGAACAAGAGAAAAATTTAGAAAGCACTCATATGTAATATATCACAAAAGATTTACAAAGATTACAAAGGAAAATATGCGAAAGGGTATCAGAGGAAATTATGCGAAAGGCCGGTCCATGTATGAAAATAGAGTAAGAATACTCTTTGAAAGTTAGCTTATTATAGTACGAAAGTTTTCTGAGTTATAAACAGCTAACGTTGGTTATAGTACAAAATTTTTCTGAGTTGTGTAGCTTAGCAAACCGTCTCATATGGGTTGTTGAAGCCATCCCCTTTATAGGAAAACTTTTGCGACTATAAGTAAATTAACTGTTTGTGTAGTTTGGCAAGTCTTCCCTTAAGGGTTGTTGAAGTCAGCCCCTTTGTAGGAAAACTTTCGTATCTATGAGTTAGTTTGCTTTCTTGGAGTCTCTTACTTTGTTCCTTATACTGTGAGGTTACAAGATGCCCTTCCAACTACTACAGGGCCTCCTTTATATAGGATTAGGAGGTTACTACAAGACAAACTTACATTACAAAATAAACCTATCTTACATGGCAAATTTATCTACAAGTGGGTCCCTCTTGGCATGTGAAGTACTTTAGGCAAAACAACTAAAAGCTTCTGAAAACATGTGAAAGAGGTAAAATATACATGGTATAGCATGTGAAAGTATGCGGGAGCATGCGATGACATGTGAAAGTAGGGTGTTGCATGTGACGAAGCATGTGAAAGTATGTGAAAGCAAGTAGAAGTGGGCCCCAGATAGTATGGAAAGATGTGGAAATTTGTCTTGGCATGGGTAGATGATTTTTGAGGGTTGTTTGGTAGGTAATGTAGGATTATGGTGGGATTAGCAGGGATTTAGATAATTATCCTTCATTGATTCTAGGGATGTCTTCTAGGCATCTTTTCAAAGACCTTGTGTAGTAAAGTCTGGAACTTGAAGGTCCTTCTTCGATGTGTTCTTTCTCCTTTGGATTAAGAGATGTAATCCGCAATCTTAATCCGGAGATGTCGTGAGTGGTCTTTTCTCGGATGACTTCGTATGAGGTTTGATATTCTTTTGCTGCTTCCCAGACTCTTTCCCAGTGAGGATGAGTGCTGGTATAATTCCAGCTTGCCCAATCTTTTGGCCATATCTTTCTTGGGATGCACCTATTTTGTTGGAAAAGGATTCTTTGTGCCTCGCTATATTCTTCTTCCATTGATAAAATGGACATGAGAAATTTCCACCATAATGACGCCTCTGCTTATGCCTGGACTTTTCCATTAATAATATTCACTGGCCTATGAAACATGAATACCTTTGCTGTGTAGGAATCGTTGAAATATTTTATCCAATATCTTCTAGGTTTAAACCACAGTAAAAATACTTTAAGAGCTGGTTCAATGTTATCAAAATCCTTGAAGACGTTGCATTTGAATTCCATGAAAATATAATACTGATGGCATAGGTACCAGAAAAATCATAATAGTTTTTGGGGAAAATCCTTGGCTTGGGCTATGAATATATGGCAGAATGGATATTCTAGGTTGACTCCATAAGGCTTAAGAATAGATCATCCATATTGTCGGAAAACTTGGAGCTCATAATAAGTTCTTCTTTCCATTAAAATTGATGGATCAAAGGGATCCATGAGGTTGAACAACTCCGACGGATAATCTATTAGTTCAATGAGCTTGTTCCTGGTACATTTGAAAACATGAAGATATGGCTGAATAATTTTTGCTTTGACATCATCTTCGCTGGGGAAAATCTCTTTGAGAATTCTTTTGGCCAGGATAGAAAATCTGCGACAGTCTTGGGGAAAATCTCTTTGTCATTTCTTTGATATCCTTTCAGGTTTTGTCATTTCTTGATTGCCATTGCCAAGACTGTCTAGAAGACCCAATTGGAGAATATGATGAATACCATCTGCGTCATTGGGAAAGATTTGACCTCAACAAGACCAAACCAAAATCCAAGAAAAGGGGAAAACCACTGAAAATGATTTTTGAGCCAAATATAAAAATAAAGACCCTTCAATTGGCTCATTAAGCCGTCCAGGTAAATATGAATTTCTTATTAGTTACAAACCCCAGGAATGACCAAAATTACTAGAAAAATTCACTCTAAGTTGGGAAGATAGTGAAACCACACCCAAACCCAAATAAATCACCATCAGCTCATACCCCAGAATCCAAAAAGTCACCTGAACATAAAATTTCACCAACTCAAAAAACCTCAAATCCCACACAACCACAAATATTCATGCTAAGCCCTTCAAGCTCCAGCCATACCCAAGATTTTCCTACACATCAACCTTTTGAAAAAGAGGGTATAAGCCATGCTACGAAAATTTCCAAGAAAAACATAGTGCTACCTACTGAAGAAAACCCCTAACAAGTGACATTGAAACAACAATGAACTGGCAATCAGAAAACTCCATCTGCCAAAACAAAATGTCAAACAACATTGGCAATACCATAAAGAACGTGGCCCATACACAAAACAAAATGACGAGAAAAGTGGAAACAATTGAAAAAAAGGTAGAGCATACATCGTCTCACCATGCAGGACTAATCAAAGCATTGGAACTAATGTTGGCAAATTTACAACATAATATTTGTCCGCCAGGAACTTCACTTTTCCAATTCTTCCAACAACAACAAAAGGAGACAATTTCCATCAGAGAACAAATTCAACTTTTAAGAAATGACCACTTTGAGATACAAAAGACCCCAGTTTTTCCCTCAAAACCTACCTTCTTCCCTATAGCGCCACAAGAATATTCCCCACCTAATTTGGACTACACCTTTTCTACTTTTTCACCTACCTCACAAAATCCAATCTCTTTCACCCAACCCTTAAAAGAAGAACATGATTTTGATATTGCAAAAATAGTTTGGTAAAGGAAAAATGTTCTTGCGGCAAAAATCAAACCAAGAAAAGGCGAGATCATGGTGAAAGTTCAAAAGGGTCCAACCCCGAAAATCTGATTATTTCTGTCCAGAAGGCTCCAAACCTCTATGTCTCCCAGCAAAGAAACATATCAGAAGAAGATACCCTATTGTCAGAATATCTAAATTCATCAGACGATGAAATAATGGAAGATAGCTCTCAATCAAGCAATGAATCCACAACAAACTCTTCCGAAAACGACAATCCCCCAATATTTGTAAACTAGCTAAGAGACCTAGAAATATCTGAAGTAGATGAGGAACAAGAAGGCAAGATAGATGAATCAATCCTAGAAAGAAGATATGAGCCCATAGCGTCAAAACCAGTTGGAACTGTTTTCCACACTTTCACCTTAGATGACGTCAAGGTTTCAAAATTGCCTCAAAGGATCCAAAACTTCTATACTTGGATAGTGACCAAAAATTTGGTGGAACGGGAAAAGTATACCATCCTTTCAGAACTCACTTCGTGGTTCTCAGGAATCCTCAGAGATTGGTGGAACTCACTTGGAATTCAAGACAAAAATACTTTTCTTACTTCCCAAGATTTTGCCTTCAACATCAGGATCCTACATGAAGATTTTTGCGGAGATACTGGCCAAAGACAGGATAAAATGCGAAGACAACTCTTCGAGATAAAGTGTGTGTCATTCGACAGAAATGACATTGACAGGCATTTTCAAAAAATGGCCAAGATATACTTCGAGATCGGTGGAGACATCAATCTAAAGCAAGCCTTTGTCTTTTCCCTTCCAAAGTTGTTGGCAAGGCGAACCATGACCATCATTGAAGAAAAGTTTCAGTCCATAACAATCCCATAAATTGGTTACGTCAGGCAAGCTATTTTTGCTGCATTGGTTGACATTTGTACAAAGCTCTCTGCCCTAAAATAAATTATCCAACACAATCCAGCGCTTGACAAAGCATGTTGTAAATCTGATCTAATCACCGAATCAGGATGTTCCTGCCACACATCTAGGCGACGAAGAGAATTCAGGAGGTTCAGATGGCCAAGAATTCCAGATGGAAAATCAAGGTCCAAGAGACGCACAAAATATTTCAGACGTAGAAGACCAGGAAATTTTCACAAGAAAAACAGATGTTTTATTTGCCACAAGAGTGGACATTTTGCAAAAAATTGTCCCCAATCAAGAAGATCTGTCGAACTCCTTGAAAAAATTGAAGATTACACTGGCATACATCTAGGAAAAGAGGAGGACCTTGAATCCATATTCTCTATGGATGATGAACCTAGTGAAAAAACTTTATTCTCTCTTGATATCTATGAAGATCAAGGCAATGATCATTACCAAATTTCAGAACCAATGATCGAAGCCCGAGAGGAGATCAATGCTCTGTTAGTCGTTCCTTATGTAAAACTCAAAGTTTACTCATCCAAATGGGATAAACCAACTCGAGTTATTGCTTTCATCGACACTGGAGCTGCTTCCTCACTCATAAATCCTATTGTTCTCCCTGAAGATCAATGGATGCCGCACTTTAAGGATTTTAACATTGCATCAAATGGAATCCTGACTACCACCGTCATCACAAAGCATCCGGTCACAATTGAGTTCTTTCCAGGATTGAAGTACAGAACCAAACTGATAGGGTCAGATGTACCAGGAAAAGATCTTATTCTTGGATTCGACATTTACAAACAACTTAGAGATCAACTCCAGATCAAAGCTAACAGGATAGGTTTTAAGAAGCAGTTCAAACCTTATTCTGAGGTTCCAAGGCTATTCCAAATCACCAACGACGAACAAATCAAAGAGATTGAGCAAAATCTCATTGAGCATTCATGTGCTGAATCCCACAAGGACTTCATGAAGAAATGGAAAAGCTCGTTATGAAAAAACGAAGAGTTTTTTATCGAGCTCCCTTTCAAGAAGAATGAAAACATCAATCTAACAAAAACCAGTCATTCAGGCATGAATCCAAACCATCTTCAGCTTGCAAAGAAAGAATATGAAAAACTCTTAGAATTTGATCTAATAGAGCCATCAAATTCACAGTGGGTGTGAGCACCTAATTTTTGCCCTACATGAAAATAACTCCTAAAAATAAATCAAAAATAATTTTTAAGGGATTTTAGAGTTTTTCTTTATTTAATTGCATTTCATGCATTTTCAATATTTTAAAATCATACAAAAATCAAAAAAATTGTCACGTTTTAATTTTAGGCTATCTTAGGTTTAATTTGCATTTAGGAGTTAATTATATTGCCAAATGTATCTTTTAAATAACTAAAAATAAAAAAAATTGCATTCTTAGGTTAATTAATTAATTAGTTACATTAATCCGTCTTTAGGCAAAATAAATAAATAGGCTAGCCATATAAAAATTAGATTTAATTAAGGTTTAAGTTTTAAATGGCTAGAGTTTGTAAAAACTTAATAAAGAAGGAAAAGGAAGAATTTGGTTGTATGTAATTGGGCCAAAAGAGGTGGCCCAAATGCTTAAACCCATTAGCCCCAAAAAAAATCGGACCCCTTAGAAAACCCTCCCAAGCAGAAGCAAACGACGCACACATAGAAGATCCCCCCCCCCCCCTTTTTCAAGAAGACGACGTCATTCCTCTGCCCCCTCTTCAGCAACAGCTTCCCCCCCCCCCCCCCACACTCTCCTCTTCTCACCTTTCCCATTCATGAACATACACAAGCACACACAAAAAGGGAGACGGAAAAAAAACTTAGAAAAGGATCTAAAGGCAAGAGTTGGGGAACAATTTTCCGGGTTTAGAAGCTGCTGGATTTGAACTCATGAGGCTGCTGATTACTGCTTGGTTGCTCCTATTTAATCAAGCTCCATTTGCCCTCAAACTTAACCTTTATTTGGTCATTGCCTTATATTTCTTTGCTTTAGGTATGTAAATCCTAACTTATTCTCTTATTCTGAATTATGGATGAAACTTTGTTGTATACCTGCTAAGTCTCATACTGATTAAGAGATGTTTTCCTAAGCTTCAAGTTCTGTTGCTTTTTCTCTTATTCTTAATCGATGTTTAATGCTGAATATATTGTTCTCCACTAAGATTTTGAGTTGTTTGAATAGGGTCTTGATGGATTTGAATAATTTAGGAAAGTCTAATTTTTTTTTATTTATGAATCTATGATGGTGGTTCGAATTTAATCTAGATCTACTTGTGTTGAAGGTCCTGAATGAAAGATTTTAAACATCACTGAAGTCATTGAGTCAATCAGCTCCCTCCTACGTTATTGTAGAAGTTGCCGGTTGTGGAAATCATTTTATAATGACATGAGGAGTAATTAATTACACTGCTATAACCTTGTTTCTGATCTCAGTAGCTTGAATTGAATCTCTGTGAACTTACTAAGCAAATTACTAGCAAAATATACATATGCATGTTTGTGTTTTTTTTGTGTAATCCACAATTTCAGAATATCAATAAAATGGCGAACCACATGGTCGTGTCCGTCAGATTCATTTGAAAATAGATGCTTCACTTGCTCCACTAAATCATCTGTATTTCTTTATGTTATAATACACTTTCAACAAAATCCTCCAACAAATAAAACAAATGAAGTGAAAAGAAAAAGAGAGCAGTGGAGCTTTCATTTTGTTTCTACTCTTAGAAGAAAGGAACCTCTGCTTCTATATCTGATGTCGGGGTCTGTGAATCCAAAGGAACAAACCAAAGGAAAAGATTTGAGTCAAATTTATCTCATTTCGATTTTTACTTTGGTTGATTATCAAGGAGCATAAAGGTATAGAGGTGTCAACTCAAAGTTGATCCAATGGAAAGAGTACTATTTTATATTAGTTTGAATATTGGAGGAATAAAAACTTGCTATATTTACGACAGTGGTTAACAGTTTGAAATGCACTAAAATGGAAAGTAGGCAGTAGTTGAAATTTTTGGAGAGAAACCTTGCGAACTTGGCATTTTTTTTTGTAAATTATTACAACTACGGGTACGGTTCCGTGACATGGTTGTGATGCAAAATTAGATTAAAGTAGGAGCATCTTTAGTTTTCCTTAGAAGAAAAAATATATAAACCTTTTCTTAAAATAATTTGAGGTGTACCATACACAAATAAAATCCATAAGCTATGGCCCTCGCATTAATATTAACTTAGTATAGAAAAACAACCTTTTTTTACACGCGCTAGTTGCTTTAGGCGCGATTAATATACCATCGTGACTATGGGTACGGTTCCCGTGACATAGTTACGATGCCTAGTTCCAAAATTCGGGGGTGCATTTCATGTAACCCGATCATAACAACTTTAAATATTAATAAAAATAAACGTATCGCGAATCGCAGGTACATTTCATGTAGCGTAATTTGTGGTATGTTCCAAAACGGCAAGTGTACGACAATCGTAACTTGTTTAAGAAACAATTCCATAAATCCTAAAAGCAGTTTAAAGTAATTAAAAGCGGCTATAAAATTAAAAATGCATATTATGTTTAAAATATGTAGCAAATTAGATAATAGGGCAATATTAATAGTTTAAGCGACCGTGCTAGAATCACGGAACCCGAAAATGCTTAACACCTTCTCCCGGGTTAACAGAATTCCTTACTTAGAATTTCTGGTTCGCAGACTTTTTAAAAATAAAGTCAAAATTTCCTCGATTTGGGATTTCAAAATAAACCGATGACTTGGGACACCAAATAATTATCCCAAGTGGCGAATCTGATAAATTTAATAAAATAATACCATTTTGATTAATGTCACTTTAATTAGAAAAACTCCCTTATATCCCCCTCGGGTGGTCAAAAGGAAGTGTGACAGCTCTGGCGACTCTGCTGAGGACCATAACCCAGAACATTTGGTTTAGGGTTCAAGAATTCGAACTTAGAATGACTGTTATACTTGGCTTTATTTATTATCTGATTTTTATATGTTTGGGCCTAATGTACTAAATGCCGCTTTTTACCGCTTTGATATTGTTTGAATTGTATATAAACTGTTACGAAATCCTCTTCTCTCTGAGTCTTCTAAATCATCTGGGAAGTGTACACTTCATGTAACTTATTTTCTGTTAGAGTCATATCCCAATTTTAGAACGAGGTTCGGACAAGGTGCAAAGCCGGTGAAACTTCTGTATTACCAGTATGCTGCCCCCCATCGGCTCGAGCTGTCTGCTCGGGTAAGCCAGGTCTAGAACAAATACACCAGGTTTTTAAACCTAGAATAACATAGCCTTATGCCGGATCCCTAGTAGGAACGCTTATTTGCATCACATGCAATTGACATTGGGGACTCAACATAGGGGTTGAGTCCGTCTAGGATAGGTGTACCCAAATTAAAAAGACCATCCTGATGCATCTTACGTGCTACTTTCGCATCTGTTTGTTTCGGTTTGCATAGTCGGAATGATTTGTGAAGATGAGGAACTTGATCTGGCACTGAAGGCCATTGCAGCCATTGCCGAGATAGAAGAAAAGCCAAAATATGGTCGCCAAGCATGAAAGTTCCCCATCAGAGGGGAGTATCGGTATCCAGTCTTGCTATCCTTTCTGCGTCCGGATTATCTTAGAGTGTGGTACGAATATTTTAATTTATTGTCTTACTTTCTGATGTAAACCCTTCTATCTTCAAAAATTGAAAAAAATATCAAAAAAACGAAAAATAAAAAATATCAAATGAAATTAATATTTCATTGTCCAGGAATGTCTCTTTTCTTAATCTTGTCATTTTTCTTATTCTCTTTTTTGTTCTGTCAAATGCAGATTTCAATAACATGACATGCTTGCGGACTTCATGCTCGGATCCTAAAATGTTGTCAGAAATTGAAATAATGAATCAAGAATTAGATTGCAATGAAGATAAGTTTTAGGAAATAAAACAAAGAGTTGGAACAGTTAAAGGAAAATTGGCTCCAAATTGGAAAGATTCCTACATGGTAACAAAGGTACTACAAAGAGAGCGTCGTACCTGGGAAATGTCGAAGGAAAAGATCCTGAAACAACTCTCAACCCAGGTGCAGTCAAAAGGTACTATGTTGGATCTTCTATATAACAATAATGTTCTCCGGTTGAGATGAAGAAGGCTTTTATTTTCGTTACCCAAACACTATCAATCCTTTGAAAACCCTTTGAGCTGGTTACTTTTCTTTGATTACCCTCTTTGAAACTTGAAAGTGTTATTGAATAAAAAATAAAAAATGAAATGAAAAAAAATGAAAAGAGAAAAAAAGAAAAATTACAAAAAAGGAAGAAAAGGGCAAAAAGAAAAAGAGAAGAAAAGAAAGATACAAAAAAGAGGGGGAAGAAAAGACAATGAAATGAAAAAAAAAGAGGAAAAAGAAAGGGAAAACAAAACAAAACAGAAAACAAAAGAAAATCAAAAAGAAAGTTTCCTGAACTATGTTCGACTTGATTCCGAAAGGATACGTAGACAACTTCTCTCTGGGGTTCAGTCACACCAAAACAAAAATTCAATTTCCCCCCAAAGTGAAAGTGGAACAGATGTTATAATGATTCAGTGACGGTTCGCCAAAAGATTCCAAAGTTGTAATTTGATCCAAATTCCTTTTACTCTGAACCCTGTTCAAGTCCTTCCGATCAATCAATGAGAATGTTTAAGAATCGGAGAACGTAACTATTTAGATCTAATACAATCAAGATGAGAGAAATAAAATGAGAGAGTTTTATTGGTGAAAACTCACACGGGCACCGTAAGGCGATAGTGAGCAGAGAAATTGAAGATGAGAGAGTCTTGTTTGTGAAAACTCGTAAAGAGCACTATAAGGCGACGGTGAGAAGAGAAATGAGAGAGGTTAATTGGCGAAAACCCGCAAAGGGCGCCGTTGATCGAAAAGAAGGAATACCTTACAACCATTGACACTGAAAGAGTCCTGGCAAGGTTTCTCGATTTTGAGGCAAAAGTTGTGATGAATTTCTCAGAGTCGGACGGTTTACACAGATCATGCATCCAGTCCAAAAGGCATGTCATGTTCATTGAAGTCCGCATGTACCCCAGATAAGTCCTTCTTCCTTTCCTCGAAAGGGACACTACTTGTTTTAAATTCATCATCCTGTCCATTATTTATTTTTCTTTGAATTCCTTTCGGTCTAACTCTATTCCGCAACTGAGACAAAGAAGGGATGAGAAGACTGATTTACAGGGTTCTCATTTGACATGAGCTAATATACAAGAAGACACCCAGCCTTCGCAAGGGCATCAAGTCGACTTCGACCGGCCATGATGGCTGATGTTTTGAAATTAAAAACTCTTAGAAGTTGAAAAGGTTGAGTTCCACGTGGCTAATCGTCTCAGCAAAGATTTGAAAAAGCCAAGGTACCCCAAATGCTCTGAAATTGATGTTGGAAGAAAGAAGCCGGAAGTGAAAGGCCTACGAAGGCAGAATAAAGTCAAAAAGGTTGAGTTCCACCGACCAACTGTCATGGCAAAATCTGGAAAAAATCAGAGGTTCTCAGGGCCTGAAATGAAATCGGTCCTCAAGAAACGAGCAGTTGCAATTGAGATCTTCATCAAAGAAGCCGGGCCAAGATCAAGTGATTGAAACAATCAAGGCCACAAAACCAACCACCATTTCAAACTAACAATTGTTCGTTGTTTGAAAACATGAAACAGGTACAATCCAAAGCAACCTTGCAAGAAGCAGGTGCAACCAAAGAGAAACTGTGCAAGGTCTAGAAACAGCTTTGAAGCAATAATCAATCCAAAAGGGAAGTCTCCTCCGAATTCTTTCCTGCATTTTTATTCATTTTCTTAAAACAAAAAGAAGAAGAAAGAAGAAAAATTCAAAATCATGGTAGCCTAGGGTCCCCAATCTCTAGTTACGTTTTTCCAACATAGGGTCTCCACTCCCTAGTTGATTTTATTTTACGCATAGGGTCTTCACTCCCTACTTGAAGTTATTTTAGACATAGGGTCTCCACTTCCTAGTCGTGTTTCCAACATAGGGTCTCCACTCCCTAGTTGAGTTTATTTTTAGATATAAGGTCTCCACTCCCTAGTCGCCTTTCCAACATAGGGTCTCCACTCCCTAGTAGACTTTATTTTAGACATAGGGTCTCCACTCTCTAGTCGTCTTTCCAATATAGGGTCTCCACTCCCTAGTTGAGTTTATTTTAGACATAGGGTCTCCACTCCCTAGTCGCCTTTCCAACATAGGGTCTCCATCCTAATTGAATTTATTTTAGACATAGGGTCTCCACTCCCTAGTCGCTTTTCCAACATAAGGTCTCCACTCCCTAGTTGAATTTATTTTAGACATAGGGTATCCACTCCCTAGTCGCCTTTCCAACATAGGGTCTTCACTCCCTAGTTGAGTTTATTTTTAGACATAGGGTCTCCACTCCCTAGTCGCATTTCCAACATAGGGTCTCCACTCCCTAGTTGAGTTTAATTTTTAGACAGAGTCTCCACTCCCTAGTCGCTTTTCCAACATAGGGTCTCCACTTCCTGGTTGAGTTTATTTTTATACATACGGTCTCCACTCCCTAGTCGCCTTTCCAACATAAGGTCTCCACTCCCTAGTTGAGTCTATTTTTAGACATAGGGTCTCCACTCCCTAGTCTCCTTTCCAACATAGAGTTTCCACTACCTAGTCGATTTTATTTTAGATATAGGGTCTCCACTCCCTAGTCGCTTTCGCAACAAAGGGTCTCCACTCCCTAGTTGATTTTATTTTAGACATAGGGTCTCCACTTCCTAATCGCTTTTCCAACATAGGGTCTTCACTCTCTAGTTGAGTTTTTTTTAGACATAGGGTCTCCACTCCGTAGTCGCTTTTCTAATATAGGGTCTCCACTCCCTGGTTGAGTTTATTTTTAGACATAGGGTCTCCACTCCCTAGTCGCCTTTCCAACATAGGGTCTCCACTCCCTAGTCGCCTTTCCAACATAAGCTATCCACTCCCTAGTTGATTTTATTTTAGACATAGGGTCTCCACTCCCTAGTCGCTTTCCCAACATAGGGTCTCCACTCCCTAGTCGCTTTTCTAACATAGGGTCTACACTCCCTAGTTGAGTTTATTTTAGACATATGGTCTCCACTCCCTAGTCGCCTTTCCAACATAGGGTCTTCACTCCCTAGTTGACTTTATTTTAGACATAGGGTCTCCATTCCCTAGTCGTATTTCCAACATAGGGTCTCCACTCCCTAGTTGAGTTTATTTTTAGACATAGGGTCTCCACTCCGTAGTTGAGTTTATTTTTAAACATAGGGTCTCCACTCCCTAGTCGCCTTTCCAACATAGGATCTCCACCCCCTAGTTGATTTTATCTTAGACATAGGGTCTCCACTCCCAAGTCGCTTTTTAACATAAGGTCTCCACTCCCTAGTTGATTTTATTGTAGACATAGGGTCTCTACTCCCTAGTCGCTTTTCCAACATAGGGTCTCCACTCCTTAGTTGAAGTTATTTAGGCATAGGGTCTCTACTCCCTAGTCGTTTTTCCAACATAGGGTCTTCATTCCCTGGTTGATTTTAATATAGATATAGGGCTCCACTACCTAATATCTTTTCCCAAGGATACACAATACTGATTTTATTGTTTTCAATAAAAAACAGTTTAGATTTTGTTACAATTAATCACGAAATTTTCCTAGCGAAAACTGGGGTAGAAAAATTTCATTCGTTTGTTTTCTTTGGTGCCTAAATAGGTTTTCACCGTGAGGAACAAGGTTTGAGATAAACAAAATAAGAATTCCCAATCTAGAATAAAAGAAAAAAAAAGAAAGAAAAGAAAAGAAGTTAAGCTCTAAGTGCAGAAGCGAAGAAAAGATGCGGACTGCCCAAGATGTGATTGAAGTCACAAGCTTTGCATGTCCCGCCTTGATCCGAAGAGCTGAAGAAAAATGAACCAGCATTCGCAGCTAATGAGCATCAAGATTCAGATCAGAGTCCGCATCCAGTCAAGACTCAAGATCGAGCTTCAGAAGATTTATAGACAAGAATCTTGTAACTCATACTTGATAGACTTAGCTAGTTTAGCTTTTTATTTTTTATTTCGGTGTAATAAGGAGATCAACAAGCAGAAACGACAGCAACAGCAGTGAAATCACAGTCTCGGTAGTCCCAGCTACTAAAATTTCCAGAACTACACCGACCTGATTCCTTTATAGCCAAGGATATGTAGGCAACCTCCGAAGCAAGGTTCGGTCAAACTTTTTCAAAATTCTTCCAAAATAGAGTTTTAAACAGGCAAAAATTGCTCGTAATTGCTCACTTTATCTTTTTTCGAAAACTCTTCATGTTTCCGAGCAAAGAGGGACAGCTGTGAGCACCTAATTTTTGCCTTACATGAAAATAATTCCTAAAAATAAACCAAAAATAATTTTTAAGGGATTTTAGAAGTTTTTTTATTTAATTGCATTTCATGCATTTTCAATATTTTAAAATCATAGAAAAATCACAAAAAATTGTCACGTTATAATTTCAAGCTATCTTAGGTTTAATTTGCATTTAGAACTTAATTATATTGCCATATGCATCTTTTAAATAACTAAAAATAAAAAAAATGCATTCTTATGTTAATTAATTAATTAGTTGCATTAATCCATCATTAGGCAAAATAAATAAATAGGCTAGCCATATAAAATTAGATTTAATTAAGGTTTGAGTTTTAAATGGCTAGAGTTTGCAAAAACTTAATAAAGAAGGAAAAGGAAGAATTTGGTTGTATGGAATTGGGCCAAAAGAGGTGGCCCAAATGCTTAAACCCATTAGCCCCAAACCCACTACCCCTTAATTAAAAACCTAGATATATTAAAAGGGACCTAGACCTAACATGAGAGGCTAGATCTAAGACAAAAATCGGACCCCTTAGAAAACCATCCCAAGCAGAAGCAAACGACGCACCCCTCATTAGATTCCCCCCCCCCCCCCGCCTTTTCAAGAGGTCGGCGTCATTCCTCTGCCCCCTCTTCAGTCACAGCTTCCCCCCACACTCTTCTCTTCTCACCTTTCCCGTTCATGTACATACACAAGCACACACAAAAAGGGAGACAAAAAAAAACTTAGAAAAGGATCTAAAGGAAAGAGTTGGGGAACAATTTTTCGGGTTTAGAAGCTGCTGGATTTGAACTCGTGAGGCTGCTGATTACTGCTTGGCTGCTCCTATTTAATCAAGCTTCATTTGCCCTCAAACTTGACCTTTATTTGGTCATTGCCTTCTATTTCTTTGCTTTAGGTATGTAAATCCTAACTTATTATCTTATTCTGAATTATGGATTAAACTTTATTGTATACCTGTTAAGACTCATACTGATTAAGAGATGTTTTCCTAAGTTTCAAGTTCTGTTGCTTTTTTTTTATTATTCTTAATCGATGTTTAATGCTGAATGTATTGTTCTCCACTAAGATTTTGAGTTGTTGGAATAGGCTCTTGATGGATTTGAATAAGTTAGGAAAGTCTATTTTTTTATTTATGAATCTATGATGGTGGTTCGAATTTCATCTAGATCTGCTTGAGTTGAAGGTCCTGAATGAAAGATTTTAAACATCACTGAAGCCATTGAGTCAATCAGCTCCCTCCTACGTTATTGTAGAAGTTGCCGGTTGTGGAAATCATTTTATACTGACATGAGGATTAATTAATTATACTGCTATAGCCTTGTTTCTGATCTCAGTAGCTTGAATCGAATCTCTGTGCACTTACTAAGCAAATTACTAGCAAAATATACATAGGCATATTTGTGTTTGTTTTTGTTTAATCCACAATTTACAGAATATCAATAAAATGGCGAACCACAAGGTCATGTTCGTCAGATTCATTTGAAAATAGATGTTTCACTTGCTCCGTTAAATCATCTGTATTTCTTTATGTTATAATACACTTTCAACAAAATCCTCCAACAAATAAAACAAATGAAGTGAAAAGAAAAAGAAAACAGTGGAGCTTTCATTTTGCTTCTACTCTTAGAAGAAAGGAACCCCTGCTTCTATAATCGATGTCGGGGTCTGTGAAGCTAAAGGAACAAACCAAAGGAAAAGATTCGAGTCAAATTTGTCTCATTTTGATTTTTACCTTGGTTGATTATCAAGGAGCATAAAGGTATAGAGGTGTCAGCTCAAAGTTGATCCAATGTAAAGGGTATTATTTTATATTAGTTTGAATAGTGGAGGAATTAAAACTTGCTATAGTTAAGAAAGTGGTTAACAATCTGGGATGCACTAAAATGGAAAGTAGGAAGTAGTTGAAATTTTTGGAGAGAAATCTTGCGAACTTGGCTTCTTCTTTTTTTTTTGTAAATTATTACAACTACGGGTACGATTCCCGTGACATGTGATGCCAAATTAGATTAAAGTAGGAGCATCTTTAGTTTGCCTTAGAAGAAAAATATATAAACTTTTTCTTAAAATAATTTTAGGTGTGCCATACACAAATAAAAATCTATAAGGTATGGCCCTCACATTAATATAAACTTAGTATAGAAAAACACCCTTTTTTACACGCGCTAGTTGCTTTAGGCGCGATTAATAAATCATCGTGACTATGGGTACGGTTGTCGTGACATAGTTACGATGCCTAGTTCCAAAATTCGGGGGTGCATTTCATGTAACCCGATCATAAAAACTTTGAATATTAATAAAAATAAACGTATCGCGAATCGTGGGTGCATTTCATGTAGCGTGATTTGTGGTGTGTTCCAAAACGGCAAGTGTACGACAATCGTAACTTGTTCAAAAAATAATTCCATAAATTCTAAAAGCAGTTTAAAGTAATTAAAAGAGGCTATAAAATTAAAAATGCACAATATGTTTAAAACATGTAGTAAATCAGATAATAGACCAATATTAATAGTTTAAGCGACCGTGCTAGAACCACGAAGCTCGAGAATGCTTAACACCTTCTCCCGGGTTAACAGAATTCCTTACTTAGAATTTCTGGTTCACAGACTTTTTAAAAATAATTAAATTTCCTCGATTTGGGATTTTAAAATAAATCGGTTAATTGGGACACCAAATAATTATCCCAAGTAGCGATTCTGATAAATTAAATAAAATAATTCTATTTCGATTAATGTCACTTTAATTGAAAAACTCCCTTATATCCCCCTCGGGTGGTCAAAAGGATGTGTGACAGCTCTGACAACTCTGCTGAGGACCATAACCCAGAACTTTTGGTGCAGTAAAAAGGAGGTGTGACAATGGGCATGTGAAGCATTTTATGTCAACAAAAGAGCTGAGAAGACAAGTGGAAAACTCAAGTTAGTTATTAACTACCAGCCACTTAACCACTTCCTCCAAGATGATAAATTCTTAATCCCAAAGAAACTCACTCTTTTCTCCTGCTAAGCCAAGGCCAAATATTTTTCCAAATTTGATCTAAAATCTGGATTTTGGCAATTTGGAATCTACCTTAAAGAAAGACCCAAAATGAAATTTTGCATCCCCGATCATCACTTCCAATGGAAAGTCATGCCATTCGGATTAAAAACTGCACCCTCTTTATTCCAAAAAGCCATGATAAATATTCCAACTCATCCTCCATACCTCCTTAGTTTACATTGATGACATCCTGTTATTTAGTGATATATTGGAAGAACATGTCAACTTGCTTCGTCAATTGAGGCATTGATAACACAGTACGGGATCATGCTTTCAGCAAAAAAGATGGTTCTTGCTCAAAAGGAGTTCTATTTTCTCGGAATGCATTTTGTCCAAGGTGAATACAGTCCAGGACCACATATATGTCAAGAATTACTCAAATTTTTGGATACCATCCTTACAACAAAGCGGATCCAACAATTCTTGGGTGTAATAAATTATGTAAGAGATTTCATCCCAAATATCTCTACATGCATTTCACCACTCGCAGAAAATCTCAAGAAAAATGCTCCATCATGGGGAGAGAAACAGGATGAAGCAGTCAGAGAAATAAAAGATATATCTAAAAATGTCAAGTCCCTCTACATCCCTTCAGATGGTAAGAAGATACTACAAACTGATGCCAACAATAAATATTGGAGTGCCATTCTATTTGCAGAAAAAGATGGCCAGAGAAACATATGCGGATATGCCAGCGGAAAGTTAAAAGATACCGAGCAGCATTATCACTTCACTTTCAAGGAAATTCTTGCAGTAAAGAATGGAATCAAGAAATTCAACTTTTTCTTGACACCGCAATAGTATTATATGATGGGATCGGGTTGCACGCCGCAACAAAGAGTAATAAGGGAGGACAGGTGGGAATGAGTTGCACGCCATAACAGGAGGAATAAGGGTGATATGTGTTGATGAGTAATAAGGGTGGACAAGTGGGATCGGGTTACACGCCGCAACAAGGAGGAATAAAAGTGAATATTGATTTGGTTGTTGTTTATATGATGGGATTAGGATGCGCCCCGCTTCAGTTGTTGTTATGTGTTCATATCTGTTGAGGTCTGTTATTGTGATGCTGGAACACCCTTAAGGATTAGTTATAGCTAAAACATTAGTGGAATAGTTGGATTCCGGATTTACCTAATGCCAGTTATTGCTTTATACACTTCGTATTTCCTTTTTGTTTATCATAAACTGTTGCAGCTTGTATATGTTGTATGCCCCGTCATAGCATCATCACTACTTCATCGAGGTTAGGCTCGGCACTTACCAGTACATGGGGTCGGGTATACTGATACTGCACTTTGCACTTTCTGTGCAGATTTTGGAGCTAGTGGCTGATCGCGAGGTTGGTTGCTATCATTGCACACTGGAGACCCAAGGTAGTCCTGCAGGAGTCCGTAGGCCCTGACGCCCCTTTCTATTTCATTTTATTTCCTTTTTATCTACTACCAAGACAGATGTAAACTTTTCATTCAGACCCTTATTTGTAGTAATCTTTGACAGTTCATGAGTTGTGATGCCAGTTCTAGGTGGATGTTACTTTGGTTTTCGTTATTGTATAAAGTTAAGCTTTTAGATTATTTTCTTCCGCAATTATTTTCGCTGGTTTATATTAATTCAGTCTTTAATATTTGAAAGATAAAAGAAAAAAAGGTAGAATATTCTGAAACGTTGGTCTGCCTAGCGAGTACAATGATAGGTGCTATCACGATCCCGACGGTGGGAAATTCGGGTCGTGACAAGTTGGTATCAGAGCTCTAGGTTACTTATGTCTCACAATTCACGGACAATGTTGGTAGAGTCTTAGGGATCGGTACGGAGACATCTGTGCTTATCCCCTAGAGGCTACAGAGTTATGAACAGTTTCACTTCTATTCATCTCTATAGTGTGATTTGATCTCTCAATGCTAATTAAACACTCTACTCTATTTTTTCGCAGATGGTAAGAACGTGTACTGCTTCATCAGCTGACTAGTAGCCCGAGCCCCCAGTAGCAGCTCCTGCGAGGGGTAGAGGTCGAGGTCGTGCTAGGGCCCGAGGAAAAGGCAGGGCTCAGCCTAGAGCTCGAGCAGTAGCACCAGTGGCAGAGCCTCATGTTGAGTTTGACAATGAGGTTCTAGCCCAGACAGTTCCAGCAGGACCAGCTCAGGTCCTAGAGGGGTTCATCGCTACTCCGGCATTCCAGGATGCTCTGTCTAGTGGGCCTTATGGAAAGTGTCACATAGGCATGCATATTCCCTATAGCACCAGCTATCTCTCATGCTGGAGGAGGAGCCCAGACTCCTGCTACTTGCACTCCGGAGTAGATGGCTCCCCAGTTTCAGACTCCAGCAGCTCAGCCAGTTGGGGTAGTTTAGCCGGATGTTGTGGCACAGACTGGTGATGCGTCAGCTATGTCTTCAGATACTTTGTAGAGGTTAGACAGGTTCACCAAGCTCTTTACTACGACCTATGATGGTACATCTTCAGAGGATCCCCAAGACTATTTGGACAGTTGCTATGAGGTTCTTCGGAACATGGGAATAGTGGATACCAATGGGGTCGACTTCGCTGCTTTTAGCTTATCAGGTTCCGCCAAGAAATGGTGGAGGGATTTTTGTTTGGCTAGACCAGTTGGGTCGCCTGCTTTGACTTGGGATCTGTTTTATTAGCTATTTCTTGAGAAGTTTCTTCCTGTCACTTAGAGGGAGAACTATCGAAGGCAGTTTGGGCGTCTCTAGCAGGGTTCTAAGATTGTCACTCAGTACGAGACCGGATTTATTGACTTGGCCTGTCATGTTTTTCTTATACTTCCCACCGAGAGAGAGAGGGTGATGAGGTTTGTTGAGGGACTCACTCAGCCTATTAGATTGCAGATGGCTAAGGAGACAGGGAGCGAGATTTCTTTCAAGGATGCGGCCAATGTGGCCCAGCGAGTTGAGGCAGTTCTATCTTAGGGGAGTGGTTAGGGGTTTGACAAGAGGCCTCATCATTCGGGTAGGTTCAGTGGTCCCTCGTCTGGAGGCAGGGATTCTTTTGGTAGGGGCCATCATCCCAGGTTGTTTCACTCAGCACTTCAGGCATCTCATGGAGCTTCAGGGGGGCGTGTTTCTTATGTACCTCCTTCAAGTTAGCCAACTCCTATTAGAGAACCTCCTCTTTAGAGCTATTATCATGGTCAGTCGGCTCGCCAGGGTTAGTTTCTGTTTCCTCAGCCGCAACATTTAGGTGGATGTTTTGAGTGCGATGAGTATGGTCATATCCGGAGGGCTTGTCCGAGATTAGTGGGTGTTCAGTCATAGAAACAGAGTTCTCGCACCATGATTCTGTCACTGCCCGCCTAGCCAGCTAGAGGTAGGGGTCAGCCCGCTAGAGGTGGAGGTCAGGCCATTAGAGGTGGAGGCCAAGCCACTAGAGGTGGAGGCCAGCCAGCAAGAAGCCATCCCAGGGATATAGTTTAGGGTGGTAGGGCCTAGCCCCAATGTAATGCTTTCCCAGCTAGGCCTGAGGTTGAGTCCTTCGATGCTGTTATCACAGGTACTATTTCGGTTTGTAGTAGAGATGTTTTAGTTCTGTTTGATCCAGGGTCTACATACTCCTATGTGTCATCTTATTTTGCTTCGTATTTGGTTGTACCTCGTGATTCTTTGAGTGCTCTTGTATATGTGTCTACACCAATGGGTGATTCTATTATAATAGATTAAGTTTATCGCTCGTGTGTGGTTATTATTGGGGCCTTGAGACCAGTGTAGATCTCTTACTTCTAGATATGGTGGATTTTGATGTCATTTTGGGGATGGATTGGTTATCCCCTTATCATGCTATATTGGACTGTCATGCTAAGACTGTGACTTTAGCATTACCGGGGTTGTCTCATTTAGAGTGGAGAAGGACTCCTGGTCATTCTACCATCAGGGTTATCTCATATATGAAGGCTCGGCGTATGGTTGATAAGGGATGTTTGGCCTATTTAGCGTATGTTTGTGATTCTAGTGTTGAGGTTCCTTCTATGGATTCTGTGCCCGTTGTCCGTGAGTTTCCAGAGGTATTTCCTCCAGACCTGCCGGGTATGCCACCCGACAGGGATATTGACTTTTGCATTATTTTGGTTTTGGGAACTCAGCCTATTTCTATTCCGTCATATCATATGGCCCCACCAGAGTTGAAAGAATTGAAGGAGCAGCTGGAAGACTTGCTTAATAAGGGCTTTATTAGACCTAGTGTCTCGCCCTGGGGTGCGCCTGTATTGTTTGTTAAGAAGAAGGATGGGTCGATGAGGATGTGCATAGATTATCGACAGTTAAACAAGGTCACCATAAAGAATAAGTATCCATTGTCGAGGATTGATGATTTATTTTATTAGCTTCAGGGTGCCAAAGTGTTTTTGAAGATTGATTTGAGATTTGGCTACCATCAATTGAGGATTAGGGCATCCGATGTCCCTAAGACAGCTTTCCGCACTCGGTACGACCATTATGAGTTCTTAGTGATGTCATTTGGGTTGACAAATGCCCCAACAGCTTTCACAGATTTGATGAACTGAGTGTTCAAGCCTTATTTGGATTCCTTCATGATTGTCTTTATTGATGATATTTTAATCTATTACCGCAGCCGGGAGGAGCACGAGAAGAATCTTTGAGTCGTTCTTTAGACTTTGAGAGACAATCAGTTATATGCAAAGTTTTCAAAGTGTGAGTTTTGGTTGAGTTTAGTATCATTCCTGGGTCATGTTGTATCGGCAGAGGGTGTTCAGGTGGATCCTAAGAAGATTGTGGCAGCCAAGGACTGGCCTAGACCCACATTAGCTACAGAGATCCGGAGCTTCTTGGGTTTGGCGGGTTATTACCGTCGGTTTGTGGAGGGGTTTTCATATATAGCAGCCCCGATGACCAGGTTGACCCAGAAGGGTGCCCAGTTCAGGAGGTCGAATGAGTGTTAGGCGAGCTTTCAGAAGCTCAAGACATCTTTGACTACGACACCGGGGTTGGTATTGCCCACAGGTTCAGGTCCATATACAGCTTATTGTGACACATCTCATATTAGAATTGGTGAGGTGTTGATGTAGAATGGCAAGGTTATTGCGTATGCTTCGCGACAGTTGAAGATTCACGAGAAAAATTATCCAGTTTATGATTTGGAGCTAGCAGTCATTTTTCACGCGTTGAAGATTTGGAGGCATTATTTATATGGCGTGTCATGTGAGGTGTTCACAGATCATAAGATTTTGCATTATTTGTTCAAGCAAAAGGATCTCAATTTGAGGCAGAGGAGGTGGTTGGAGCTATTGAAAGATTATGATATCACAATCTTGTATCATCCGGGGAAGGCCAATGTAGTGGCTGATGCTTTGAGTAGGAAGTCAGCCAGTATGGGCAGTCTTGCGTATATTCCAGTCGGTGAGAGACCGCTTGCCTTGGATGTTCAGGCTTTATCCAATCAGTTTGGAGATGATGGAGTTTTAAGAATGCATGGTCGTATTTGTGTGCCTAATATGGATGGACTTCGTGAGTTGATTCTAGAGGAGTCCCATAGTTCCCGGTATTCCATTCCTCCGGGTGTCGCTAAGATATATCAGGATTTGCGGTAGCATTATTGATAGAGGAGGATGGAGAAGGATATTGTTGCATATGTAGCTCGGTGTTTGAATTGTCAATAGGTAAAGTGAGAGCATCAGAGACCTGGTGGTTTTCTTCAGAAGATTAAGATTCCTGAGTGGAAGCGGGAGCGTATCACGATAAACTTCGTTGTTGGACTACTCATAGGAAGTTCGATGCGGTATGGGTTATTATTGATAGGCTAACTAAGTCGGCGCATTTCATTCCTGTGGTAGTCTCCTATTCTTCAGAGAGGTTAGCTGACTAACAATTGCCCTCAATACGAATGGATCATTAACAAAATTTAAACTTAGAAAAACTATGGATCAAGTGTGACACAAGAGCATCAAGAATTGACTCATTACATCAAAGAACTCTCTCAATTACTTTGGTCGCTGTGGACCCCAAACTCACACATCCTCAACTCTCCCTAAGCAAACCTCACCTTTTTAGAGTATAAGCACGCAAACCAAGGTTAATGGGAAGTCACTCGTCTCTCTTAAGGAAAGGTCACAAGTCCGGCTCTAAGTACCATATGCTTGACCCTCATGTAAGTATCCACTAATGCGAGCGTCATCCAACTCAAGATCATATAGGGTTTTTGTGGAGTCAATGTGAAAGCTTTTGGTTCAGGGTAGGAAAAGTTGTTGGTCTATATGAGTTCCATCTTCCCTTAAACACTTCTTTTGATTCATTTTGGCATAGTTCTCTTTGACTCTTTGAGTATTTCACTTCTTTTCAAGGGGTTAGAGAGACACATTGTCACTCTTTCTTATGCAATTCAAAGTATTTCTCCTTTTCTACTTTTTTCCACAACTCTTTCACTTTTGTTTTTCTTGAATCCCATTTTATTCTTTGCACATTGGGATTTCTTTGTCTTTTTCTTTTCTTTCTTTTTCATCGCCTTCCTTTCCTGTTGCTTTTGTTCCTTTTACCACCTTGTTTCCTTTCTTGTCTCCCCCCCCCCAAACTTAGACTTTTGCCATTACTTAAGGGACGATTTGGTTGCCAAGAGAAGGTATAATTTAGAACGGGTATAGGCTTGTAGCATTGGTTCTTAAAAGAAAAAGGTTTAAGGCTCAAAAGGGTTAGCTAATGATTATATCATTGGTAGGCTATGGAATTGTTCGACTATTGTTTGGATCAAGGAGAGCTTATAATCACTTCTCAAATCGAATTTCACTCAAAATTTTGCCTCAACAAACATTCAGGGCAAGTTATAGACCATTGGCTCAGGACATGGACTCACAATTCGATTTCTCACCACACACACTCAAGGATTGATAAAGACATAGAGTCGGGAGCCCACAACAACCTTAGACACGATTGAGCACACAATAGTCCCGAAAGACCACATGATGTTTGTTTGGTCAAAACAAGAGTCTCAAGGTCACTACTTTCACCATCCTAAACACAACCACTTGTCTTTGACCATCCCAAGTGAAGTTTTTCTTGAGGTACCCTTAACTATAAACTACTAAAAACGAGGGAAAATCAAAAACGGACTCAAACCCTTAAGAAGGTTGCCACGTCATCCATCATCGGGAAGAGCCACCCGGGTCGCACAATACTCCACTCTTGGAAAGAACCGCGACATTAAGAAAACCAAGGGTTTATTAAAAACGCCAAAATCGAAACAAAAAGGCTGCAACCCTATCTACTAAGCTAAGAATGAAAAATTTATACGAAAATAGAAAAGAGAATGAATATTTACAATAGGGGATTAGAATATACAACGAGGAATGAATATATATACAAAAATGTAACTTTATATACAGACCAAAGAGAAGATAAAAAGTGCGATAAAAGTAACTAAATGTAAAGTTATATACAGACCAAATAAAAAAATCAACAGAAACATAAACTAGGTCAACTAATATATACAATCATCCGGATAAAAAGTAGTGCGCACCCCCACAAATAAAAGCTGGCACTGTCCCCAATGCCAACTAAACAAATAAGCATAAAAAAATCAAGAGGAAAGGATATAGGAGCTCCCTAAGCCTCGTCTGTCTGCATGGGGACATGAATGGTCCACTGGTCCTCTGTATGTACGGGAACCTTAGACTGGTTCCTGGTCTCCTTCTGCTCAGCTGCTGGGACTGGGGCCTGGATCTGTACGGGCCGAATATCAGGAACATCCTGTGGCTGACTGGAGGAAGCCTCTGGTGGGTCCGACAACTGGATGATCGCCTCATCTGCACTAGGGAGCTTCCTCTTCTTCTTTGGAAGTTGTTGTGTCTCTGCTACTGGTGCTGCTGTTAGGGCTGGATCCTCGAATAGCAAGTCTAAAGGCAGCTGGTCTGCCTTCAGTTTGTCAACATCCTCCCTCAGCGCCTTCACAGACTCCTTGGAAGCCCGTGTTTTGTGCAGCTTATTGTGCTCTCTAGCAAGCTCCTTCAGGGCCTTGCCATGTGAATCCACCGCCTTAGCTAAGGCAGCCTGAGAATCGAGGATCTTTTGCTGGTTGGCAAGAATTTCCTTAAGTGAATCCTCGATAGACTGGGGCACCTGCACTGGCTGTGGTGCCGATTGAGCCACAATAGTAGAAGTCAATGTGGACAACTTGGATGAAGCAGTCGCCATCCAGTTGTTCAAGCTATGAAGTGTCTGGCTCTGCTGGTGGTTGGTGATAGGATGGGCCCGGGAAGATGGAATCCCCGGGCCAGCTAAAGTACAGGGACCAGCAGTAGTGGAAGGTCTGGGAGGCATGTCAGCAACTGTGGAAGTAGGCTTAGTGGAGGGCTCTACCGTAATCAGCTCTTCAGACTTTCCGGTTGGGGCAGAAGCAGGCGGCTTGTAATTTTTGTCCTTGGAGTTGTCTGACCCCTTCAAACTATACTATGAGAACGGAGCCACAAGTTTGACCTTTACGTCAAAAGGTCTCTTCTCCACCTCCAGGTCCCGGAAATACATAGTGAGGGTGCTGGGAAAAGGGTAGTTCCAGTCATGCTCAACCCCCACTGCAGAAATGACGCGGGACATCACATTGCCCACATTGATAGGATATCCTGCCATAATAGAAGCAACAAGAACAGCACGGACAAGTGGAATAGTCTGATCATGGGTAGTAGGGTCGAGCCGATTGCACACAAAAGTCAACCACCCTCTAGCCTCAAAGTTGAAAGTTCTCCGAAGTATTTTGTCCCCTGCTTGCAACCACTCTGGAACCGTACCCGAGATTGCCAGGTATGAAGCTAACCCAGACGAACCTCCTCGCCCATTGCCAACTTTTTATTGTAAAGGGACTCATCTTCATTATAGAACCCTAGGTTTTCATTTAGTGCCTTCCCGATAAATACCACATTTTTGTTTCTCACTTTGGTCACCTTAGTGCCCTTCAAGATGTGGGCCACATTGCTATAGAACTCCTTGACCATATGCTCATTTGCCTTCATACAATTATCTTTAAAGACCTCCCAACCCACCCGAACCTGAAACTGTCTATGTACATTGGGGTGTAGGGGTAGGAGGTCTCTGTCAATGAAACTCCTTTCAAGAATCAATTTTTGTGTCGTCCACCATTCCCTAAACTTGTGGAATGCCACCTGGATGACAAATCTATCCTCCCAAACAGCGGGATTCATAGTCTGGTCAACACCTCCAACCTACGGCACCCCACCCCCGGTAACTCCCCATTTCCCTCATCACCTCTAGCACCATCTCTAAATATTGATGTTGTGGGAGAGGTAGAGCATTCATCCCCACTACCTGCCGCTGAGCCCTCAGACAACCCAGAAGAAATGTTGATTGAGGCTCGAGCATCGGGGGAAGATGTAGGAGTGTCTCTATGTATGGCGTTCTCTGGATACGGGATGTAAAGAGGGACTGAATCTGAAAAGATCTCCCGAGAGGGCTCGTACTCACTCCCCGAGGTGTTAAGGGCTCTATCAGCCGCTTTGATTGCTTTCCTCATGTTCTTTATGTTTTGTCTAGACTGGGGAGTGAGTTTTACCATCCGTTGCTTCCCTCCCCGGGAGGAATTACCTCGGTCGGTTTGTTTGGCACCTTAACCTCGTTGTTTGACCAATATCTGCAAGCATACACATCTAACATGGTTAGTATCAGCATAGGCAGTGAAACAAGTCTTGAAATTGAATTGCAGACAGGAGGTTAAATGTTGCAGAAACAGTTGCAGAGCATGGCACCGCGGCCAGCACAAACAGGAGTGCGGCCGCACTAGGGGCACCGCAGACCGCGTAAAGGCGACCACGGTCCGCATTGGGACAAGGCCCTGGACAACATCTCTCTGATTCTCCCCACTACGGCCCGCACAAAAAGTAGTGCAGCCGCATTGGGGCACTGCGGTCCGCACTGATGTAAGGACTGTAACACCACCTCTCTGAATCCAACCACCGCGGCCCGCACAAAGTAGCATCGTGGCCGCGGTGGGCCAGCGAGGACGGCTTAAAGTGCAATGGTAAAGCGGACCGCGTCAGGGCATCGCGGACCACACAAAGGCGACCGCGGGCCGCAGAGAGTACTTTGAACAGGCACTAAGTTAGGGTTTAAGTTTTTGCTATTTTTGTTCAAGTTTTCCACCTAACCTGTCCCTACTCATTTTACCCAATTCACAAAGGTCTCTAAACACACAATATCCAACCATTACACTTTCCTAGGCTAACAAATGAAATAAAAACGAGAAGAAGAATAGACTCTAGCTACTGGGCATGAAAAACAAAACGAAATTATAATATAAAACAAAGAAAGATGATGAAATGTTACCAGATTGTGATGATGAGATGCAATTAATCAGGCTAAGGAAGAATTACTATCAAAAGAGAGAGTGAACAGTAGCTTTTAGGGGTCTGAGTGTTAAAATTTCGAAAAGTGTAAGCTGTGACCCTTGAGCTCTATTTATAGAAAAACAATGGGACCCAGCCTTACCTACCAGTGCGGCCGCACAAAACCGACCGCGGACCGCGCTGGGTTTGTTCAAAATGTAGCTTGAGCAGGCAACCTCCGCGGTCTGTACAAAATAGACCGCGACCGCGGAGGTCCACCGCTGTCCGCACTAAATGGAATGCGGCCATGGTGGCAAACTTCAGAGAGTACCACTTTTCACCATCATCAGTGCGGACCGCACAAAACAACCGCGGTCGCACTAGCAATCTTCAAAGACTGTTCAACTCTTTTTTCAAACTATTTTGCACTGCATCAACTCAATCCCTGCAACATCTCACAATCAGTTAGCTCAAAAATCAAACCTACACTACCAAGAAAACACAGAAAATAACAAAAAGGAAAAAAAAAGACATGGGTTGCCTCCCACACAGCGCCTGATTTAACGTCGCGGCACGACGCATGTTACTAGCACATTACTTTAGATGGAGAAGTGCCCCCACGTGGTTATCATCAAATTTCCCAAGATAATGCTTGACCTGATGTCCATTGACTCTAAACACTTCACCATTCTTGTTCCTTAGATCAAGAGCACCAAATGGGGTCACGAACACAACTTCAAACGGCCCACTCCACTTTGACTTGAGCTTACCCGGAAACCAACATAATCGGGAATTGAATAAGAGAACCATATCTCCAACCTTGAACTCCTTGCCCTGAGCATATTTGTCGTGAAGGTACTTCATTTTGTCCTCGTACAAGGATGAGCTGGAGTAAGCATGGAATCTAAACTCATCAAGCTCATTAAGTTGTTCAACCCGCAGATTTGCCGCAACATCCCATTCTAAGTTCAACTTCCTCAAAGCCCACATGAAATTGTGCTCTAATTCCACCGGAAGATGACAAGCTTTCCCAAACACTAACCGTTACGGTGACATACCAATCAGAGTTTTGTAAGCCGTCCGATAAGCCCAAAAAGCATCATCTAACTTTTTCGACCAATCGGTCCTATTAGCATTGACAGTTTTAGACAAGATACTCTTAATTTCTCTGTTGGAGACTTCCACTTGGCCACTAGCTTGAGGATGATAGGGGGTCGAAACCTTATGATTGACACCGTACTTAGAAAGCAACGTGTCGAAAGCCTTGTTGCAAAAGTGAGACCCCTCATCACTAATAATAGCACGAGTAGTGGCAAACCTTGTGAAGATACTCTTTTTCAAAAATGCCACAACACTCCGGGCTTCATTGTTGAGAAAAGCCACGGATTCAACCCATTTTGAGACATAGTCCACCGCCACGAGAATGTAAGTGTTCCCACAAGAGCTCACAAAAGGACCCATGAAATCGATGCCCCAAACATCAAAAATATCCACTTCGAGAATTGTATTGAGGGGCATCTCATCCCTTTTAGAAATTCCGCCGGCTCTTTGGCACTCATCACATCTCTTCACCAAATCGCATGTATCTTTAAACAAGGTAGGCCAGTAAAATCCGCAACTAAGCACTTTAGAAACCGTTCTCGCCCCGCCATGATAGCTACCATAGGGAGAGGAATGCCAAGCCTCCAAAATACCTAATTGTTCCTCCTCCGGGACACATCATCAAATCACACCATCCGTGCAAATCTTGAACAAGTATAGCTCATCCCAATAGAAATTCAAACTATCCCGCTTGAGCTTCTTCCTTTGGTTAGAAGAGAGCTCACACGGGATTATTCCAGTCACAAGGTAATTGGCAACATCGGCAAACCATGGCATATCCTTCATTGACACCGCAAGGAGTTGTTCATCGGGAAATGAATCATTGATCTCAAGGCCATCACAATGCCTCCCCTCCTCATCCAAACGGGACAAGTGGTCCACCACTTGATTCTCACTACCCTTTCGGTCAACAATTTCTAGATCAAACTCTTGAAGAAGTAACACCCATCTCATCAATCTCACATTGGAGTCTTTCTTGTTCATCAAATACCTAAGGGCAGCGTGATCGGTGTGCACTATAACTTTGGCCCCCATAAGGTAAGGCCGAAACTTTTTCATAGCAAACACAATAGCCAACAATTCTTTCTCGGTGACTGTATAGTTTCTTTGAGCCTCATTCATGGTCTTGCTTGCGTAGTACACCGGATGAAACATCTTGTTGATTCTTTGGCCAAAAACAGCCTCAACCGCAACGTCACTAGCATCACACATGAGCTCAAAGGGCAAGCTCCAATTTGGTGCGGTAATGATGGGGGTAGAAGTCAACTTGAGTTTAAGAAGCTCGAATGCTTGCATACAACTCTCATCGAACAAGAACTTTACATCTTTCTCTAGCAACTTGCACAACAGATGTACCACTTTAGAAAAATCCTTTATGAACCTCCAGTAGAAACCCGCGTGCCCTAGGAAACTCCTCACCCCTTTGACAGAAGTAGGGGGAAGGAGCCTCGAAATAACCTCAATCTTGGCCTTATCAACTTCAATTCCTTGCTTCGAGATCTTGTGACCCAACACTATACCTTCTTCTACCATAAAATGGAACTTTTCCCGATTGAGAACAAGGTTGGTGTCTTCACATCGGGCCAACACTCTATCCAAGTTTACCAAGCACTTCTCAAAAGAATCCCCAACCACGCTGAAATCATCCATGAAGACCTCCAAGATATCCTCCACCATGTCGGTGAAAATAGCCATCATGCAACATTGGAAGGTCGCCGGAGCATTACACAATCCAAATGGCATTCTAGAGAAAGCAAATGTGCCATAAGGACATGTAAAGGTGGTCTTCTCTTGGTCCTCCGAGGCAATTAGAATTTGATTATACCCCGAGTAACCATCCAGAAAACAATAGAAAGCCTGGCCCGCAAGACGATCAAGCATTTGGTAAAGGAATGGCAATGGGAAATGATCTTTTCTAGTCACCTTGTTCAGCTTCCGGTAATCCATACAAACTCTACACCCGGTGACCGTTCTAGTGTGAATGAGCTCATTGTTGTCATTGGTCACCACGGTCATACCATCCTTCTTCGGCACACATTGCACCGGAGAGGTTCACGAACTGTTACAAATAGGATAAACCACCCCTGCATCTAGCCACTTGATAACCTCTTTCTTCACCACCTCTTGCATCGCCTTATTTAGTCTTCTTTGATGCTCTAAGGAAGGCTTTGCATCCTCCTCCAAGATAATTTTGTGCATGCAAAATGCGGGGCTTATTCCCGGAATATCAGCTAAAGTCCATCCGATTGCCCTTTTCCGCTTTTGAAGAACCGCCAAGGTGGCCTCAACCTGCATGTTAGTAAGGAAAGAAGAAAGAATAACATGTAAAGTAGAATTTGAACCCAAGAATTCATACCTGAGGTGTGGAGGAAGTGGCTTCAACTCCAACACCGGTGGCTCCTCAATCGATGGCTTTGTTGGTGGAGTTTTGCGGTTTTCAAGATCCAAAGATAGCCTCCTAGGCTCATATGAATATGAACCCATACCATGCAATGCATTCACGCACTCCACTCTACTAGTATCATCATTGACATCCATATTAAGAAGCACAACCTCAAGGGGATCTTTAACATGGATCATGGAAGTGTCATCCACTATCACACCTGTGACAATGTCTACAAATGAACACACCTCCATGCTATTAGGTGACAACTCACCCGCTTCAACATCAACCAATGCCTTCCCCGTAGCTAGGAAAGGCCTACCAAAAATAATCGGTACTTCAAAGTCCACCTCACAATCCAATATGACAAAGTCGGCCGGCAGTATAAACTTATCCACCCGGACAAGTACATCATCGATTATGCCCAAGGGTCGCTTCATCGATCGATCCGCCATTAGAAGTCTCATTGAGGTGGATCGAGGTTTTCCGATTCCCAAAGTCTTAAAGACCGAGTACTGCATCATATTTATGCTAGCCCCCAAGTCACAAAGGGCCTTGGAAAAATCCGCACTTTCGATAATACAAGGGATAGTAAAAGCTCCGGGGTCCTCAAGTTTGGGTGCCATTGAATGCACTATGGCACTCACTTGATGGGTCATTTTAATTTTTTCACACTCTATCGACCTCTTCTTTGTTACCAAATCTTTCATGAACTTAGCGTACCCCGACATTTGCTCAAGTGCCTCCACCAAAGGCACATTGATTGTGAGGCTCTTCATCATGTCAATGAACATTTTGAATTGATTGTCACTCTTTTGCTTTGCTAACCGTTAAGGATAAGGTGGAGGTGGCCTAGGCAAAGGTGCCTTCGCCTTTGGTACAACCGGCTCGGGCATATCAATCGTGTGTTCCCTAGATGGGTTCACGGCATCTTGAGTCTCTACCTCGGCTTCATCATCAATATCAATCCGCACATCATTGTTCACATTTTGATTAACCACATCATCAACAATCAAAGGTACATCATCATCCCGCAACTCAACATCTTCATCCATAACTTGCTTTTGCTTTGAGGCATTCACATCACCGCCTCTCCCACTTTTTGTTGTAACCGCCATCACATGATTATTATTCCCACCCTTCGGGTTCACTACCGTATCACTTGGTAGCGCACCCTTGGGACGAGTATTCAACGCTTGAGAGATTTGGCCTAATTGCACCTCCAAGTTCCGGATAGATGTATTATGAGAAGCTAATTGGGCATTGGAATCTTGGTTTTTTTCATCGTTTGCTCGAACATGCTTTCAATTTGCCCTATATCACTCCCGGAGGAACTCAGACCTTGAGAAGGAAAGGGGTGGATTGTTCGGTTGTTGGTACATGGGCGGCCTTTGAAATCCTTGCCCCCGGTTGCCTTGGTTCCCGCTATTGTTCCACCCTCCTTGATTATTGTTGTTGCCCCAATTGTTGTTATTACCATTCCAATTCCCTTGGTTGCTTTGATTACCCCAATTGTTGTTTTGGTTGTTATTATTCCAATTGTCACCTCCTTGTTGTTGATTGTTGTTATTCCAATTACCTCAGCCTTGTTGTTGATTTTCCTAATTTCCTTGAAGACGCCATTGTTGATTCGAAGAGTTGCCTCTATTCCCTTGGTAGTTATTGACATATTGGACCTCTTCGCTTTGATCAACATAGCACTCATTTGAATAACCACCACCATCATTGTTGTTGTCATATTGTTCACAATTACCTTGAGGATGTTTCCCTCTTTACCTCCTTTTCAACATAGAAACACCTTCCATTGCATTGACTTGGCGCGGGTTTTGGACTTTTTGCAATTGTGTCTTTGCCAATTGATACATAGTTGTTGTAAGCTCGGCAATAGCTTGGCCATGATTGTGCAATTCCTTGTGCAAATGGATGACCGTAGGGTCACCTTGGGGCGCATTTGCTCGGCTTTGCCATGCCGAAGAGGTGTCAGCCATTTCATCAAGTACATCACATGCCTCTTGGTAAGAAAGTTTCATAAAGTTCCCTCCAGCCAATTGGTTCACAATGCATTGATTCGTGGTGTTGATGCCCCGATAAAAGGTTTGTTGAATCATAGCCTCGGTCATGTCGTTATTAGGGCACTCTTTCACCATTGTTCTATATCTTTCCCATATCTCGTGCAAAGGTTCCATTGCTTGAAGGTTCCATATCTCGTGCAAAGGTTCCATTGGCTCTTGCTTGAAGGCTAAAATTTCATCCCGAAGAGGCGCCATATAACTTGGAGAAAAGAACTTGGCAATAAATTTGTCCGCCAATTCATCCCATGTTTTAATAGAATGATTGAGGAGCCTTTCTAACCAATCCAATGCTTTACCCAAAAGAGAGAACGAGAAAATCCTCAATCTCAACGCATCCTCGGACACGTTTGTCTGCTTACTACCCCAACATGTATCCACGAACCCCTTCAAGTGCTTGTAGGCATTTTGATCGGAGGCTCCCGTGAAATACCCTCTTTGCTCGAGCAAGGTCAACATAACATTTGTGATTTGAAAGTTTCCCGCCCGGATTCGGGGAGGAACAATAGCACTGGCGTATCCTTGATTTGGTAAAACTCTGGGAGCCACTCTCGGCGGTGCCGGAAGAGGGTCTGGAATATTGTTGTTCTCATTTGCATTTACTTTAGCATTTCGGCCTCTCCATGGAACTTGAGGTAAAACCTCATCTTGTTCTAGATCCTCTACCTCCTCCCCCGCTATCACATTGTCGAGAGGGTCATTTGCATTAAGAGCCATTTGTACCTGATTGATCGACACAAACAAAATTAGTAAACAAGAAGGAAAGAGAAGCAAAACACAAAACTAAATAAACAGAGAGTCAACACCGTAAACTCCCCGGAAACGGCGCCAAAAAGTGATCGCTGCCAACTCAACGCTACACTAAGGTAGGAAGAACGGGTCACAATAGCTTTTACCCGATATGAGGGCCGGGATTGATTTTCTCAGGGAGCTAGTAATGAAGTTGGATTGTTTGTCTAGCCTAGAGATGTGTTTGTACTCCTAATGTCACTTCAAATATTTTTGGATTTTCAAATTATAACTATTTTTGTTTTGTAAAACTATTGATTAACACTAAATTATGCTAAGAAAATATTGTTGAGTTGTATCTAATGGGAAGATGGGCACTAGGGTCGTGACACTACCTAGGTGGCTAATTGATGGGTAAATGTTACTAAGGTTCGATTGACATAATTGGGGCTTATGCTATAACCGTTGCACAATTTTACCCACTCTTACACCTCTCGATAGAGAGAGTGATTTTGCCCAATTGACTCTCTCGAGACCAAATGGGTAGGCAAATTAGACCAAGCAACTAGGGTTCAAGTAGGGTAATTACTCTCTCGAGGTTTAACCCATTAATTGGGACTATCATTTCTCATGAGTCCATCCCAATTCCTTGTTGGGTCAATTTTTAGGGTCATAGGCTCTCTTTCTCAAGAAGAGTTAAACTTACAAAGCTTGAATCAGTGTTTGCAACCACCAATTCTAGATTAAAACATAAAATCAACCCAAATAGCAAACACCCATAGTCAATCTAATACTAGATGGCAACACCCATCAATTACCCACACTAGGGTTGAGCCACAACTCTAGCTAATGGGTTTAGCTACTCATGCTAGATAAAGAAATTGAAGAAATAGATGAAGAACTAAGCATATTAATTAATTGCTAAAATTAAATTGCAAGAATTTATCGTAAATGTAAAGCAAAAGTGCCAAAAATGGCTACAACATACGTTCTCACGAGCGCAGCTCTCTACTGATGTATCTCCTTCCCTAAAAAATGGTAAAATGTTCTATTTATACTAGGATGGAAAAACTAGACAAAAATACCCCTGCGGGGTCAGTGCGGGCCACATTAAATGAACCACGGCTGCACTGGGCTTACTTCTGCTTCTCTGAACTTGGACTGCGCGGACCGCGTAGAACGGACTGCGGCCGCGGAGAGAGCTAGCGCGGTCCGCACAACCACGACCGCGGACCGCATGGCATTGGCTTTGAAAACTTTATCTCTCTGAATCTCATGACCGCGGACCGCGCAAAAGAGTAGTACGGTCGTGGAGCCTTCATCGTGGACCGCGAAATGTGTACCGCGGCCGCGCTTCTTCTATCCTGATTCACCAACTCTCTGAATCACCTAGTGCGGCCGCATTCCACTTTGCGCGGTCCGCACTAGGCCTTCTTTTCTTAAATTTCTTGGTCTTTGATACTTGAGTAGGTTTCTCTCCTTTTTGAGCCAATCTTTGACATTTCGTCACTTAGTCGATCAAACCTGCGATCAAGCACAACTTGTGAGCCTTTTAGGACTATTTTGTAACAATATATGATCAAAGCATAGGCAAGCAGGGGCATAAAACATGTAAAATCCTAACTTATCAGAGTCCTAGCCCGATATGCGGAGCCGATATCCCCATCTTTTCACCGACTCATGTACTTTTCTATATCCGTTCGAGGATGAACGGTTGTTTTAGAGGTAGAGAATATGATGACCCAAAAGGCCATCTTTTATTTTAGAATCTGTTTCTATGTTCTAAGGCCTTGAAAACCTCCTTTTATATTTTTTTGATTTGCGTGCGCAGTCCAGATGCGATACCGGAAAGCTTTTGTGTGAAAAATTTGAGAAATATGGAATTTGGCCTTTAAAATTAATTAAAGTTTACTTCGGTCAACATTTTTGGTAAACGGATCCGGTCACGTGATTTGACGGTCCCGTAGGGTCCGCAGTAAAATATGGGACTCGAGCATATGCCCGGAATCGAATTCAGAGGTCCTTAGGCCGAGAAAAGAATTTCTTAAAGAAAATTATTTGCTGGAAAATATAAAGACTTTTGGAAATGAAAAGGTGTGTTTCTTGGTAGTATCGAGCCTGTATTTTAGTTCCGGAGCCCGGTACAGGTTTGATATAGTATTTAAGTCATAACTGTAAAATTTGGTAAAACGGAAGTGATTTGATATAAATCGGACCCTTAGTTGAGAAAATTGAAATTTCAATGTTCTTAAAGAATTTCATGAATTTACAATAGACATTGCTCTGAATTTGGAATCAAATAATGTTGGTGTTGTATTAATGGGTGATGGTTTATTGATACAAGAAGGAAGTTCTGTAAAAGCAATGGGAAGAATTGCTCAGATACCCATGAGTGAGGCTTATTTGGGTCGTGTTATAAATGTCCTGGCTAAACCTATTGATGGTAGAGGTGAAATTTTAGCTATTGTTGATGTTATTTTAATGATTTAATAGCACAAACAAGTTCGTATGATGTTTTTATACTTTTTTGCATCTTTGGTTTGAGCCCCGAGGGCTCGGGTGAGTTTTGGATAGGCTACGGGGTGTTTTGGACTTAGAAAAAATTGTTGCAGGTTTCAAGTCTGGTGTTGGCCTCTGATCTCGCAATTGCGAGATCAGGGTTTGCAATTGCGAGGCCTATCAGTGTGGCAATTGCGAGTAACTCATCGCAATTGCGAAGAGTAACTGGGCCAACAGTGTTCGCATTTGCGAAGTACAAGCTGGGAGGGGACTGATCGCATTTGTGATCATTTCACCACAATTGCGGAGGTCGGTGTCCGCAATTGCGAAAGAAGCAGTGGTGTGATAATTCTCGCATTTGCGAGCATTGCAATTGCGAAGCTCCTGTCGCAATTGCGACATCTGCGACCTGTTAAGTGGGATTTTGACGGGATTTCAACTCATTCTTTCAATTTTTCAAACCCTAAACTCCCATAGGCGATTTTCCAAAGAAAAGTTCTTCACCAAATCGTAGGTAAACAACTTCTAACTTATTTCTTTCAATCTACTTCATCTTTTTACATGATTTCATCTCAAAATCTAGGGTTTTTTCATGGGAAATTGGGTGTTTTTGGGTAGAAATTAGTATTTTCAAATTTTGGGGATTTGAACCTCAATTTGAGGTCGGATTTCAAAACTAATTATATATTTGGGTTTGGGTAAATGGATAGTCAGGTTTTGGTTCGAACTTCGAGTTTTGACCAAGCGGGCCCGGGGTCGATTTTTGACTTTTTGGGAAAAACATTGGAAAATCTATATTCATGCATTATGAATAGTTTATTTAGCATTTATTGATGTTATTAAGTAAATTGTGGCTGGATACAAGCGGATTGGTGGTGGAAATCGAGAGGTAAAACGGTGATTGAGTGTTGAATTATCCATTGGCTTGAGGTAAGTGTTTGGTCTAACCTTGACTTGAGGGAATATGAATCCCCGACTTATTTGCTATGTGAAATTCCATGTGTGTGGCGTATAGGTGTGGTGACGAGTACCTATGCGTCACCAAAATTTCCATGTTTACTTGTTTCCCTTTCTCGTTTCCTATTAAAATATCCTTTGCCTTAATTGCTACCTGCTTATAGTTGTTCCCATGCCTAACTTGTTGCTTGCTTATAAATGCTTCCATGTCTTAATTTCTACTTGCTCATAAATGCTCCCATGCCTTAATTTCCACTTGCTTATAAATGCTTCCATGACTAATTGCTTTATATTAATCGTTGCTCTCTTTATTAAAGTATTCAATTGTTTTCCTGGTTTTGTTTTATTATTCTGTTGGTCTTTATTGGTTTTTGGGTGGCTCGTGGTACACCTTGATTAGTCTCGCTAAGTAGTTTACAGTGGCGTAGTTGTTTAATTGTAGTGATATTCTATTGTGTGAATTGAGGTATAAGAACATTGGAGGATTTGGCTTAGTCTGTGAAACACTTGTCTTTATTTTTGTGATTTGTGTTGATTTGTAAATTAGGATCGGGTTGCACGCCATAACAATATTATATGATGGGATCAGGTTGTACGGCGCAACAAGGAGTAATAAGGGAGGACAAGTGGGATCGGGTTGCTCGTCGTAACAGAAGGAATAAGGGTGATATGTGTTGAGGAGTAATAAAGGTGGACAGGTGGGATCAGGTTGCACGCCACAACAAGGAGGAATAAAAGTGAATATTGATTCGGTTGTTGTTTATATGATGAGATCGGAATGCGCGCCGCGTCAGTTGTTGTTATGTGTTCAAATCTGTTGAGGTCTGTTATTGTGGTGCTGGAACACCCTTAAGGATTGGTTATAGCTGAAAAATTAGTGGAACAGTTGGATTCCGGATTTACCTAATGCTAGTTATTGCTTTATACACTTCGTATTTCCTTTTTGTTTAGTATAAACTGTTGCAGGTTGTATATGTTGTATGCCCCGCCGTAGCCTCGTCACTACTTCGTCGAGGTTAGGCTCGGCACTTACCAGTACATGGGGTCGGTTGTACTGATACTGCACTCTGCACTTTCTGTGCAGATTTTGGAGCTAGTGGCTGATCGCGAGGTTGGTTGCTATCACTGCGCACCGGATACCCAAGGTAGTCCTGCAGGCGTCTGCAGGCCTTGGCGACCGCTTCTATCTCATTTCATTTTCTGTCTTATCTACTACCAAGAGAGATGTAAACTTTTCATTCAGATCCTTATTTGTAGTAATCTTAGACAGTTCGTGAGTTGTGACACCAGTTCTGGGTGGATGTTACTTTGGTTTTCGTTATTGTATAAAGTTAAGCTTTTAGATTATTTTCTTCCGCAATTATTTTCGCTGGTTTATATTGATTTTGTCTTTAATATTTGAAAGATAAAAGAAAAAGGTAGAATATTTTGAAACGTTGGCTTGCCTAGCGGGTACAATGTCAGGCGTCGTCACGGTTCCGACGGCAGAAAATTCGAGTCATGACATAAATAGAATCACACATATAAGAGGTAAATACTTACCCGAATGATATGATGTTTACACCAATCCAATAAATATATGATACATGTATGTCCACACATAACTATCACTAAGTTATAGTTAATTAATACATACGTTCACCTTAATTTATCACTTAATTATGGTAAATTAGTATAATTTGATGTAAAACATACGACACAAGGTAAGTTCTTCTCTTATTAAACCTAAAGATAATAAATCGTGTTGATTCAGAATTGGGGGTGAATCAGAGAGGCACGCGGTTCGATTTCCCTCACCCTAATTAAACCTAAAGATAATAAATCGTGTTTTCTTCAAATTGCACATTGTTGGTTTTTCCACTTCATGTTTATTTTCTCAACAAGGGACTCCTAGCTTTTTAAAATTGTATTGCTACCTAAAAAGATGGAAAGATGAAAAAAAAAAAACATTTGAGGAAGTAGAACTTACGATATTTAACAAAATTTTAGCTCAATATAGCTATGTGGAAGCAAATTGTAAGATCAAAAAGGCGATGGCCAACTTGGTAGCCGGCAACAACGTCGACTAGTATAACATGGTCAATTAACACAAAGATGATTCAATCATTTATTTCTTTGCCCAAAATTGTAACTAACAATCGACTGAATCTTTTAAACATTACTTAAACTTTAAGGAGTACGGACATTCCCCCACTGACTAGAAAGCATTGCTGTAAAACAAGTGGACATGCAATTATATTTTTTTCACTCGTTTGGTTTCTTAAAAAAGAAAACAAAAAACTAAGAAAAATAAGAAATATGCATAATCGTTTGGTTTCTTTAAAAAAAGGAAAACAAAAAAACGTAGAAAAAGAAGAAATATGCATATTCGTTTGGTTTCTTTCAAAAAAAAAAAAGCGAAGAAAAAGAAGAAAGATTACACATGGTATATTACTGTAGATTAAGCTAAATGAGTTTATCTCAAATAGCTCCGTTAAGACAGTAGACTCTGCTTAATCAATTAGCAATTTTGCAATTTCAATGGAGTATTCAAAGAGCTCCACGTCCTCCTAAAGAATCTATCTTCGTTTTTCTTCTAAGTTATAGCTACTCAAGCACTAGATGCAATTTTGACTTTATAATTAATGAGATATTTTAACTATATACCTTGGGAACTATACTAGGATATATTTAATTTGGTATTGACAGAGAATTGGTTTTCGTCCGGAAATTTCTACTATTAAAAACCCAGCAACTTGCATATATTTTTCCTAGGTAAATACCTGTTGCCAATTTTTTATTCATAGCATGATTGAAGTCAGAAAGGCAGTAGTTGTCATGTTACCCTTGTCATTATATTTAATCATATTGACCTCATATTACTTGCTAATAAAAGTAATGCATATTGAATTATTTTATGAATAATAATTAATCCAAATAGCTGTTTATTCTGCTACTTAAATTAAAAATAGCCAGTGTATGTATAATATATGCATAACTTATTTATTATATGTGTATAATTATGTACAATCAATGTATAATGTATATGGCTAGAAAAAATAAATAATTAAAGAACCGGCTATTTGTGTAAAGATACCTTATTTTAATAGCTGACAGGTATACCCATTACAACCCTCCGGTCCCATTTTGCATATGTTCATACTAAAGGTCAAATTTCTTAATATTCAATGCGAATTCAGACATAGACCCTTTATTAAAAAAAGGCAATATACGTTATCACCCCATAAATTTGCCACAGATTATTAGTTACGGTCTTAAATTATTCATGGTCTTAATTACCCCCTTCAACTAGGCCTTTTGAGAGTCATTACCCCAAGACGCTTATGTAGCAAATTGTATGGGTGCACTCGCCTACCACGTGGATTTTTTTTGTATATATGGTATTACTTTTGAAAAATAAAATATATTTTTATCTTTTTAAGTATGTTACTTTTTTAGATAATTTTTTTTCGAATATAATTTATAATAAAACTTAGATAGAACTACATTATTTAGGCTAAATTTTTTTATTTGGCTAAAAATAATAAAATTTTAGTTAATTTTTTTTTAATTTGACCTGAAAATAAAGATTTATACAATTGAAATACTTTAAGGCATCTAAAAAGTTAACAAAATACTTAGTTTGAATTAATTATTTTGGCTATAATTTTTTATATAACTCTAAATTATGGTGCTCTAAAAATATACTTTTTACATATTTTACTTTAAAAAGTAAAAATGTACAGTTGAAATAAATAGTCATTGCATCAAAAAAGAAAATAAAAATAGTGAACAATTGCAAGAAATAACTTATTATTTCTAACATACTTATTGCTCTAAAAAATACTTGTTGCAGAAATGCAGGGTAATGCTGCGTACAATAGATCATTGTGGTCGGGCCCTTCCTCTAGACCCCGCGCATAGCGGGAGCTTAGTGCACCGGACTGCCCTTTTTTTATTGCTCTAAAAATGTATCCATTGGCCCAAGTAAAGGTTAAATTTGGAAGATTGACAAAGGAACTCAGACATGAACCAGGTCCATCCCTCAAGTCCATTCCTCAGGTGCACAAAACAGGCAGATTCGAGCATGTGGGTTGCACGTGAAAGAGATAAGATTAACTTGGTGTATTTAATATCTCCTTATCGAAAAGGTTGCATAATTGATAAGGAGAGAGACTCATTACTCAAAGAGAACACTATTCAAGATAGGGAAGGAGTTAGAAGTTGAAATCAACTAGAACTCTTCCACCAAGGAAGAGTTGCATCAGAACTCTAGTTATTTCTTCATCTACTAAGTCTATAAATTGCAAGATGTTCTCACATTACAAGTGTTGCACAAAAATGCAGAAATTAAACGTGAATTGAGAGCAAAATAGCAAGATTTTTTGCAAGAAGTTCGTGTGTGACTCAAGTGTGCAAACTTAGCTACATGAACCAGATTGAAGAACTAGCTCCATAAAGAGTTCCAAGTGTCTATCTTTTATTCTAGTTCAATTGTAGTAGGTGATTTTACATTGTACCTTTCAGCTTTTATAGAAGCAATTGTATTAGGTACCTAGAGTTTTCAAGTTAGAGTTAACTTGAAGTTGTCGCAACAGTTGAGGGTGTGTGCCACAACGGGATTAGAGTTAATCCTAGGTTTACAATAACTTTTTGTAAATGCAGTTTTTGACTCAGTAATTTTAGTGGAAGTGGAGAAAAATCCTACTGAGTAGTAGGTCGTGGTTTTTTCACCTTTTGAGCCAGGTGTTTTTCACGTAAAATACTTGTGTTCTTTACTTTCTATATTTATTATTCCGCAACAGTAGCAGAAGGAACACATAGAAGAATCAGGTCCTTCCATAATCAATTTAAGCGAAAAATTGGATCCCACACAAATCACCCCCCCCTTGTGTGGTATTGACGTATAAAACATCAATTGGTATCAAAGCAGGTTATCCTTGAAGAGGCTAACATCTTAGGAAAAGATTAAGATGAGTGCACCACTGGAAACTAGGAAGGGCAATCCACCGCTAGGTCTCCACTCTTTAATGGCTAGTACTACTCTTGGTGGAAAAACAGAATGAGAGATCACATCAACGGAGAAGACTATGAGTTATGGGACATTGTCACTGATGGTCCCCTGGCTACCATGAAGAAGACTGTTGAAGGAGTAGAAGTGCCAAAAACAAGAGCTGACTGCACTGCTGAGGATTTGAGGAAATGGGAAAAGAATGCTAAAGCCAAGAAATGGCTTGTGTATGGACTTGGTCCAAACGAGTGCAATAGAATTCAAAGTTGTACCACTGCTAAGGAAATCTAGGACACTTTGCAAGTGGCTCATCAAGGAATTCCTCAAGCAAAGAGGTCCAGAGGAACACTGTTGTATTCTCAATATGAGAATTTCACCATGAAGGAAGGGAAACCATCCAGGAGATGTATACAAGGTTCACCTCACTGAAAAATGAACTTAAGTCCCTTGGAAGGGTTATTCTTGAAGAAGACAAGGTTGAGAAAATTCTGACAGGAGTTTTGCCTATTACTTGGGAAAGCAAAATCACTGCTATTCAGGAATCAAAGAACATTGTCACTCTCAAGTTGGATGAACTGATTGGAAATCTCACTGCCTATGAACTGAGAAGGCAAATCATGAAAATGGATACACCCAAGAAGGAAAGGAGTATGGCTCTCAGAATAGCTGAAGGTGCTGATCTAGAGGACGATGAAATGGCCATGATCACAAGGGATTTCAAAAAGTACCTAATGAAAGGAAAGGGTTCTTCAAGAGGTACAACCTTCAACAAAGGTTGAATACATACCCAGGCCCTTAAACTTGTCCCTTTTTTTCACTTGGGCACTTAAACTCACCCGATGACCTATTGAGCACTCAAACTCTATTTGAATTATGTCAATTAAACACAAGAAGCTGACCTGACACAAAAGGTGAATCTCACATATTTTGAGCGAGTGTACAATAAAAAGAGAGCTAAATGGCCTTCTTCTCCACATTGAAGACAAACACACTTTAAACTTGCTTAAGCAGTTAAGCTCCTTTCATTCACCAAAATAAATACACAATAGAAACCCAGCACAAAGTTTTATACAGAACTTTACAAACACCCAGCAAATAAAGAAAGAAAAATGCATACCCAGCTTCTGAAAGAAGAAATTTCTGAAACATGAAGACCAAATTTCAGAATTTCAACTCATCGCACAATTTTAATTTTTGTTTTACTTTTATAATTATTGAAGATTTTTTTGTTATTCTCTTTGGGGCTTGTGAGGTGATGTAGTTGGTTTATTCCAAAATATAACTATTACTTTCATTATAATAGACCCAGAAGCTTTTCCTTAATTAACTGTTAGATATTCCATAACAGAATCAGTGTTGTTCATCGAGTAAAAAAAATGAGATTTTGTCCAGAAATCTATAGAACTTGGCCATAACAGAGGAATTAGATCAGCAAGGATGACCCCTGATCTGGTCTAACAGAGGAAGTTCTTAAAAAAGAAAAGAAGCTCGTGTGGGGAAGAAGATCAACAAAGAGAAAAAAAGGTACTGTAAACTAACACAAAAAAACATAAATTAATGGAGATAATTTTCTGTGGAAGAAGAAGATGTACGTGGGGAGTATATTATTTTTCTATTTTAATGCTCAAAAATTTAAAAAGAGCCACATGTTCAATTTGCATTGGCTTGTTAAAACATCATCCGAGAGTGAGCTACACACATCTTGTTTTCTCAACTGTTCCAGTTTGTCGTGTCTAATTGGCACAATCTAAAAAGAGATTGAGTGCTCAATAGGTTATGGGGTGAGTTTTAAGTATCTAGGTGAAAAAAAGAGACAAGTTTAGGGGTCTGTATATGTATTCAGCCTTCAACAAACCAAGGGCTCCTGAGAAACAGACCAACAACGGTTGCTACAAATATGGCAAGACTGATCACATGATCAAGGACTGTCCTCAGTGGGAAATTGAATGGAAGAAGGAAAGGGCTGAATGAAGGAACATGAAGAAGGAACAGGTTCAACCCAAAAGGAACAAAGGATCAACAAAGGCTATGGTTGCTGCTTGGGAAGAAACATCAGATAAGGATTCAGAAGATGAAGCTGGAGATGAACAAGCACTTATGGCCATCGGAGAATCAGATGATGAGCAAGAGGTAAGTGTGATTCATCTCAAAGACAAGATTAAATTTCTGTCTAAAGAAAGATTATCTGAACTATTGCTAGACTTCATCGATGAGTTTGAGATAATTAACAATGAAAAGGAACAGTTGTCTAGGGAGTGTGTGAACTTAAAAGCCAAGTGCAAAAATCTAGAATCCAGGGATAATGAGAGTGACAGTAAAAATGCTGAGTTGAAGAATCAGGTTCTTGAACTTGACACCAGTGTCTTAGAACTTAGGTCTAAAAATTTAAAATTGAAATTAGGAACATGTAAGAAGAAAGCTAATCACACACATCTCACCTTAGAAGAAAATCTAGGAAAAATGAAGGATGAGTTGTATAAAAAGTATGAGTAGATAATAGTCTTAAAATAAGACCTAGGGAAAGTAAAGCATGAACTAGACAGAACCTGCAAATGGAATAAGGCTTCTGATGCACTGTCCTGGCTACAAGATGTAACGACCCGACCGATTGTTTTGAGCTTTTGCACTTTGCTCGCCAGTTCTTGGGCATGACTAGCCCCGTGTGATGAATTATGACTTATTTAAATCGTTGGTTTTGGTTTTCAGGAAAATCGAAATGAATTTGGAAGAACAGTTCCTAGTTTGAAGCTTGAAATTCGAAAGGTCTGACCAATATTTGACTTGCTTGTATATGATCTTGGATCAAAATTTTATCATTTGGTTAGATCTATTAGGTGATTTGGGACTTAGGAGCATGATTGGAATGCATTTTGGAAGTCCGTGGAAGGTTTAGGCTTGAATTGGCGAAAGTGAGATTTCGACGTTTCCGATGGATATGTGAGATTTTGATTCGGGGGTCAGAATGGAATTCCGAGAGTTGCAGTAGCTTCTTTATGTCATTTTGTATGTGTGTGCAAAATTTCAGATCATTCGGACGTGGTTTGGTTGGGTTTTTTATCGAAAGCGTATTTCGGGAGTTTTTAGAAAACTTAGACTTGAATTCGATGAGTTTTGGGTAATCTGATGTTATTTGAGATGTTTTGATGATTGGAGAAAGTTTGAATGAGGTTTTAGGATGTGTTAGTGCTTTTGGTTGAGTTCCCGGGGGCCTCGGGTGAGTTTCGGGTGGTCAATCGAACATTTTTGGAGTTTGAAAGTTGCAGAAATAGCAGGTTTAGTATTGCAGAGAATTACCTCTTCGCGTTCGCGTGAGGAGCCTCGCATTCGCGTAGAAGGAATGGAGTAAGGTTAAAATTTAGCCTTTGTGGTCGTGTGAGAGGCTTCGCGTTCGCGGAAGGTTAAGAAGCTGTGCATCGCGTTCACGAGAAGGCACTCGTGATCGCGTAGAGGAAGTGACTCAGATGAGGTCCAAGGTATTTTGTTCATCGCGTTCGTGTAAGGTTGTCGTGTTCGCGAAGGTGTAGGAGGCAAAAGCATCGTGTTCGCGATTGTTGTGACACGTTCGCGTAGGACAAAAGGTGGTCAACGTAAGTTTGTGCTTCGCGAACGTGAGGCGTTGACCGCGTTCGCGAAGAAGGAAGGGTCAGACCTGGGCAGAATGTTTTAAGTCACTTCATCCGCAATTTTGGGGCTCATTTCCCCCATTGTTGATCATTTTGAGAGCTTTTTGAAGGAAATTAAAGAGGGATTCAAGGAGAACCGATTAGAGGTAAGATTGTTTGAACCTAAAACTTGATTATATTGTGAAATCAACCTAGAAATTCATGGAACTTAAGCTAAAAATGGAAGAACTAGGGCTTGAAATTTTGGGAATTTTAATTGGGGATTTGGAAGACCATTTGGGGTCGGATTTGAGAACATTTGGAATGTATGAACTCGTGGGAGATAAGAAATCTATTGATATGAAAATTTCTAAGTTTCGAGAAGTGGGCTTGGGGCTCGGGTTTTGCTAATTTCAGGATTTTTAGTATTTTTCAATTGTTTTCGCTTGGGCTTTGTTCCCTTGGTATATTGTGACGTATTCGTTCTGATTTTGAATAATTTCGACGTGCGTGGAGGCCGATTTGAGGGGCAAGGGTGTCGCGAGCTAGAGATTTAACCGGTTCGAGGTAAGTAATGATTGTAAATGTTGTTTTGAGGGTTTGAAACCCCGGATTACAAATCGTTGTGTTAATTTGAGGTGACACACACGCTAGATGACGAGCGTGGAGTTGTTCACCGTTGGGGATTGTGACTTGGTCCGTCCCGTACGACTGTTAAGTCGCGTATTTGATTTGAACTCTTATGATGTTCCATGTTCTAGAGATTGATATTATATGTTTGGGTTGTATGCCATGCTTGGGGCCTTGTGCCGACCTGCTGAGACCCTTAGGGGCACTTTCACTATTTTTCCTCACTCTATTTATTTTGAAAGCATATCTTCAATCATGTTTTACCTGTTTATTGTTTAAATCTGGTTTATCACTTCATTTCTTAAAAATATGAAAACTGTTTGGGCTGAGTTCCCTGTTTTACTGATGGTCCGAGTGATCGTGAGGTTGATGAATGGGATAGACCGAGAGTCTGATTGTGAGGTTAATGACTGAGAGAGGCCGAGTGCCTGGTTGTGAGGATTATATAGATATGGATCAGTCTGCACGCTGCAGCAATATATATATATATATATATATATATATATATATATATATATATATATATATGGATCAGGTTGCATGCCGCAACGATACTTATATGGATCGGGCTGCACGCCACAACGATATAGCGCTTGGGCTGTAGGAGCCCCTCCAGAGTCTGCACACCCCCAGTGAGTGCCGTCGACGAGATATATGGATCGGGTTGCACGCCGCAACGATATATGGATCAGGCTGTGCGCCGCACCAGATTACTATATGGTACCTATTGAGTGTGAGTGCTGAGTGTGATCGCTGATTGGTAAGAGTTGAGTCACGAGTGACTGAGAGGCTTGCCCGAGGGGCGATAGATATATACATGCACATGAGTGATGTTTTGCCTGAGGGGCCTGTTTATGAACTTATAATTTTCGCTCCTCTTTAAAATGAGTTTCTATCGAATATGTTGATTTATTGACTGTTTTCACTCATCTTTATATTGAGCCTCTATCGAAAGTGTTGAACAAATGTTTTAAAACAACTTTCATTTAAGCTGGGGTTTATGAGATGTTCAGAATTTTAATCACTGATTTGGCTTTGTTATTTCCACTGAGATTTTCATGTTATGAGGTGTTTATGATTCCTGTTTTGCCCGAGGGGTTGTTTACGAACTATGTTTTGCCCGAGGGCCGATTATGGTTTTCATCTCTTTTATTATAAATGGTATTGAACCCCTACTGAAACTTTCGGAAAGCATTTTCAAATAATTTTTTTACCAAAAGGCTAGATTTTAAATAAGATGATCGACTCGTATTCTGAATTAGCATCCTATGTGCTTATTGAGTTATCATGTATGTGGATTCATTGTTTCCTACTGCTCAGTCTTTATTTACTCTTATTACTTACTGGGTTGGAGTACTCACATTACTCCCTGCACCTCGTGTGCATATTTAGGTATTTCAGAACCCGGTAGCGGGTATTGATTGCTTAGATGCGGAGTTATTTGAGTTAGCAAGGTGGCTGCACGACGTTCGCAACATTGTTTCTTCATCTTATTTCCATTTCTATACTTAGTACACTTGACTGTTTTGTTGTATTCAGACCTTGGTAGATGCTCTTGACTAGTGATACCCCGATGTCGGGCTTGTGTAATTATTCCGCGTTGTTCTTTTAAATATTTATTATGAGATTAATGGTGTATAAATGGTATGAAAACCATTTTTAAATGGTGAATGGTTGATTTGGGAATTGTGTCAGCTGGCCTTGTCTTCATGAGAGGCGCCATCACGATCGGGTTTGGTTTGGGGTCGTGACAAGTTGGTATCAGAGCCTAGGTTACATAGGTCTCACGAGTCATGAGCAGGTTTAGTAGAGTCTCGCGGATCGGTACAGAGACGTCTGTATTTATCCTTGAGAGGCTGCAAAACCTTTAGGAAAACTTCACGTTCTTGAATTTTTATCATGCGTCCTTGATTCAGCTTGAAATATAACTCTTTGAATTCCTTCCACGCGTTCGTATACGCGCATGAGCGCTTAGTATCAGATTTGCATCGATGGCTTGTGAGTCCCCGATTGGGGGGTGAGATGTGATCTCCGTGAGTTGGTGTTGGGCCAGTCTGGAGGACTTGAGACCGGATCTTTGCCTATGGCTTGAGCACCGAGGTGCTGATTGTGTGAGCAAGTATTTTTGAACTTATATATTTGGTATTGTCCTTATTAGAGGGAGTGACAACTGGATGGCTATGTGATGAGTATGTTAGTATTGCGAGACATATCTATATGATTTAGAAGCGACGAGAAAGGTCCGCTGGAGGATAGAAGAACTATTAGGTGTTTGAATTCCATCTTGGTTTGAGGTATAGCCCCGAGTTGTAGGTGTGTGAAGAATCTTTTCATGTTTCCTAGTTGGGAGTGAAGTAAATTTCATGTTGCAGTATGGGTTCAGACTCAGGAAGACTAAGTGACTGCGTAAAGTTTACGACGGTGGAAGGTATGCGGGAATGCTAGTTTGAGGCAAATCATGTGGGTTATCTCCTGCGAAGTGTTCGGAAGTTGTGCGATCCTTATGTTGTCTGTTAGCAGATCTCATCTGCAAGTGAAAGATATGTGTCGTAATTTAAATGGGTCGCTTAGGAGAGGGGGCCTAACTGTTGTGAGAGTGAATGTGAGATTTGCAGAAGAGTTAAAGTACTAGATGATCTGTGTTTTTGCAAGCTTACAAAGGATTTGAGTTTAATCTCACTATGGTATTATGGCATCAATAGAGTATATGTGTTACGAGAAATTGAGTGTGTTTTGATCTATGGTTTCGAGCCAAGTGGGGGAGTCTGCTGTTGATTTGTTGATTGCACGGTTATGTGCTATATCGGTTCCAGTTTGAGGCGCACTGGTGAAACAGTTATGGCTTATGGGGACTGAGACCGAGGATGTCTCGAGTAAAGAAAAAATTTTGACAGAGGTTATGCCATGCTTTATAGGTGTATGGTAATCTCAGAGTGTCTTGAGTTGTTGTGGTAATGGATGCTCGGTGCATAGAGCAGGAAGTGGCTTGGTTGTTCTAGGATGAGGTTACACCCTGCGGTGTCGGAGTGCTATTGAAGCACGGGTGATCAGGCTAATTGCAGTTTGAATAGAGTGAATGACTCTCGAGAATGGTTCGAATGTGTTCAAGATTTTGCATATAACAATTGGGTATTTTAAAGTTGTATATGTGGTTAGAAACTGAGTTTTCATTAGAAGATGTCGAGACTTGTGGCATTTTCTTTATAAATTATGAAATTCTATGTATCAGTACCAGGAAGGTAAAGGTAACAGATTTAGATTCGCAAAAAGTCTCTTTAGAACAAAGTACTTTGATCATAGTGCTCGTGGAAATATCTAAGAAAGTATTCAGTGGCTTACGAGCCTTACACGGTGTGGCTTTATACTTGGGTCCCATGTGGTAAGTCTAGGTTGAGGAATTGTGATGTTATAGCAAGAATGAGTATCAAGTTGAAGGTAAATCAGAAGGAAATTCGAATAGATGGGATAGCTTGGTAGTAGGCCGAATTGGTATGGTAAGGATACGATTAGATCTTTGGATGCTTGCGAGGTAATAAGTTTCTACATGTGTTTCTCGGCAATTCTCTTGATGGTTTTGACCTCGATTAGAAATGTATATTTTCTATGGGCATGAGGAGCATGGTATGTATAGTGATTTTCTTCTAGATGGGAACAATGGAAAGTTCTTGGTTGGTTGAGTACATAGTTGCTTGTGGCTTGGAAGAGATACAAGGTTCTTATGGTTATCCTAGAATGGTACGGTTTATGCAGTATGTTGTGTAGGAGTGAGATTGGCATATGTAAGGTCACAGTTCAGATTTGAAAGGAAGGTCATAAATTCTTAGGCAGCACGGGTAGTTCAGATAAATTGAAGAAATGAGCTTCAGATGATTTGAGAAATACTCTTTAGATGATTAAGGAAATGGTAATGCTAATTGAGGTGATTGGACGAGGTATATGATTCAGAGAGAGGTAATGTGATTAAGTTGATGGTTCTCCGATAGTATTGCAGCACTTTTTGTCAGATCGACTGCTGAGATTCGAGTTTGCTTGGCAGCACAGAGGAATCTTAGAGTATCTCTCGTTGAATGATTGAGTACTAGAGGAGAGTTATATATGCGAGTGGCGGAATTGGGATTAGATATGGTACTTCATGTGTTTTATGGACTTGGAGACTAAAAGTTCTCATATGCAGGTTAGCTCGTGGTTGTGGATGTCAAAATGTGGGTAAGTTAGTCAGATGTTAGTATGTGCTATGATTCAGTCATTGTGAACCTTCGAAGGATTATTTATCTGTTATGGGTAACTAGAGTTGATGTGTGGTCCATTGGTAGACCTATATGGATATGTGTCCGGTATCGAGACGGCCTTGTTGACTTTGAGTTGCTGTAGGCGAAGGATATGTTGATTCGGTTATTATTGAGCTTATTGGTAATCTGGGGAGATCTATGAGTTGCCTTTTTGTGTTGCGAGACGTTATGATTTGTTGGTTATAGGCACATATGGTGCGATTCTATTGGGGGTTCATAGTCAAAGTCGAGTGGGAAGACTAATTGGGTGTTGCTCGGTGAATGGCGTATCGGTTATATCCTATCAGGTTTGCGTGGCATATGTTACTTGTTTCACCGTGGGTGTAATGAATTGCTTTGGTTCCAGACATCAAATTGTGCGTGGTTGTCAATTTTAAGCATAGTGACTTGAGGTGTTTAATGTGGAGTAGTGTTTGGGTAGGAACGCGCATTGCAGCGAAGCTATCTGGAGATATGACCTTGCGAGTTAGATTCGTGTGTTCTATCTTTATGATGTGACACAAGTTCTCAGCCTTGTGTTTTGATGGTATTAGTGAGCTTGAGGGGCAGCTCTTTCGTTAGATTCATTTTCATGATTTGAGTATGTTCGTACCGTTGCTTATTGGTGCGTGTATTATGCAAGTTGTGGCTTAAGCCTGTATTGATGTGTCATGTCACTAGAGTAGTGTGTTGGATCAGAGGAGATCATTGGTATCATTAAAGAATACGAACTAATTAATTTCAGCATGTTAGAAGGATAATATCGAGGTTTGGCTCAAAAATTTCTATGGTTTTTGCCAGAGGAGAAGTGGCTTCATGAATGGTTGATCTGAGGAATGGTTATGACTTACTGTGTGGTTTATTTATCATTGGCAGCATATGGAAGTGTTGAAAATGAGACTTTAGTTGATAAGAGATTTTCTACTGGTATTCGGTTGTTGTGTGCAGCTATTGTGATTAGAAGTTATCGCTACAAGTGGTTGAGGTATGTGGTATACCATGTAATTGCACCTGAGGTTATAGGTATGGGTTATTACAGCCAGTTCGGGCTTATTCGAAGTATAGATGTGAGATTTTGATCTTGTGGATGATCTCAGGAGTGGAAATGTGATTCTAAGGTTTATGGGCTAGGTCGGATTGTGAAATTTCAGTTGTATTGTGTTATCGGACCTATATGTGACAGGGTGACGTGGGATCACCCCCGGGCATGTGCATGGTAAGGTTATTCAGCGATTGGTTGGTTTTTGGAACAACTCTAGGCACGTTCGAGGACGAACGTGTGTTTAAGTGGGGGAGGATGTAACGACCCGACCGGTCGTTTTGAGATTTTGCACTTTGATCGCTAGTTCTCAGGCATGACTTGCCCCGTGTTATGTATTATGACTAATGTAGATCGTTGGTTTTGGTTTTCAGGAAAAATCGGAATGAATTTGAAAGAATAGTCTCAGTTGAAAGCTTTGAATTTGAAAGGTTTGACCAAGAGTTGACTTATGTGTATATGATCTCGGATCGGAATTTTATGATTTGGTTAGCTCCGTTAGGTAATTTGGGACTTAGGAGCGTGATCGGAATGCATTTTGGAAGTCCGTGGAAGTATTAGGCTTGAATTGGCGAAAGTGAGATTTCGGTGTTTTCCAATGGATAGGTGAGATTTTGATCCCGGGGTCAGAATTGAATTCCGAGAGTTGCAGTAGCTTCGTTATATCATTTGGGATGTGTGTGCAAAATTTTAGGTCATTCGTACTTGGTTTGGTTGGGTTTTTGATCGAAAGTATATTTCGAGAGTTTTTAGAAAACTTAGGCTTAAATTCGATGAGTTTTGGGTAATTTGATGTTGTTTGAGGTGTTTTGATGATTGGAGCAAGTTTGAATGAGATTTTAGGATGTGTGGTGCTTTTGGTTGAGGTCCCGGGGGCCTCGGGTGAGTTTCGGGTGGTCAATCAGATCAATTTTGGAGTTTGAAAGTTGCAGAAATAGCAGGTTCAATGCTGCAGAGAATTACCTCTCCGCGTTCGCGTAAGGAGCCTCGCGTTCGCATAGAAGGAATGGAGGAAGGATAAAATTTAGCCTTCACGTTCGCGCGAGAGGCTTCACGTTCACGAAAGGTTGAGAAGCTTTGGATCGCGTTCGCGAGAAGACACTCACGATCGAGTAGAGAAAGTGAGTCAGATGGGGTCCAAGGTATTTTGTTCATCGCGTTCGCGTAAAGTTGTCGCGTTCGCGTAAAGTTGTCGTGTTCACGAAGGTGTAGGAGGCAGAAGCATCGCGTTCATGATTGGTGTGACGCGTTCGCGTAGGTAAAAAGTTGGTCAACATAAGTTTGTGCTTCGTGAACGCGAGTGTTGACCGCGTTCGCGAAGAAGGAAGGGTCAGACCTGGGCAGAATGTTTTAAGTCACTTCATCCGCGATTTTGGGGCTCATTTCCCCCCATTGTTGATCATTTTGAGAGCTTTTTGAAGCAAATTAAAGAGGGATTCAAGGAGAACCGATTGGAGGTAAGATTTTTTGAACCTAAAACTTGATTTTATTGTGAAATCAACCTAGAAATTCATGGAACTTAAGCTAAAAATGGAAGAACTAGGGCTTGAAATTTTGGGAATTTTAATTGGGGATTTGGAAGATCATTTGGGGTTGGATTTGACAACTTTTGGTATGTATGAACTCGTGGGGAGATGAGGAATCTATTGGTGTGAAAATTTTTGAGTTTCGAGAAGTGGGCTCGGGGCTCGGGTTTTGCTAATTTCGGGATTTTTGGTATTTTTAGATTGTTTCGCTTGGGCTTTGTTCCCTTGGCATATTGTGATGTATTCATTCTGATTTTGGATAGATTCGATGCGCGTGGAGGCCTATTTGAGGGGCAAGGGCATCGTGAGCTAGAGATTTAGCCGGTTCGAGGTAAGTAATGATTGTAAATGCTGTTCTGAGGGTTTGAAACCTCGGATTACACATTGTTGTGTTACTTTGAGGTGACACACACGCTAGATGACGAGCGTGGAGTTGTGCACCGTTGGTGATTGTGAATTGGTATGTCCCGTACGACGGTTAAGTCGCGTATTTGATTTGAACTCTTATGATGTTCCATGTTCTAGAGATTGATATTATATGTTTGGGCTGTATGTCATGCTTGGGGCCTTGTGCCGACCTGCTGAGACCCTTAGCGACACTTTCACTGTTTTTCCTCACTCTATTTGTTTTGAAAGCATATCCTCAGTCATGTTTTACCTGTTTATTGTTTAAATCTGTTTTATCACTTTATTTCTTAAAAATATGAAAATTGTTTGGGTTGAGTTCCCTATTTTACTAATGGTCCGAGTGATCGTAAGGTTGATGACTAGGATAGACCGAGAGTCTGATTGTGAGGTTAATGACTGAGAGAGGCTGAGGGCCTGGTTGTGAGGATTATATAGATATGGATTGGGCTGCACGCCGCAACAATATATATATATATATATATATATGTATATATATATATATATATACTATTTTATGACTTGCGGGGATGGTTAGTTCGGGATTTGAGGATTCAGGTTGAAATCGGAACACTTGGTTCCTTAAGAATGGCTAAAAAGGCCAAGTTTGACTTTGGTCAACATTTTGAGTAAACGACCTTGAAATTGGTATTTGATGATTCCAATAGGTCCGTATGATGATTTCAGACTTGGGCATACGTTTAGATCAGGTTTTGGTGCCTAATAGTGAAAGTTGGTTATTTGAAGGTTTTAGAAGTTCTTTAATTTGGTTTGGAGCAGGTTTCAGTGTTATTGAGGCCCAAACAGAATTCCGAGACCGAAAATACCCTCCAGAGTCTGCACACCCCCAGTGAGCACCGTCGACGAGATATATGGATTGGGCTGCACACCACAGCGATATATGGATCGGACTACGTGTCGCAGCGTTATTATATGGTACCTATTGAGTGTGAGTGCTGAGTGTGAGCGCTGATTGGTAAGAGTTGAGTCACGAGTGACTGAGAGGCTTGCCCGAGGGGCGATAGATATATACATGCACATGAGTGATGCTTTGCCTGAGGGGCCTGTTTATGAACTTATTGATTTTCACTCCTCTTTAAAATGAGTTTCTATCGAATATGTTGATTTATTGACTGTTTTCACTCATCTTTATATTGAGCCTCTGTCGAAAGTGTTGAACAAATGTTTTAAAACAACTTTCATTTAAGCTGGGGTTTATGAGATGTTCAGAATTTTAATCACTGATTTGGCTTTGTTATTTCCACTGAGATTTTCATGTTATGAGGTGTTTATGATTCCTGTTTTGCCCGAGGAGCTGTTTACGAACTATGTTTTGCCCGAGGGGCCGATTATGGTTTTCATCTCTTTTATTATAAATGGTATTGAACCCCTACTGAAACTGTCGGAAAGCATTTTCAAATGATTATTTTACCAAAAGGCTGGATTTTAAATAAGACGATCGACTCATATTCTGAATTAGCAGCCTGTGTTCTTATTGAGTTATCATGAATGTGGATTCATTGTTTTCTACTGCTCAGTCTTTATTTACTCTTATTACTTACTGAGTTGGAGTACTCACATTACTCCCTGCACCTCGTGTGCAGATTCAGGTATTTCAGAACCCGGTAGCGGGTATTGATTGCTCAGACGCGGAGTCATCAGAGTTAGCAAGGTGGCTGCACGACGTTCGTAGCACTATTTCTTCATCTCATTTTCATTTCTTTACTTAGTACACTTGACTGTTTTGTTGTATTCAGACCTTGGTAGATGCTCATGACTAGTGACACCCCGATGTTGGGCTTGTGTAATTATTCCGCATTGTTCTTTTAAATGTTTATTATGAGATTAATGGTTTATAAATGGTATGAAAACTTTTAAATGGTGTATGGTTGATTTGGGAATTGTGTCGGCTGGCCTTGTCTTCATGAGAGGCACCATCACGACCGGGTCCGGTTTGGGGTCGTGACACAGTAGCAACAAGAGATGAATTGGCTATAGGACCCAAGCACCTAAATGGGACCCCAAAAGCAAGTACATCACTCTTCCTGAAAACAAGATCTGCATACACTGTGGTAAAACTGGTCACTATAAATTTGAATGTATTGCAAAAGAAAAGGCTAGTCAAAAGAATAAAAAATTTGTTCAGGAGAAAAATAGGCTGGCAGGATGGGCTAAAAAGAATCTGATTCACCTTTTTGCCTATAAAAAGGGACCCAAACTAGTTTGGGTTCCTAAGACTAATCCCTGATTTTTTTTTGCGGGTCCAAGTGAGGGGGAGCAGCCAAATATGGTACATGGATAGTGGCTGCTCAAAGCATATGACAGGAAGCAAGAACCAGTTTCTTTCACTTGAGGACCTCAAATAAGGTAATATCTCCTTCAGAAATGGGAAGAAAGGTGAGAACATTAGGGTTGGAAAGGTAGGTAAGACTGATTCTCACTCTATTGAGAATGTCTACTTGATAGATGGCCTAAAATACAGCCTAATAAGACAATCACAATTGTGTGAGAGAGGTAACTTGGTAGCATTCATCTCTACCAAATGTTTTGTGACTAATCTTACCACTGACAAGATTGTTTTGCAGGGAAAAAGAGTAAACAATATATATGTTGTAGATTTGTCCACACTTTCAGAAAATGAACTCACTTGCTTAAGTGTGTTGGACAATGATCCCCTCCTTTGGCACAAGAGACTTGGACATTCTAGTCTAAGTCAACTAAACAAACTAGTCTCCAAGGACTTGGTGATAGGACTGCCTAATTTTAAGTTGACAGAAGACAAAATTTGTGAGGCTTGTGCAAGGGGCAAACAGGTAAGATCCTCTTTCAAAAGCAAGAAATGGTAAGCACCACCAGAATGATGGAACTGATCCATATGGATCTATGTGGTCTAATGAGAACATTAAGCAGAGGTGGTAAAAGATATGTGATGATGCTTGTTGATGATTACTCTAGGTTTGCTTGGACATTGTTTTTAACATCTAAAGATGAAGCATTTGACATGCTTACTTCTTTTGTTAGAAAAATTCAGAAACAACTAGGTAATCAACTTGCATCAATTAGGTCTGATCATGGAACTGAATTTGAAAATGCTAAGTTTGCTGAATTTTTGCATACTACATCACAAATAGTTGCATGACTAGACCTCTTGTTAAGAAGATTATCTATGAGTCACTTAAAGGGAGAAAGCTAAATATATCTCATCTTAGGGCATTTAGATGCAAGTGCTTTGTGCACAATAATGATAAAAACTCTCTAGGTAAGTATGATCCCAGAAGTGATGAGGGAGTATTCTTGGGATATTCTTTACATAGTAAAGCGTATAAGATATACAATAAAAGAACTATGTGTGTAGAAAAAAATGTATATGTTATTTTTTTAAAAAAACACTAACATTCTTTCTGAGAGGCAGAAACAAGATAATCAAGAGATTAGGCTGATAAGAAATTCAAATGGTGAAACCGCAGTCTAGCCTAAAGATGCATCACAAGAAGGAACAGGTGATGGAATAGGTCCTTCCACCTGGGGCAACATGACAGGGGGAACTTACTAGAGAGGAATTGATCCTCAAACCTTGAGGGAACTTGTCCATGAACCTATTCCTCAGTAACAAAACCAGGAAGGAACATCCAAAGAAATTGACACTCCAATTGCAACATCCACGAAATTAGATATAGATGAACCTGGTTCATCTGTTGATCAAAAGTTGTATAGGGGAATGATTGGTTCTCTTTTGTATCTTACTACTAGCAGACCTGACATTGTTTTCAGCGTAGGGCTTTGTACTCGATTTCAAGCAAATCCAAATGAATTCCACTTGACCGCTATAAAGAGAATATTGAGATACTTGAAAGGCACCACTGACCTTTGCCTTTGGTATCCAAAAATGTAGTAATTTTAACCTAGTGGGATATGCTGACGTTAATTATACAGATTTCCTTGTGGATAGGAAGAGCACCTCAGGTATGGCATACTTCTTTGATTCATGTCTTGTGTCATGGGCTACTAAAAAGCAAAATTCAGTGGCCTTATCCACTGCTGAAGCTGAGTATGTTGTTGTTGCTTCCTGTTGTGCTCAATTGTTGTGGATCAAGCAGCAGTTGATAGATTTTGGAATTGATGTTGGTTGCATTCTTATTTTTTGTGATAACACTAGTACTATTAGTATAACAAAGAAACCAGTTCATCATAAGAGAACTAAGCACATAGATGTTAGGCACCATTTTTTGAGGGACAACTATGAGAAAGGCTTGATCACTGTGGATTTTTGTGCTATTGACAAGCAAATTGCTGACATCTTCTCAAAATCCTTAAGTAGACATAACTTTGAGAGGAACATGTTGGAATTAGGGATGATTAAGATCGCCTAAAAGGAATAGTTCAAGGTTAAACGAAAAAAAATGAAAAAGTGAAAAAAAAATTATTTGGTTAGAAAGTCTGTAAATTGTGTATAATTAGATTAAATCTTGCTCAGTCTCATACTTTCCCTAGTATACTCTTATGCCATGTATTAAAATGACTCATTAATCTCTAAAGATATTTTCTCTATTTAGGCAAATTTGGACTTACACAAGAGAATTATCAGTGAAGAACCTGGTTCATCAAGATAACACGGTATGTTTTCTACACTCTGCATAATTTGAAATAACTATATTTGGATCATGAGCAGAGTCCTACCAAATACCAAAGTTCTTTTGAACTTATCCGTTACAGGTGAACCAGTTACGTTCAAGACTTCTGACTGTATTAAACTACCTAGATTCTTTTAAGTCTGCTACTCAGGGGGAAGAAAGTGGTTCTTCTGAAACTGAATAGGTAACTTCTGATTCTAAAGTTTCTCCTGAGACAATTTCTAAAGTTGCTGCAAATTTGGAAAATAGATTTGTAGGATCTATAGCAGGTGTTGAGACTACAGAATCTGAAGAAGTTGGTGGTAAAAATGAAAAAATAGAGCAAGGGTGCTCGGAGTACATAGGACAAGAGTAGTTGATTCTTCACCCACTCCTGTGAGTTTAACCAAAGACGCATGTGAAATGGTTGTTTGGGGAGATGAACCTGGTTCATCTGTAGAGGAAACCCTCGCAGACCTGCAAAAGAAAGTGACTGAAAGCTATAATCCAGCTTCTTGATCGAGTTATCAATGACACCAAAACTCATACCATTCTCTATGGCTTCATTCTCACAGCTGTGCTTGCACATTTCAATGTACCTATGAAAAAGTGGGAGGTTAGTACAAGCGTGGATCATTTTTGGGTTAATACTCTGCTTGCTTGCGATTATGAAGTCAATGTCACTCCTAAAGTACCTAGTTCATCCAAAAAGGTACCAGTGAATAGCAAAGTCAGAGCCTTGGTACAAAAAAGTGGGGCTAAGGATGTTGAGATTGAAAGACTGAAGAAGAGGTTGGTTGAGGTGGAGACTAAGAGAGATGCTCTCAGAACTGAGCTGGCAAGAGAAAAAGAGAAGAATGATGGCATTCTTCAAGGTATGCTGAAACTACTCCAAGTTAAAAACCAAGCACCTAGTTCTTCCCAGCCTTAAGCCTCCTATCCTAGTGTAGATTAACCAGTCACCCAGTTCGGGATTTTTTGTTTCTTTTGCTCATGTTTTCAGTATTTTTATTTTTTCTTATGTTTTGTGGTAGAATCTTATCAATCATAAATGAAATTCACTATCTTTTGCTCTATTTGTTTGTTTATATCTCTTTGATGGTTAAAATTCTTAGATTGATCTATGATGATTAATTCATGATTGCATATGAAGTAGCCCCAGTGGCCATGAGTAGGTTTTAAAATCTGGTTATCTCACATTTTATGCAACTTTTCGATGATGTTAAAAAGGGGAAAAAGGTTGTGCTTTACACTTTGAACAGTGATGTTTATAAACTAATGTATCTGGTCCTTAATGATAAGTGAAAAATTTCTAACTTTGCATTGATGTTGAGCTGAGTTCTGGCAGGGCCTAAGTGTATGAAAAGCACAGAGTTTTTCAACATCAAAAAGGGAGAATTTGTTGGCCCAAGTAAAGGTTAAGTTTTGAAGATTGACAAAGGAAATTAGACATGAATCAGGTCCATCCCTCAGGTCCATCCTCAAGTGCACAAAAACGGGCAGATTTGAGCATGTGGGTTGCACGTGAAGGAGATGAGCTTAAATTGGTGTATTTAATATCTCCTTATCGAAAAGGTTGCATAATTGATAAGGAGAAGGACTCCTTAATCAAAAAGAGAACACTATCCAAGATAGGGAAAGAGTTAGAAGTTGAAATAAACTAGAACTCTTCCACCAAGGAAGAGTTGCATAAGAACTCTAGTTATTTCTTCATCTACTAACTCTATAAATTGCAGGATGTTCTCACATTACAAGTGTTGCACAAAAACGCGGAAATTAAAACGTGAATTGAGAGCAAAATAACAAGGCTTTTTGCAAGCAGTTCGTGTGTGATCCAAGTGTGCAAACTTGAAGCTACATGAACCAGATTGAAGAACCAGCTCCATAAAGAGTTCCAAGTGTCTATCTTTTATTCTAGTTCAATTGTAGTAGGTGATTTTACATTGTACCTTTCAGCTTTTATAGAAGTTATTGTATTAGGTACCTAAAGTTTTCAAGTTAGAGTTAACTTGAAGTTGTCGCAACAGTTGAGGCTGTGTGCCACAACGGGATTAGAGTTAATCCTAAGTTTACAAAAAGTTTTTGTAAATGCAACTTTTGGCTCAGTGATTTTAGTGGAAGTTTGGAAAAATCCTATTGAGTAGTAGGTCATGGTTTTTTCACCTTTTGAGCCAGGTGTTTTTCATGTAAAATACTTGTGTTCTTTACTTTCTACATTTATTATTCCGCAACAGTAGCAGAAGGAACACATAGAAGAACCAGGTCCTTTCATAATCAGTTTAAGCGAAAAATTGGACATCACACAAATCATCCCCCCTCCTCTCTTGTGTGGTATTGATGTATACAACATTAGTATCTATAGAGTAAGTTATTTTTTGCAATTGTATACTCTTTTTATCTCTTCTTTTGATACAATGTCTATTTATTTCAACTTTGTATTTTTACTTTTTCAGGTAAAATCTGTAAAAAAATAATAATATATTTTTAGAGCACCATAATTTAGAGCTATATAAAAAATTATAGCCAAAATAATTAATTTCAAACCATGTATTTTTATAAATTTTTAGATATCTTGACTATTTATTTCAATTGTGTAAATCTTTATTTTCCGGTCAAATTCAAAAAAAGATTAACTAAAACTTTATTATTTTTAGCCAAATAAAAAAATTTAGCCTAAATAATGTAGTTTTATCCAAGTTTTATTATAAATTATATTCGAAAAAATTATCTAAAAAAGTAACATACTTAAAAGGGTAAAAATATATCTTGTTTTTCAAAAAAAAAATGCCACATATACAGAAAAATTCATGTGGCAGGCAGTGCACCCACACAATTTGCCACATCAACATCCAGGGGGTAATGGCTCCTAGTTGAGGGGGTAATTAAGACCATGAAAAGTTTAAGGCCGTAACTAAGAATTCGTGACAAGTTTAAGAGGGTGGTAGGGTATTTTGCCTTTAAAAAATAAAATAAAATTTTCATAATGAAAAACTATACATAAAAAGTACTAAGAAGTTACATCGGTTAATACGTTAAAATATTTAAAAAGTATTTAAAAATGTCATGGTCAAGAGTTATTGCTATATCTATATTTATATCTATATCTATATATATATTTATACTATATTAAAAGCACGACGGCCATTAGCGAAATGCCGTTCGCCTTTTTTACCCTTTAGAAATAGACTTTATATTAGACAAAATTGTAATTTAATTATTTTTCTAAATTTTATGACTTTGAAATCAGCTGAAATTTTGGTTATTAAATCTTTTATTATTTTAATCACATGAAAAATCCTAATATTTAGGACATTTAAAAAAAATATTATTTTTGACAAATAGGAGTATTACGTAGGAGTATTGAGTTTCTTTTCCTTACAGCAAATTCAATGAAATGCTTGACATTTATTCTTATTATATAGTGCACTTAGAATTTCAAGGGAAGCTTCTGTATATTATTACTATTAAATAAAAGTGAGAGGTTTATATTTAATTAAATATTTTTTAAAATTAGTGAATGTATGTTTCAAATATTATAAAAAATGAATAAAGATAAAAATATTATTCGAGTTGGAAAGGAGTTCAAAAATTATAAAAGTACGAAGCCCCAATGCGAAAAAAATAAAATTATTTCTTTTTAATAGTTAGAACAAATAATTAAGTCTTTGAATTAATTACTACCCCGACTTCAGTTTATGTACAAAAAAAAATATTTTTCGAGATTCAAACTACCGAAATTTTAAAATATTTTTTCCATCATATTGGCGCGAGAAAACTTGCAACTTATAGTATTTCTTATATAGTTTTTGAATATTTAAATTTTAACTTTAAAATATCAATCTAATTCAATTTAGCTTTAAAGAATAGTCAATTAACTCTTGAAAAGCGAAAAGATTCACATAAACTAGAAAGGAGAGAGTAGTGAGCACAATAATTCAATTTTATTATTTTTAAAATCATCATATAAGTAAGATTATTTTTAAAATTGATAAAATTCTTAAAATACATAATTTATTTCTATAAGAAGAACATTGATGGTGAAAAAAATATAAAAAATAGAGCAAAATTGATTATGTTATAGTTTTAACTTGTTATTTGTTTTCTGTATTGCATAACAAAAACAACAATAGTTTTCATAAGATGTCTGCATATGTCCTAAGAAATTACAATAACGCCTAGAGAAAAAATTATTTCTTGAATTAACTAAATTAGATCAATATATATATTTTTAGGGGCTTCAATCTTTTTCGTTTTTTATTTAATAACCCAAATAAATTATCTAATATAGTTACCTAATATTTTTCGTTCTAGGTTCTCTTTCTTTGAGAATATTGTTGTATTAGTATATATATATATATATATATATATATATATATATATATATATATCTTTTATCTATATTATATTAAAAGTACGAAGGCCCTTAGCAAAATATCGTTCGTCTTTTTACCCTTTAAAATTAGTGTTTACCCGGACAAAATAGTCATTTAATTTAGTTTGTCATAACTTTCCTAGTGTGTGAACTTTCCTACGAAACTTTCCTTGTCTGTGTGAATTAGGCCAAATTTTATTAACTAAAAAAAAAAAACCTAAACTTAAAAGGAGATAAAATGTAAATGGAGTTTAACGAAAAGCTCTCCTAATGGGTATGAGTTAAATGAGAGCATTTCCTTGTGTGTTTGTATGAATTTTTTTCCCAAATTGCGGGAAATAATTAATTAGGGGAATAATTTATGGATATAATAAATGAGCATTCCTATATAGTACAGAAGTAATTAGATGACTATTTTGAAATATTAAGAAAATAATTAAATGACTATTTTGTCCGGTGTGAACACTAATTTAAAAGGGTAAAAAAGACGAACGACATTTCGCTAAAGGCCTTCGTACTTTTAATATAGTATAGATATAACGGTTCTAGGTTCTCTTTCTTTGAGAATGTTTTTGTATTAGTACTTGAATTTTGTGTGAATATATTTATATTAATAATTGAATTTTGTGTGAATATATTTATAAACTTTATATTAGTAATTGATTTTTCATTCAGGTATTTGATTAGAACTTTGAACATATACCAAAGCAATTTGTATTATACCCGTATACAATATTTATTGGTATCTGTTACATGAATAATGTATTATATAACCTATCATCTGGAAGTTTTCTTTCAACAATAGTTTTAGTTTAAAGTATAAGGTAATAGAATTTATATGCTCTTTATTTTACAAAATTTTGTTAACTTTTATATAATTCTTTGTTTCATTCTTTGAATTTGGATTGGTTGATTTCATATCAGACATCTTACAAATTTCGGTTAATTTAATAGTCATTTAATTATTTTTTAATATTAAAAATAAACATCTAATTATTCTTTCTAATATTTTAGACTTTAGATTCAATTTATGTATTAAAATTCTTTCTTATTTGAACTGCATAATCTAATATTTTGTTTAAAAAGAAATAACACATGAAAATCACATTAGAAATTTCGCTCATTTTCAATTTCTTTTAGGTTTAGGATTCCTTCATTTTTCTAAAATAATTAATAAATGTTATGTGTTAGGTCAACTGAAATTCATGAATAAATAGTACGTTATCTTGCATAGATCAAGAGAGCACGTCCATGAATGACAATTTTGACCTCATTTTTAAAAATATTGATATATGGTAAGTAGGATAATAAGTAAATATTGGACGGAGTTTATAATTTACAGCTTTTGGCAAATTATTTTTTAGTAATTTAATTTAATATTTTTAAAAATAAATTAATCAACAAAAAACTTTCATATTTATCTATTTCTTCTATTTATCTATAATTATATTATTTTAAAAACAAGAAACCTATACATAATAAATTAATTAACTTTTTGCGTTTTGACAATATGCTCCATGTCAGACAAAATTGTAATTATGATTTATATAACTAATTAGATTTCTTCTTAAAAAGGTATTTTAATGCTAACTAATATCTAAGAACTTAAAGTCAACTAAAAATGGCTACTCCAAGTCTTGGTAAATTAGCAAAATCTTGGCATTGCTTGAATTTTTTAAATTAACAACTTTCCAAGAAGTTTGTATCATGTGAGAACCTTAAGTTGGCAAGTATTATTCATGAACTAACATTTTATTCTCCAATAAAACCGATTACAACATACATAATTACGTAATTACTCAATGATTGCTTGTTAAGATTTTAAGGTGGTGTTTCTTTAAAAACGAAAGGAAAGAATTCAAAAACCACAATTACTTAATTAGGCTGCATATATATGAATGAGTACGCTCACATAATGTGAAAAATTATTGATGGAGAATATAGAGATGAAAATTTTCATAATAAAAAATCTAGGATTTAATATAGGAATTACCACCCCCCTCCCCTGCAAAAAAAAAAAAAAGTTTTTTTGGTAAATGATCTTTTTATTCTTTTAAACCTCTTCACTATTTGCATATCACTGATATTTTTTATTTTTATGTGACAATTTCTCCCCTTATAAATTAGACATGTAGGATTAATATTTCTCAATTTTAGGAACATACACTTTTATTTAAAATAACTCAAATATAATTTTTAATATAATATTAATATAATTAATTTTTTTAAAATAACACACTTAAATATGATACACGCACAATACGCTTATCATAAGACTAGTTATTACATAAAATGAAACAAAGGTAATAGTGTTATCTTTTGTCTTTGAGTATTGCAAACTTCTGTCACTATATATGCATTGGTTATTGAATTTCAGCAAACAACATAGATTAAAGAAAAAACTAATTTTGAGTTTCGACAAACATTAAAGATCTAGGAAAAGCTAATCGAAATTGGACGTACTGCTGGACATTCGTAATCCTACTAGTCCCATTATTACATTAACTAGTTTTTAGGTACGCGCTTTGCGCGTGGATCTTGATAATGAATATAAACTTTTTAAAAGCATAAAAATTATAAAAGAATATATTTGAGCTAGAAAAAATAAGAAAACAATTTAAGTCCTGAAAATGATAATTTTTGATGTTATTAAACTACTTAGCAAAGAAAGAAATCCTGCCTCATAAAAGTGCTCACAATGTTATTCAAATATTAGCTGTACGTTCGCACAAGAGACATAAGTACCAATAGAATATTATGGTATCATATTTTCCCTAATAACAAATGACCGGATATTTTTAAGTATAAGATTTATATAAGTAAACTCTTAATAATTTTAAAGATTTTGGATTTTTTACATAGTTTAAATAAGAAAAATATAATAATATAGTTTTAAACTCCTAAACATAGATTTGTACAAAGTAAATTCTTAATGTTTTCAAAGTTGTAAATCATAGGACTTTCTACATAGTTCAAGTAAGAATAATTTAATACGTAAAATTTTAATTACTTTGAAACTCCTAAATATTAGAAAATTAATTAAATGAATATTCAATAAAGTATTTCTTATGGTAATTTACCCATATTTAAAGGGATTGTAGATTTTTTATTTATTTATAAATATCAAATTTGGATGAGATAAAAAGCGGCGAGTTTTAAGTTCTATTTTTTCATTCTACGTAAACATTGGTAATGTAAAATTAAAACTATAGTACGTAGTGTATATTTTGTTAATGAAAGGAGAGGGGAGAAAAAACGTGGTAGAAGTATATTTAATTTTTTACTTTCTTTTTAATTTATATAAGGTAAAAGTATAATTGAATTTGAAGTCCTAAATATTAGGATTTCATATCTAGTTCAAATAAGGAAGAATTAGATACACAAAATATAATTAATTTTTAACTCCTAAATATTAGGAAAGCAATTTAAATGACTATTTTGTCAAATATAAAATCTATATCTATATTAAATTAAAAGGAGAGTAGTGAAGCATGTGGTTAAGCCAAGTGACAAGCTACAATGAAGCCACTTGGCAATTTTAAGACAACATTAATTATTAAAAATTATAAATAGAAATATAATTAATGGAAGTAGTTTAATGAATCTTATATATAATCTAAATAGATCTTAGACAAATATAATCTATATATCTATATTTATATGTATATTTGTATCTATATGTATATCTATATTTATATCTATATATTGATCCACTCATAGATTTTCTTCTATATTAGCTAGAAATATGGAAGTGAAAAATTAATTAAACATTAAAAAACTATAATAGAAAAAAATAAAAAATATAAAAATACGTAAATTGAGATAATCTATGACTATTTATATTTTGGAGTATGTTAAAATATAAAATAAAATTAAAATTTATTTATGATATTAAAAATTTATTTAGCATAAAATTAAATAAATTCAAGCAGCAAAATAAAATCTTACTCAATCTATCTATATTATATTAAAAAGAGAGTAATGAAGCATAAGGTTAAGCCAAGTGGCGTATTGAGAAAAAGTCACTTGGCACTTTTATGAAATCTATTTGTTGGATTCTATTTGTATAACATTGAAAAAAATATTAGTTGATATTCTTTTGTGTCTAATTATTAATTGGATAAAAAATTTGTTGGGAAAGAAAGATGAAATCGAGCAATCCGTGAACATATATTACCATATCTATATTATATTATATATAAGTTCATGGTTTCCGTCAAAAAATTATTATTTGATGTTCTTTTGTATCTAATTAATAATTACTTTTTTTTTGGTGGGAATGAAATATGAAATAGAGCTGTCCGTGAACATATATAATTATATTTGAAGTAATTGTGACGACCCAAAGGGTCATCACCGTAGTTCTTCCTTGTTCCGCGCTTCCGAGGCCTTGAAAACCTCGCTTTTAGTTGCCTCGATTTGCATGCGCAGTTCGGGCACGTAGTCGGAAAGTTTTTATGTTAGAATATGTGAATTATGTGAAAAATTTGATGGATTTTGATATTAACATGCATAATATTGACTTCGGTAAACATTTTGGGTAAACGGACCCGGACCTGTGATTCGACGGTCCCGGAGGGTCCGTAGAAAAATATGGGACTTGGGCGTGTGCTCGGAATTAAATTCCGAGGTCCCAAGCCCGAGAAATAAAAATTTGTGTGAAATTGTTTTCTGAAATTAATTAAGGAAAATGAAAAAGGAAATTGATCAGAAAACTGTGGTATCGGGCTCGTATTTTAGTTCCGACACCACACCCGGTACGAGTCTTAAATATGTTTTAAGCACTATCTATAAAGTTTGGCTAAAAACGGACGTCATATGACGTGTTTCGGACCTAAAATGGGGAATTGGAGTTTTATGGAAGTTGAAAGAAAATCATGTGTTTTGAGGCTTGATTCTATGTATATGATGTTATTTTGGCGATTTGATCGCACAAATGAGACCGTAAGATGTTTTTAAGATCATATGTATGTTTGGTTTGGAGCCTCGAGGGCTCAGGTGAATTTTTGAGTGGGGCCCGAGAGGTCTTAGACTTAAAAAAATGCAGGTTCAGGTGTTGCAGGCCCAGCGCGGCCGCGGCTGTTTCCGCGCGGTCCACGCTGGCAGCCTTGCGGCCGCAGTGCTTTTCTGTGCGGTCCGTGTGGTGGGGGTTCAGAGGGTCGGTAGCTAGGTCGACCAGCGCGATCGCGCACCAAATCAGTGCGGTCCGCGCTGGGTGGGTTCAGAGAGCCCACTTCTTCCCTCCCTCGGCGCGGCCGCGGTGCATTTCCGCGCGGTCCGCGCTGGCAGCTACGCGGCCACGGTGCATTTCTGCGCGGTCTGCGCCAGCTCCCAGCATATATATAAATTCGGGATTTTCAGTAATTTTATCCACTTTTCAAAACCCAAAACCTAAGAGGCGATTTTCCAAACAACTTTTCTTCTCCAAAATGATTGGTAAGTGATTTCTAACTTAATTTCTTTATTTCTTGACATCTTTTAACATGATTTCAAATTCAAATCAAAGATTTTCATAGGGGAAATTGGGTGTTTTGGGTAGAACCTAGGTTTTCTACAAATTGAGAAGTTGGACCTCAATTTGAGATCCGATTTCAAAACAAATCATATATTTGGATTCGTGGGAGAATGGGTAACCGGGTTTTGGTCCGAACCTCGAGTTTTGACCACGTGGGTCCGGGGGGTATTTTTGACCATTTTGGGAAAAACCTTGTAAAATTTATTTTCATGCATGGGGAGTGATTCATTTAGTAATTATTAATCTGATTAAGTAACTTATGACTAGATTCGAGCTGATTGGTGGTAGAATCAAGAGGTAAAGCTATACTAGAAGCGTGAGTTGAGTCTGGAGCATTTGAGGTAAGTGTTTGTTCAAACTTTGGCTTGAGGGAATATGATTAGGATGTTATTTGCTACTTGTTAATGTGGAGTACGGTGTATAGGCATGGTGACGGTTATCTATGCACCAGAGTCTAGCATGACCGTGAGTCTTAATTGCTTTTAATTCGAATAACGTGACACAATTTCCTTGTTTATTTGATAAGTTTCATATAATGTGAACGGTTGAGGTAAAATTGTGATTGGTGTACTTTTGGATCGTTAGCTCGAACATGAATGTGCTAGTTGGGGAAGAAGGGATTTAAAAAGAGAATGTGTTGTGATTACTCCCTTGCCGGGATGTGTAGACCGATATATATACTCTCCCTTGTCGGGATATTTTGGGCTGTTAGTTGTACCCTTGCCAGGTTGGAGTGATATGTTGTTGATTTTCCCTAATGGGACTCTCCTTACAAAATCAGATGTTTCGAATTATATTATGGGATCGTGTGGCACGCCGTCCACTTATATATGATATTATGGGATCGTGTGGCACACCATCCACTTATATATGATATTATGGGATCGTGTGGCACGCTGTCCACTTATATATGCTATTATGGGATCGTGTGGCACGCCGTCCACTTATATATGATGTTATGGGATCGTGTGGCACGCCGTCCACTTATATATGATATTATGGGATCGTGTGGCACGCCGTCCACTATATATATAAATATACATCATGGGAACCAGAGTTTCTTCTGGTTATTTCCGATATTTCAGTTTTATCTGTTACTCCCCGATAGCATGTCCCCTCCTAGCTTTACTTTGTATTATCTTGTTATTGTTTTCTTGCACTTGTATATATATCTGTACAGGTTAATTGTGGTAGGTCCTGTCTAGCTTTGTCACTACTTCGCCGGGGTTAGGCCAGACACTTACCAGCACATGGGATCGGTTGTGCTGATGCTACACTCTGTACAATTTTGTGCACAGATCAGGGAGCAGCTTACGAACCACAACAGTAGGACTTCTGGGAGCTATCTTCAGTCCAGGGACTCTCGAGGTAGCCTAGCTGGCGTTCGCAGGCCGAAGTCCCTTTCCATGTTTTTCGTTTGTTCATCGTGTATCAACAAACATGATGTATTTCCTTTCAGACATTGTTTGTAGTATTTTGTAGTAGTCCGCGAGCTAGTGACACCAGACCTTGAGTAGTGATGTGTATTAAACTTCCGCACTTTTGGTTTTCAGTTGCTTTAGATTTAAAGTCTTCCGCTTAAATTTTGTCTCGTTCATTATATTGTTTGAAAGAAAGCAGGAAAGGTGTTTTAAATATTTGGCTTGCCTAGCTCCGATAGTGGGCGCCATCACGACACCCGATGGTGGGAAATCCGGGTCGTGTCAGTAATATTACATATGACAAATATTCTGTTGAAATATGAAATTAATGCTTTGAGTTAATATGGGTAAGAGAAAAAGATATGAAATATTCTGGTGACATAAAAATGGAAAGAAAAATTCTTTCCAAAAACCTGTTATGGACCAAAGTCCAAAAATAAGTAAAACAAAAGATCATTGTGACATGACAATATATGATTACTCACATTTGCCATACAAAATTACAGGATCATCGATTTGTACTACTATTAAGGATTTCTTTTATGATAGACATCCTTTTTCGAGAAAGAATCAACTAAAATTTTATTTTATATTTTACACATTAATTTTAAGTTGAAATAATAACTCTATATTTAGTACAAACTTTGTATCTAACCTTATTTGCAAACAATATACATTAATATAGGTATCATATACATTACTATAAGTATCTTTAATTAAATTTTGTGTATAATTCAGTTATGCTACATATTCTTTTTTAAGAAAGAATTAATTAAATAAATGTTTTGTCTTACATCTATATTATACTAAAGAAAATAGACTGAAAATTTTAAGAAAGAATTAATTAAACTAAAATGTTCTCTTTTTAATGATCAAAGTAGAATCTTTTGGTCGTACACAAAAAAAAAGACACAATTTTCATTAAGCAGACCAATATACTATAATTATAGGTATTTTTAATGAAATTTTGTATATAATTCAGTTATGGTATCCTTTTTTTTAGAAAGAATCAATTACAATTTCGTTTTGTATCTTGCACATTAATTTTAAGTTGAAATAATAATTCTATATTTAGTACAAGCTTTGTATCTGACCTTATTTACGAACAATATACATTATTATAGATATCTTTAATTAAATTTTGTGTATAATTCAATTATTGTAGGTATTCTTTTTTAAGAAAGAAATAATTAAATAAACGTTTTGTATCTTACATCTATATTATATTAAAGGAAATAATATTGAAAAATGAACAATAGGACAAAGGAAAAAGACAAGAAAAATTAAGGCTTGGTGGTTAACAAATTTTAATTAACCACAAAGAAACGTTGAAAATTAAAATAAGCCAAAAGCTAAAAAATGAAGATCTGTATCATTTTTTGCGCACTCACTCATACAAATTGATTTACACATACCTTTTTAAATATTAGGATTTCATATACTTAAAAATTGATTTACTAGATTGTCTTTCCTTAGAAATTTTTATTTAAACAACTTTTGCTTGTGTTTGACTTCTCTACATTACTTATGGTTTAGCTTCCACACAAACTTCTACAAAGTATAGCTCCAAACTATAACTATATCAACGAAATATTAATGTCCAAAATGAGTTGGAATTTGAAGGGTCGTGTTGTTAGATTATGGCACATTCTAGACCGCGAGAAACCAGAAAATTCTAATTTAATTTAATTAATTATTCAAGATGAAAAGGTGCATACTCTTTTACATGTTATTTTTTTCGAGTTGTGGTGTATTTTCTTCAACTTATGCGCCTTACTAACTTAAATTTCTTTTTCAATTTTTTTATTTTAGGGAGACCGAATTCATGCAACTATTGGGATTTTCGTACTTTCAATACAAGCATTAGGAAATGTAAGGTGTCTTATGCATAATTAGGTTTTCAATTTTCCAAAATGTTAGTGACAGGGGTTCACCAGAAATTCTTGAGTTTTTACCCATATTTTTTTGTAGTGATAAACCTCAATACAGAGGACAACTTCTGGAAAATGCACTGCCATATGTCATGAGCATTTGCTACAAAAATGTTCCCTTAGGCACGTGCTACATATCAAGCAAATTGTATAGAATCATTATTTTTTGTGGAACATTCATATCAAACAAATTGTATATTATCATTATTTTTTATGGAACATTTATTAGGAAATGGAATGAAAGTTTTACTGGAGTCTTAAAATATTTTTAATGTTTGGTTGTAAAGATGGAATTAACACTAACATATTAAACTTTATGGTGTAGATCGTTCTTTTTAATTATCCGTGCATCGCGCGGGTACTAATACTAGTTATATTAAAAGGAGAGTAGTGAAACATGAGGTTAAGCCAAGTGGCTTATTGAGAAAATGCTACTTGGCACTTTTAAGACAAAATCTAATATAGATTGACAAGATTAGGATAAAGATAATATGAAATATGGTATATTTAGGAACATATGTTGAGTAGAAGTATACCAAATTTGTAAATTGTTCAAGAAAGTTTTATGTAATAAATATTTTTATTTAAGGAAGATTATTTCTTTAATTTTGGTCAAAATGAAAAACGAAAGGATTGAATTTGGATTGATTTTCCTTTTGATACATTTCCAACTAAAATTTAGATGATATTATCATTTTAATTTAGGTACGTATTAACAAAATATTTAGTTGGACAAATATGATATGAAATGTCATAATATATATATATATATATATATATATATATATATATATATATATATATATATATATATATATATATATATATATATATATATATATATATATATATATATATATATATATATATATATATATATATATATATATATATATATATATATATATATATATATATATATATATATATATATATATAAGTCAAGGAGCAAACTACTAGAAAGTTACTTGGCAATTTAGGACAATAGTTATAATAAAATATAAATTAAATTTAAGGGTAAAATTATTTTTTGAATTTAAATGAAAAGATATTAAATAAGATTCGTTTGAATCTGAATGGAAAGAAAGTTAATATTTTTCTCAGATACAACCTACTATCTTATCTTTACTGATAAGATTTTAAAAAGGATAAAAATAATAACTACATAGTAAGAATAAGAATAATCTATATCTATTCTGTTAATTTATTTTCTTAAACCAAAACAACTCAATTCTTTTTCAAGCTTTGGAATTGAAAAACATATAAATCGGATCATATCCAAGTTTTTGAATATGAAAAAACTCCAAAGATGAAAAAATATGAGCTGATACTCTTCTATTTTTTTAATCTATTATTAACTTAAATACTAAATAGAATAACTTTATGAAATTTATAGTAGGAAAAATAATAAAGGAAGAGTGGGTGGAGATAGCGTGTGAAAATTTTATAATTTACAATTACATAATAAATAAAATAAAAATAATAAATAATATTATTAATAAATTTAAATATTAATCTAAGTAGTTGAATAAAAGTTAACAAAAACATTTACTATAATAAAAAAAAAACTAAATTCATCTATAATATATTATAATCTATCTATTTATCTATATTATATTAAAAGGAGAGAAATATGCATCTATATCTTCTATATTATCTTCTATATTTGATTAGTACTGATATTATTTCAATTATAGGTGAAATTCTAAATGAGACAAATTAATTAAAACATCATATAAAAATGTACAAAGTAAAGGATGGAGATAATTTGTTGATATTTATAATATTTATTAGTTTATAATAACTTTAGACTTTTGAAGATGAACGTAACAATGGAATAAAAGTTTCGAGAAATCATTTTGGGAATAAGAAAATAAAAATTTATGTTATATTGAAAGGAGAACAATTGAGATTAAGTCAAGTGACAAGCTAATGAAATGTAATGAGATAATATTAAGTATAGTAGATTATGTAATAAAAAAAATGATGAACTAAAAGTAATTCGATGACTATGAATCCTTTTATAACTTTATAAGATTCTTTTATTGGGTATGTTTCCTTGGGTAACAAGAAGGTAATTAGAATTTGATTCAAGTATATGATATAATGTGCTCAAACAAGTTAGGTCACATGACATAATTTACATTCTTTAATATTATCCGCACATTGTACGGGTACTAATACTAATTAACTTTTAAAAGGTAAAAAAATACTTTTAATATAGTATAAATATATGACATTTCCTTATTTATTGTCCTTAGGAACCTATTGAGAGTTTTGGCGTTTACCAAACCTTAGACTTGGTAAAGCTCTCCTTTGGACTTTGGTGCGCCAACTCTTTTCTCCTACATTTCCTTCTCCTATACTAGTAGTTTCTGCACACCTTTTCTTTCTCTCAACTTTGCCTGCAGATTTTGAAGTGGGGTATGTTTGATTATCATCCATACCGGCCTACTGCTCAGGTAATTTTCTTCTCATGTAGATATCACTGGATACTATTTTATATTGTGCTTTGAACAACTCGATTCTGATTCATTCTTAGAACTGTGTGTTTTCAACTTAGTGTTTCATTTGATCGAATTTGATGTACATATCTCATCCTGAATTCATGTATGCAAATTGATATTGCAATGTCTGTGGACTACTAAGCATTTCATCATTTCATGAATTTACTCCTTGTTAGAGTTCTTTGATACATTGAATGATGGAGTAATTAAACACATTAAAAGTCGGTCTCACAAATATTGAGACAATTAATTTCCAATAATGTGCGTGTGTTTTTGCTTTCAGTTCATGACACATTGTTCTATCCAACGCCAGAAAAGAAGGGGAATTTCTTGTTTTGATGGCTTCTGAAAGGGAGATATTCAGCCTATCGGGTCCATTATACCTCACTGCTATTGATTGGTAAGGGCATCTCCTTATAATCTCCATTTCTGGCTGTTGATTAAGTTGTCTAAGAAGAACTAGCTTGGCATCACTTTGAGATGGTTAGAGATGTTAATTTGATTTCCCTTTCAAATAAAAGGAAAATATGAACTACAATTCCTCGTATTTATAACAGATCTATGAAATCGGTATCTTTGCTACAACTTTTAAAGGATGGTCGCATTAGACATTGACACAAATTAAAATCTGTAATCTTTAGTTAAAGTTACATGTAGTTGACTTTAAAATTTGAGTCAAGTTTTCATCATTTACAGGAGAAATACAGATCATAGGAGGAGTGTAGCAGCCAGCTTAGTGCAGAGTGTGTACGTTCTTGAACGTGACCGCCAGCAAAATCGTCTAGGCCCTAAAGCCCTGGCTCCGCCCTGGTGGGAATTCTTCCATTTTCGTTTAATCCAAGTCTCGGTGGACAATGAAGATCAATCTTACTTCGGCGCCATTTTCGAATACAAATATCCAAATTCTCATTTCAACTACTCTTATTACTCAATCCACGGTCAGAATCAAAATCCACCAAAGTATGTGATCGCCTTTCGAGGCACAATTGCCAAAAAAGATAGCAGATCACAAGACTACAAGTTGGATTTTAAAGTCATTCGCAATAATCTTCACAATAGCTCTCGCTTCCATATTGCACTTCAAACTGTACAAAGCATTGTTCAAAATTACGGGGCCTCAGATATTTGGCTGGCGGGTCATTCATTGGGTTCTGCAATTGCATTAACAATTGGAAGGGATATGGTACTTAAAATGGGGAGTCATCTCGAAACATATTTGTTTAATCCACCATTTGCATCTCTTCCTATAGAGAAAATCAAGAACGAGAAATTGAAGCATGGAATCCGCTTTGCTCATAGTGTTGTCAAAGCTGGACTTGTTGCTGCCGTCAAAAGTCACAGGCCAGATTCTCCACATAAAAGTGATCAATTTACTGTATTATCTGCATGGGTTCCTTACTTATTTGTGAATCCATCAGATCCTATTTGCTCAGAATATGTTGGATATTTCGAACATCGGGAAAAGATGGGTGCGATTGGCGCTGGGGAAATCGAACGAATTGCCACGCAGAATTCAATAAGAAGTATTATTTCGACTGCTATAGGAAAAGAGTCAGAACCGTCGCACCTACTTCCTTCGGCTTTTGTTACTGTTAATTTGAGTCCTCCTCCAGATTTCAAACGAGCTCATGGAATCTACCAATGGTGGAAACCTGATTTACAGTGCAATTGTAAGCTTTACCAGTTTCGATAAGATTTGATATTAATTGTTTGTGAATTTTTAAAAGCTGTGGCTTATGCGGCACAAAGTGTACAAAGCTGGGGTGCTAGATGGACAATTTGATTAATTACAGGGATCAAGAATATTTTTTGTCATGGGATGAATCTGAATTTGTTTTATTTGCAGTTAGATTGTGTTCTGTTCCGTATTGAGATTACCCATTAAAACATTAAAAGAAGAAAAATACACATCTATTTATTCATTTAGAATTTAAATAAATACCCTTTTTGACATTTTGGTGTACTTGGGTTAAGTACTTAAGGGCTATGTTGTATTGTGCTGAATGTTGGCTAGTCAAGAAATCACATGTCCAAAAGATGAGAGCAACATAAATGAGGATGTTGAGAAGAATGTGTGGGCGTACCGGGAAAGATAAGATTATGAATGAAGTTATTAGGGACAAAATGGGAGTGGCCCTTTGGAAGACAAATTGCGGGAATCGAGGCTGAGATGGTTCGGACACGTGATGAGGAGAGACACCGATGCCCCGGTTAGGAGGTGTGAGAGGTTGATCATGACGGGTTTGAGGAACGGTAGAGGTAGGCCAAAGAAGTATTGGGGGGAGGTAATTAGGGAGGACATGACATTGCTTCAGCTTACCGAGGACATGACCCTTGATAGAAAGGTATGGAGGTCAAGAATTAGGATTGTAGGTTGATAGGTAGTTGAGAGTTTCTCCTAATCGTATCAGTAATATTAGTACTATTCTTATAATTTCGTGTTCCTAGATCTTTGTTATCCCATATTGTGTCATTCTTAGCAGTTTATTAGTAGTATTCTCATACTTCTTACTTTTAGATCTTTGTTATTACATATAGTGTCTTTATTTTTCCTGTGTTGTTATTGTTGTTGCTTCCTGTTTGTGTTTCTTAAGACAAGTCTATTGGAAACAACCTCTCTACCCTCACAAGGTGGGGGAAAGGCATGCGTATACCCTACTCTTCTCAGACCCGCTTGTGAAATTAGAATAGATTTTTGTTGTTGTTGTTTTTGGGTTAAGTACTTGTCGTTATTTGTAAAATTTTAGTTTAATCTGGTGCAATGCTTGATTCAAACTAGCTATAATTTTGGTAACGATCCTTATAACATTAGTGACTATTTTATTTTATTTTTACTAGAAAAAAATTATTATTGGCATAAGTTTGCTATAAACACAAATGAATACGATCAATAATGAGAAAATAAATTTTCAATGGATTAGGATGCGAGTACTAGTCATGTTAATTAGTTCGTGTGAAGAAAGAATAATTGGAAAGTTGAAGTCTTCTTAGTGAAAGAAGCTCCATCTTCTATCTAAAAAATTCCTAAACTACCTTACCCAATTTCACTAGCTATATCTAATCCAAATATGGATACTGATATGGAGATGGCTTTAATTCCTCCTAAATCATCTGACATTAGCATAGATTATACCTCCAAAACTTATGCAAATCAACAAGCCTCATTTAAAGATAAATTAATTGGGAGAGAGGAAGGGACGGACATCATAATTGAAACAACCGTTCCACTATCCAATGACATTCATACTTCCTCCTCACCAAGACATGCAAATTATAATCCATCAGGGAAAAGAAAAATTTCCATCTCTCAAGAAGATCGAAATTGTATGTATATGCCTTGAAAATACTCCATAATCATAAAATTACAAGGAAAAAGAACTCTTCACCAAATCCTTAGAAAAAAAGTTCAGGAATTATGGAAAGTGAATGAAAACTTTCCTCTAATTGACCTAGGATCAGATTACTATATTGCAAAATTTCAAAAGCAAGAGAGCATGAATTCAATTCTTCAAAACGGACCATGGTTCATCTTTGGTCATTTCCTCTCATGCCAAAGGTGAGAACCAAACTTTGTAGTTTCTGATGCTAAACAAATATGTACTGCTGTTTGGATCCGTCTTCCAAATTTACCTACTGAGTTTTATGACAAGATTATTCTTCAAAAGATTAGAAATTCTATTGGGAGACTCCTAAAAGTTGATGCGTGTACATCATCTACCTTAAGAGGGCGTTATACTAGACTATATGTGAAAGTTTCGATGGACAAACCTGTGACAAAATTCATATTTATTAAAGAGCATAAACAAATAATTGAATACGAACGAGACAAAATTCTGTGTAAAAAATGTGGTTCATTAGGTTAAATTTTAGCCTATTGCCCTACAACATTAATTCCACTGTCCCGGGTGGAGAATAATAAAGAAGGAGTAGTACAACATCAAGACACTCAAAGTTCACACAAAACAAGCAATGAGGATGACTGGCACACTGTATCCTTTCAAAAATAAAGAAGATCGAATAAGAAGATTCCAAAGGCAGGCAAAGAGACAACAATGGAAGCAGGTATTGATGTTAAAATATTCAATGCCTCCACAAGTAAGTATATCAATAATCAAAAGTTGAAATTTGTCAATAAGGAATCTAACTCCTTGTCATCTAGCAATGGTAGTATGGTTCATGCTCGAATGGCTAATACCACCAATGCCATGATGACTGAGAAAACAACTGGTTTTCAGTTAGAAAATCGCTTTTTCAAGTTGTACAATGAGCACACTATTTTGGACAATATTCCTCAAAAAGAATAATTCTATAATATTACCCAATTATCTCGACATGCAACAGTCCATTGGTAAATTAGCCACATCAATTAGCACTAGGATTAATAATACCGCTACTAAACCTATTAACCTTGTTCCTAACACAACTTCTAGAAATGATAATTCTAGTAATTTAACTAGCAACCCTACTAACACAGGCACAATTAACTCTAATGACATGACCACTAAAAATAAAAATGTTACAAATGCCAACCCACACTTGTCCATAGAATCTCTGCATAGTGAACAAATGGAGGAAGGCATGCGACATGTGGCCAAACCTTGCCATGCAAAATCTTCTATTATATATCCTACACTAATCATTATAGATTGCATGCATGTAGATGCAATCATGCCCTACTCTTCAATCTCCTCTAATTTAAGTGACAACCATCCTTCTAAAAATTCCAGGACTACCTGTCACACCTCCTTTTTATGCGCCCGGCCCCGAAGGGTTAAATGCGCGATGGGAGTTTTTCCAATTTAAGTGACAATATTCGAAATGGAATTATTTATTTAATTCAGAGTCGCCACTTGGGAAAGGTTTGGTTTTTGGTGTCCCAAGTCACCGGTTTATCTTGAATCCCAAATCGAGGAAATTTTCGACTTTTCCAAATGAAGTCTGTGAACCAGAAATTCTAAGTAAGGAATTCTGTTGACCCGAGGGAAGGTGTTAGGCACCCTCGAATCCCGTGGTTCTAGCATGGTCGCTTAAATTGTTATAATGGCTAAATATCTGATTTAAATACATGTTGTGACTTATGTGCTTTTATTAAGTTTAAACCGCTTTTATTATTATCATTTATTTTTTATAGAATTGCAACGTCGTGAAAATGCATCTCGAACCACGTCACAATCAATGCACCCGTAGTTGTTAACACATTTCGACTCCGTTGAGATTTGAATTTGGGTCACATAAATGCGCACCCGAATTTAAGAATGTAATTTAATTAAGCCGCGCCTAAAGAGTCTAACGCGTTATTATCTTTGGGGGAAGACAATAAAATTCACTAAACAGTCCCTCCCGAATTCTAAGTATTTATTATGATCAATTATTGAGGGCCCCGCAATTTGCATTTTTATTTGGCGAGGCTCGTCTCATTATTTTTAGAAGGGATATCCTAAAGTGACTACATTTCTACTATGTTTGTCTCTAAAAATAGAATAAAGAAGATACATGCTAATTCAATTGCATGCTTTGGCCAAATCCGGATTCCTGTTAATCATCTGATTAATTGTTTACAAAATGAAGAATGCTATACCTCATGGAACATGCTCTTAATTTGATAAAAAGAAAAAAATTACATACAAGATTGATGGAACGCTACACTTACTCCAAACAACATTAAGTTAAATTTAAATTAGCCCATTTAAACAAGATTAATAGAATTACTTATTAGAGGATGCTACCAATGGTATTCGGAAACTCGTCATACAAACTGCCTAATGAAGCTGAAATTCAAGAATTTAAAATTGTATCTTATTTGGCAAGATTTAAAAAGCCATCCACCCTACATATTCAAAGCATAACTGGAGAAAGAGTTTGAATTAACAATTATACTAAGCGATTGCACATTCCATAAATTATATAACTATATCATGTATACTACTAAGCAAATCATATCGCAGTTTTTAGACCAAAGTAGTTTCAATTAAGTACAAACTTACTAAGGTGTTCTCTATTGGGCTACCAATTAAAGAATTACACAATTTGAACAATATTTACAAAGCTGTAAGTAAAGCAACGACTGATTAAATTCCTTTGCATCTTCATTTCATTTTTCGACTTCTACATCAATGTGAGGTTCAAATGTGTACCTGAATGTTGAATACCAACAGAAGAAAACAAAATGCAGGCGAGTCAGCAACAACAACAACAAGAAATGGCAGCAAGCAAACAACAAATACGGTAGCAAATGCAAACCCAGGCAGGATAGACCAAACAGTAACTCAATGACACAATACCCAATGTCCAAGTAAAAGAGTAAAGCCCAGTTGAGACCCAGGAAACTCTGATGTCATTCCAAGACAGGTAATAGATGGATCCGATACAATGAAAGATACAGTTGCTGATTTTCAAATACTTCAAAAAAAAACCCTTAGTCTGACTGAACCAGTAACAGATTAGAGCTGGTGTCCAAACAGAAAAAGAGAGAGAAAACAGTGTTTTCAATTTCAATCGAACAAACAAAATTTCTTTTCTATCTTCCCCTGATTTCTAAACTCTCTTTGATTTTCAGAACTATCTCTTTCTACTTTCCAGAACTTCTTTTGCTAAGTTTCAGAATTAAAACCCTGCCCTTTCTATTGCCTGATTGAATCTTTTGAATTCAGAAATTGTTTTCTCTCCCTCTCTTCTTACTTCAGTATGTATCCTTCTTGTGTATGTGTCTCTCTATCTGTATCTATGTGTGTCTCTGTGTATATCTCCCCTCTCTATCTTTCTGTCTGTCCCCCTCCTCTGATGGAAAGACCCCTCTATTTATAGCCTAGCATCAGGCCATTCACAGCCTGTTAAACCATTCAGACCCCCCTCCTTTTCTGCTGTTTTTCCACTCAAACTTTTTAAAAGTAGAACCCCTCCCATGAGATTCCCTGACAGCCCTTTTATCATCTTATTAAGATAAAACAAAGGTATGGGCAGCCTGAAGATGGCCTGACAGCACATGCTATCCCATTTGCTCTAATTATTAAAGAACCATAGGGCACATTCTGCCCAAGAATACACATGCCATTAATTTAAACCAAAGTCTAAACTGCAACTATAACCCCACCCTTAGATGTTTCTGATTCAAATTGATACACAGTGACAATGAACAAACTAAGCTGATTCACAATGCTTCAGTAAATCAAAAATAGCATGAGTCTAATTGTGATCATTCCAACTGAAACTAATTGACGACGTATGTCAACTCCACTATACTAATTATAACATAGAACAAACAATCGACCAAACAAATATAAATAGGGCATAGACTGTTCTTGACAATTTTGCACGATACAGGGAAAACAACAGGCATTATTGGTTCGACGATATCAATTGAATTGAAATATGTATACTACTACACGGATTCAACACAACAGCATAAACAATCGACCAAAAAAAAGATTTTACGAAGATGGAGCACCAACTGACAAAAGAAATCCCAAAGAAAAAAAATAGACAAGCAAACTAAATAAACATGCTGATTAATCTAAACTAAATAGATAACAAAAGGGAATAATGAACGAACCAGAAAAGTTCTAACACTGATGACCCAGGCCCGAGCTTGATTTGCCTATTTGAGGTCGGACAAATCCTAACCGAGGTGTTCTCAAACGAAACACTTCGATTAGGATCTACTAGACCCCAAACTTTTATTTAAATCCAAACAGACTCCATAAGTTCTTGTGTTCTAGGGTTCGATTTTCAGATTTGGGGTTTTGGGATTTGTGGGTAGATTCGGACCAAACCAAGCTTGGTTTGGTCACGAGGAGGTCAGGGGATTGTCTAGTGTGAATATGGTGTGGTTTGGTGTAGGTCAAAGTTCGGCTCGAATCTTCAAATGAAGATTCGAGAAGGTGGGGGAGGGTTCGAGACTCACAGTTAGTGGATCTGTGTTCAGGGAGTTGAGGTGGTCCTAGGGTGTTAAGGTGGTGGTCACCAGCGTCCTTGCCGCCGGGTTTAATGGTGAGGGGAAAGTGGGCGGCGTTAGGGTTCTAAGGGATTGAGGTTTGGTGAGGACGACCTAAGGGAAGGGGGGTCTGGCTAGGGGGCGTGGGGTTAAAGGGATGGGCTTATATAGTAGATGAGTGATCAAATCCTGGCCGTCGGATGGAGCGAGATGAAGGGCCAGGATCTTTCAGCTGGTGAGGAACGGTGTCGTTTCAACTACAAGGGGTCGGGCTGGTCCAAGTTTTAACGGGTCCGGCACATGGGAGTGGCCTGAGGCCGTTGGATGGGATTGGGTTTTAATGGTTGAGATTAGACGGCCTTATACGACGTCGTTTGGGTAAAGGATTGGCCTGATCTGGACCGTTCCTTTGAATCAATAATTGGCTCAAAAGGATAATGCCTATACGGCGTCGTTTGGGGCGTCTCGCAGAAGACCTGGTTGGACTGGGTCATTTGTATTGGTTTGGGCCTGATTTCATTTGAAATTTTGGCCCAAATTCAATATTTTCCTTCTTATAACTTAAATAAAAAATCCTAACTAAATTATAAAATCAAGATAAAATCATACCAATATTAATTAATACTCAAACAACAATTATCACTCACATTAATATTTAATTAAAATAAAATCACTTAATGACAACAAAAAATAGAATAAAAGATGAATATTTTTATGATTTTCCTTTTAAAAACAAATTGTAGTTTGACTAATTCCTAGCAGTAAAATGACATCCTAAACTCACATGCGACATATTTTTTTTTATTTTTGTTGGATAAGACTAAATAGACACGGACAAAAAAACCACAAATAGCTAACAAAATGGCACGTAAATTCCAAAATTGTATGGCAAGGCCATTTTGATTTCTTTTGGAGTAATTGTTGTGTAAACAAAAATCACGTGCTCACAGCTGCCCCTCTTTGTGTGAAAATACGAAGAGTTTCCGTACAAAGATAAAGTGAGCGGATATGAGCGATTTTGCATATTGGAATACTCCACGTGAAGCGCTCTTTTTTTTTTTGAAAGATTTGACCGAATCTTCGCTTCAAAGATTTCCAACATATCCTGGGCTAAACAGGAATCAGGTCAATGTAGTTCGGAAAACTTTGATAGCTGGGACTACCATGGGATTGCAATGCTTGCCGTTACAGCTGTTGCTATTGCCGCTGCTACTTACCGACTCCCTTATTACAACCAAAGGAAAATTGAAACTGAACTAACTACGTATGCATGTCAACCGCTAGTTACAATATTCCTATCTATGATTCTTTTGCAACTTAATCTTGGGTCTTAGCTGATTCTGCTTGTAGACTTCGATTCGAATCTTGATGCTTGCAAGTTGTAGGTGCCTGTTTATTTCTGCGATACTGAGTGAGACGGGATTGGTAGAACTCGGGACCTCGATCAAATCTTGGAGCGATCCGCCCTTCGTTTTTCCCGATATCTCGAAACATCTTCTTTTTGTCTTTTTCTTCTTTTCTTTATTCTGGGTTGAGACTCATCTCGTGGGTCATCTCGATCCGTGCGTCTCGAGGTCAGACCTGCGGGAAAAAACAGACGAACGAAATTTTCTACCCCAGTTTCACTAGGAAAATTTCGTGAGTTAAATGTCGGGAAGTTTATAGAATTGATGAATGGATTGGAAAATTTCAGTCTACCAAATGCAACTCCATAATTGGAGCCCTAATGTCGCCATAAGGTAAAATGCTCAGTTCAGGGCTGGAGCCCTAATGATGGCTAACAGAATAAATGCTCACTTCAGGGTTGGAGCCCTAATGCTGACTAAATGGAAAAAGCTCATATCAGGGTTGGAGCCCTAATGTTGGATAACAGACAATGCTCAATTCAGGGTTAGAGCCCTAATGCTGGCTAAATGAAAAAAGCTCAGTTCAGGGTTGGAGCCCTAATGCTGGCTAAATGGAAAAAGTTCAGTTCAGGGTTGGAGCCCTAATGCTGACTAACAGACAATGCTCAGTTCAGGGTTGGAGCCCTAATGCTGGTAAACGGAAAAAGTTCAGTTCAGGGTTGGAGCCCTAATGCTGACTAATAGACAATGCTCAGTTCAGGGTTGGAGCCCTAATGCTGGCTAAATGGAAAAAGTTCAGTTCAGGGTTGGAGCCCTAATGCTGACTAACAGACAATGCTCAGTTCAGGGTTGGAGCCCTAATGCTGGCTAAATGGAAAAAGTTCAGTTCAGGGTTGGAGCCCTAATGCTGACTAACAAACAATGCTCAGTTCAGGGTTGAAGCCCTAATGCTGGCTAAATGGAAAAAGTTCATTTCAGGGTTGGAGCCCTAATGCTGACTAACAGACAATGCTCAGTTCAGGGTTGGAGCCCTAATGCTGGCTAAATGGAAAAAGTTCGGTTTAGGGTTGGAGCCCTAATGCTGACTAATAGACAATACTCAGTTCAGGGTTGGAGCCCTAATGCTGGCTAAATGGAAAATGTTCGGTTCAGGGTTGGAGCCCTAATGCTGACTAACAGACAATGCTCAGTTCAGGGTTGGAGCCCTAATGCTGGCTAAATGGGAAAATTTCAGTTCAGAGTTGGAGCCCTAATACTGACTAACAGACAATGCTCAGTTCAGGGTTGGAGCCCTAAGCTGGCTAAATGGAAAAAGTTCAGTTCAGGGTTGGAGCCCTAATGCTGACTAACAGACAATGCTCGGTTCAGGGTTGGAGCCCTAATGCGGGCTAAATGGAAAAAGTTCAGTTCAGGGTTGGAGCCCTAATGCTGACTAACAGACAATGCTTAGTTCAGGGTTGGAGCCCTAATGCTGGCTAAATGGAAAAAGTTCAGTTTAGGGTTGGAGCCCTAATGCTCACTAACAGACAATGCTCAATTCAGGGTTGGAGCCCTAATGCTGGCTAAATGGAAAAAGTTCAGTTCAGGGTTGGAGCCCTAATGCTCAATTCAGGGTTGGAGCCCTAATGTTGGCTAAATGGAAAAAGTTCAGTTCAGGGTTGGAGCCTAATGCTGACTAACAGACAATGCTCAGTTCAGGGTTGGAGCCCTAATGCTGGCTAAATGGAAAAAGTTCAGTTCAGGGTTGGAGCCCTAATGCTGACTAACAGACAATGCTCAGTTCAGGGTTGGAGCCCTAATGCTGGCTAAATGGAAAAAGTTCAGTTCAGGGTTGGAGCCCTAATGCTGACTAACAGACAATGCTCAGTTCAGGGTTGGAGCCCTAATGCTGGCTAAATGGAAAAAGTTCAGTTCAGGGTTGGAGCCCTAATGCTGACTAACAGACAATGCTCAGTTCAGGGTTGGAGCCCTAATGCTGGCTAAATGGAAAAAGTTCAGTTCAGGGTTGGAGCCCTAATGCTGACTAACAGACAATGCTCAGTTCAGGGTTGGGAGCCCTAATGCTGGCTAAATGGAAAAAGTTCAGTTCAGGGTTGGAGCCCTAATGCTGACTAACAGACAATGCTCAGTTCAGGGTTGGAGCCCTAATGCTGGCTAAATGGAAAAAGTTCAGTTCAGGGTTGGAGCCCTAATGCTGACTAACAGACAATGCTCAGTTCAGGGTTGGAGCCCTAATGCTGGCTAAATGGAAAAAGTTCAGTTCAGGGTTGGAGCCCTAATGCTGACTAACAGACAATGCTCAGTTCAGGGTTGGAGCCCTAATGCTGGCTAAATGGAAAAAGTTCAGTTCAGGGTTGGAGCCCTAATGCTGACTAACAGACAATGCTCAGTTCAGGGTTGGAGCCCTAATGCTGGCTAAATGGAAAAAGTTCAGTTCAGGGTTGGAGCCCTAATGCTGACTAATAAACAATGCTCAGTTCAGGGTTGAAACCCTAATGCTGGCTAAATGAAAAAAGTTCAGTTCAGGGTTGGAGCCCTAATGCTGACTAACAGAAAATGCTCAGTTCAGGGTTAGAGCCCTAATGCTGACTAAATGGAAAAAGTTCAGTTCAGGGTTGGAGCCCTAATGCTGACTAACAGACAATGCTTAGTTCAGGGTTGGATCCCTAATGCTGGCTAAATGGAAAAAGTTCAGTTCAGGGTTGGAGCCCTAATGCTGGCTAAATGGAAAAAGTTCAGTTCAGGGTTGGAGCCCTAATGCTGACTAACAGACAATGCTCAGTTCAGGGTTGGAGCCCTAATGCTGGCTAAATGGAAAAAGTTCAGTTCAGGGTTGGAGCCCTAATGCTGACTAACAGACAATGCTCAGTTCAGGGTTGGAGCCCTAATGCTGGCTAAATGGAAAAAGTTCAGTTCAGGGTTGGAGCCCTAATGCTGACTAACAGACAATGCTCAGTTCAGGGTTGGAGCCCTAATGCTGGCTAAATGGAAAAAGTTCAGTTCAGGGTTGGAGCCCTAATGCTGACTAACAGACAATGCTCAGTTCAGGGTTGGAGCCCTAATGCTGGCTAAATGGAAAAAGTTCAGTTCAGGGTTGGAGCCCTAATGCTGACTAACAGACAATGCTCAGTTCAGGGTTGGAGCCCTAATGCTGGCTAAATGGAAAAAGTTCAGTTCAGGGTTGGAGCCCTAATGCTGACTAACAGACAATGCTCAGTTCAGGGTTGGAGCCCTAATGCTGGCTAAATGGAAAAAGTTCAGTTCAGGGTTGGAGCCCTAATGCTGACTAACAGACAATGCTCAGTTCAGGGTTGGAGCCCTAATGCTGGCTAAATGGAAAAAGTTCAGTTCAGGGTTGGAGCCCTAATGCTGACTAACAGAAAATGCTCAGTTCAGGGTTGGAGCCCTAATGCTGGCTAAATGGAAAAGGTTCAGTTCAGGGTTGGAGCCCTAATGCTGACTAACAGACAATGCTCAGTTCAGGGTTGGAGCCCTAATGCTAGCTAAATGGAAAAAGTTCAGTTCAGGGTTGGAGCCCTAATGCTGACTAACAGACAATGCTCAGTTCAGGGTTGGAGCCCTAATGCTGGCTAAATGGAAAAATTTCAGTTCAGGGTTGGAGCCCTAATACTGACTAACAGAAAATGCTCAGTTCAGGGTTGGAGCCCTAATGCTGGCTAAATGGAAAAGGTTCAGTTCAGGGTTGAAGCCCTAATGCTGACTAACAGACAATGCTCAGTTCAGGGTTGGAGCCCTAATGCCGGCTAAATGGAAAAAGTTCAGTTCAGGGTTGGAGCCCTAATGTTGACTAACAAACAATGCTCAGTTCAGGGTTGGAGTCCTAATGCTGGCTAAATGGAAAAAGTTCAGTTCAGGGTTGGAGCCCTAATACTGACTAACAGATAATGCTCAGTTCAGGGTTGGAGCCCTAATGCTGGCTAAATGGAAAAAGTTCAGGGATACTAACTGACCCTTTTTTTTTTGAATTTTCTTGTTTTAGTAAAATGTAAAAGAGAATTCTGTGGGAACTTCCCTTTTTATTGGATTCCTTATTGCCAAACTGTTTCTTGCACTTATGTATTTCTTTTCTTCTTCGGGCGACACCTGCTTCTTGCACGGTTGTCTTGGATCATACCTGTTTCAACTTTTCAAACAAAGAACAATTGTCAGTTCGGAAATGGCGGTTGGTTCGGTGACCTTGATTGTTCCAGTTGCTTTGTTGCGTCCTTATTTCTGTTGAGAAATTCTACCATCGATTGGATTCAAATGGCGAAGCCCTTTTAGACTGCTCAGGCTCGCATTCCCAGATTCTGTGATGATTTGCCTTGTAAGGCTTTGGTTTTTCCATCCCGTTTTGCTTGGGGATTTTTCAATGGGGATTTTATTGGGGAGACTCTGTGGGGATTTGTTCAAGGGGAAGCTCTGTGGGGATTTGTTGGGAGGCTGTGGGATTTTTTTTTTTACAAAGGGAATCCTTGTGGGGATTTGTACAAAGGGAAAACCTGTGGGGATTTGTACAAAGGGTAAGCTCTGTGGGGATTTGTCTGAAGGCGGCTCTGTAGGGATTTTTTACAAAGCGGACTTGCTGGGGATTTGTTGGGGCAAGCTCACTGGGAAATTTTTACAAAGGGAGGCTTTGTGGGGATTTTTTTTACAAAGGGAAACCCTGTGGGGATTTGTACAAAGGGAAAACCTATGGGGATTTGTACAAAGGGAAAACTCTGTGGGGATTTGTCTGAAGGCGGCTCTGTGGGGATTTTTTACAAAGCGGACTTGCTGGGGATTTGTTGGGGCAAGCTCGCTGGGGATTTTTTACAAAGGGAGGCTTTGTGGGGATTTTTTTAAAAAAGGGAAGCCCTATGGGGATTTGTACAAAGGGAAAACCTGTGGGGATTTTTTTATTTTTTTTATTTTTTGTTTTGTGTCTTTACTTCGAATGCAGTCAAAATCATGATCCATCGGGTTTGGACAAACGTACCACTGAAACGGGGTATTTTCCTTTGCGAAACGGAACTCCGTGAAACCAATCCTGCCACCTATCCTTTCCAGTATATCTGGAACTTTGGGTTAAAAATGAAAGGAATTCGAAGAAAAGTAAAACAAAGAAAGGAGGAAACAAGTTTTAGAAGGGAAGTGTCCCTTTCGGGACAAGAAAGACTTATCTGAAGGGAAACATGCCGACTTTAAATGGACATGACATGCTTTTTGGACTGGACGTCTGACCTTCAATGAACTTGCATTTCCTCATGAACCACAATGGATCTATGTTTCCAAACCGATGGAACTTTGCCAAGATTTCCTGGGGTGGAGCCATCCTCTCGGCCAACAGCGCCCTTTGCGGGTTTTCGCTAGTTGACCTCTCTCATTTCTCTTCCTGTCGTCGCTTGATAGCACTCTTCGTGAGTTTTTACTAAACAAGCTCTCTCATTTGGTTTCTCTACTCCTGTTTCCTGGCGGTGCCCGAAGGTTTTCACTGACAAGACTCTCTCATTTTATTTCTCTCAATTCAGAATGTACCGGCCTCCAATCGCGATATCTCTTGACTCCTACTACCTTTGGTAATTGCATCCGAAGGACTTGTGCTTGGTAGAGAATGGCGGACGAAACTACAAATTCTAAGCCGTTTGGTGTGCCCCAGTTTCAATTTCAGGGTAAATGGGATTTTATTGTTGGTGTGACTGAACCTCAGAGAGAGGCTGCCTACGTATCCTTTCGGAATCAAGTCGAACGTAGTTCAGGCTCTCTTTCAATGTTTTGTTTTGTTTGTTTTCTTTCTTTCTCTTTCTTTCTCTTTTTTTTCGATGATAGCCAAAGAACATGTAATCGGCTCAAAAGGCTTGTAGAGAGAGTTGATAGTGTTTGGGGTAGTGGGAATAAAACCTTCATCATTTCAAATGTGTCAGGACCACTGGAGTATAACTCAGACATAGTATCTTTTGACTGCATCCGCATTCACCGCTGTTTCGGGATCATTTCCTTCAATATCACCTAGATACAATGCTCCTCTCGGCAATATCTTCCTGATGATGTATGGGCCTTTCCAATTTGGAGCAAATTTTCCTTTCGCTTCCTGGTGATGTGGTAGAATGCGCCTCAGTACCAGTTGACCCACTTCGAAATTCCTGGGTCGGACTTTCTTGTTGTAAGCACGGGCCATTCTTCGTTGGTACAGCTGCCCGTGACAAACCGCAGCCATTCGTTTCTCGTCAATCACATTAAACTACTCCAATCGGGTCTTAACCCACTTGCTATCTTCAATTTCTGCTTCGACAATGGTTCGGAGCGAAGGAATTTCTACTTATGCTGGTATCACAGCCTCGGTCCCATAAACCAAAAGATAAGGGGTTGCTCCTACTGACGTGCGTACCGTAGTGCGATATCCCAACAATGCAAAGGGTAGCTGTTCATGCCACTGTCAGGAACTCTGGATCGTCTTCCTCAAAATCTTCTTGATGTTCTTGTTTGCTGCTTCTACAGCGCCATTGGCCTTGGGCCGATAAGGAGTGGAATTCCTATGCGTTATTTTGAACTGTTCGCAGACGTCTCCCATCAAGTGACTATTCAGGTTTGCTGCGTTATCTGTGATGATAGTTGCAGGAATACCGAAACGACAGATAAGATTTGAATGTACAAAATCCACTACAGCTTTTTTAGTGACCGACTTAAGAGTGACAACGTCTACCCATTTTGTGAAGTAGTCGATGACAACCAGTATAAATCTATGTCCATTTGAGGCCTTCGGCTAGATCGGACCAATGACGTCCATGCCCTAGGCAACAAATGGCCAAGGTGCAGACATGGGATGCAATTTCGTGGGAGGTGCATGAATCAAATTACCGTGCACCTGACATTGATGACACTTCTGAACGAAGCTAAAGCAGTCCTTTTCCATGGTCATCCAGTAATAACCTGCTCGAAGGAGTTTCTTTGCTAAAACATACCCATTCATGTGAGGTCCGCACACTCCTACGTGTACTTCATGCATGATCCTTCCCGCCTCCTCGGCGTCGACACATCTTAGCAGATTGGGGTCCGGGGTTCTCTTATACAACAACTCGCCGCTCAAAAAGAAACCACTTGCATGCCGCCTAATGGTTCTCTTTTGATCTCCAGTGGCATGCTCGGGGTATTCTTGTGTTTTCAAGAACTTCTTGATATCATGGTACCACGGCTGTGTACACGATCCTGCCTCGATTACATTACAGTAACCGTGTCTTTCCCTGATTTGGATTTCCAAAGGATCGACGTGGGCGTTGCCTGTGTAGGGTGTTATTGAAGCAAAGGTAACAAGTGCATCCGCTAGTTCATTGTGACATCGCGGGATATACCTGAACTCTATTGATTTAAAACGCTTGCCGAGGTCCTCCACGTGCTGTCGGTAAGGAATAAGCTTGATATCCCGAGTTTCCCATTCACCTTGGGCTTGCCGGATAATCAGGTCGGAATCTCCCATAATCAATAAATCTTCGACATCCTGATCGATCGCCATATGCATGCCCATGATGCAGGCTTCATACTCAGCTGTATTGTTCGTGCAAAAGAAACGCAATCTAGCTGTAGCAGGATAATGTTGACCAGAGGGCGAGATCAAAATTGCCCCGATTCCTACACCTTTGGCATTTACAGCTCCATCAAAGAACATCTTCCAAACATGAGTGTTCTCCGAGACCACTTCTACAGTGTTTATTTCTTCATCTGGAAAATAGGTACTCAATGGCTGGTATTCCTCATCGACTGGATTTTCGGCTAAATGATCTGCTAACGCCTGGGCTTTTATTACCGTGCGGGTGACATAGACTATGTCGAATTCAGTAAGCAAGATTTGCCACTTGGCCAGTCTTCCTGTAGGCATTGGTTTCTGAAATATATACTTCAGGGGATCCAGCCTGCTTATGAGGAAAGTAGTGTGAGCTTGGAGATAATGTCTCAGCTTTTGACCAACCCACGTCAGGGTGCAACATGTTCTTTCCAGCAGAGTGTACTTGGCCTCGTAGCCGGTGAATTTCTTGCTCAAGTAGTAGATCGCCTGCTCCTTCTTTCCGGTTACGTCATGTTTCCCGAGGACGCAACCAAAAGAATTTTCCAAAACTGTCAGATACAAGAACAAGGGTCTCTCTGGCTCTGGCGGGACCAAAACTGGGGGATTTGAAAGATATTCTTTGATTTGGTCGAAAGCTTCTTGACACTCATCCATCCACTTGATCGCTGCATCCTTCCTCAATAGCTTAAATATGGGCTCACACGTGCTAGTCAGCTGGGCAATGAATTGACTGATATAGTTTAACCTGCCCAACAAACTCATCACGTCTTTCTTCGTTCTTGGGGGAGGTAGATCTCTGATAGATTTTATCTTTGTTGGATCTAATTCGATGCCTCTCCTGCTTACTATGAAGCCCAAAAGCTTGCCCGATGGGACTCCGAAAGCGCATTTGGCTGGGTTCAGCTTCAAATCGTACTTCCTCAATCTCTCGAAGAATTTCCTCAAGTCTTGGATGTGATTATCCTGCGTCCTGGACTTGACTATCACATCGTCCACGTACACCTCTATTTCTTGATGCATCATGTCATGAAAAATAGCAGTCATGGCCCTCATCTAAGTTGCCCCAGCATTCTTCAGACCAAATGGCATAACTCGATAACAGTAAGTGCCCCAAGGTGTGGTGAAGGCCGTCTTCTCAGCGTCTTCTTCATCCATCAATACCTGATGATACCCAGCGTAGCAATCTACGAAATATTGTATCTCATGTTTGGCGCAATTATCAACAAGGATGTGGATGTTGGGCAATGGGAAATTATCTTTGGGACTCGCTCTATTCAAATCTCGGTAATCCACACATACCCGAGTTTTCCCATCTTTTTTCGGCACTGGAACTACATTTGCCAACCATGTGGTATACTAGACTACCCGAATCACTCCCGTTTTCAGCTGCTTGGTGATCTCTTCCTTAATTTTGTCACTGACCTCAGTTTTGAACTTTCTTTGCTTTTGTTGAACTGGAGGACAATCAGGGTGAATTGGCAATTTATGAACTACTAGATCAACACCTAGTCCTGGCATGTCATCGTATGACCAAGCAAACACGTCTTTAAATTCAAAAAGGAGTTGAATTATCGCGTCTCGCGTTTTCTCGTCCGTGTGAATGCTTATTTTGGTCTCTCGGATTTCTTCAGGAGTTCCCAAATTAACTGGTTCGGCGTCATTCAGATTTGGCTTAGGTTTATTCTCAAAGTGTTCCAATTCTCGGTTTATTTCCCTAAAAGCCTCTTCTTCATCATATTCTGGTTCTGGGTTCGTTATTTCACAATTAAATAGCTCGTTGTGATCTGGGCGTGAAGTCCGCAAGCATGTCATATTTAAAGCCGCATTATTATAACTGAAAGAAAAGATAAAGAAAAAAAATAACAAAAATCAGAACAAAGGGAAGAATGAGAAAACAATGATGATTTTTTTCTTGGAATTTGGAAGACAACAATGTTTACAACTCAGGAATTCAAAACAACAATTGAAGGGAAGAAAACATCCAAGTTATATCCTGGAGATAACTCGTGATGCAGGAAAGGTGGCAGGACAGGTCTACCCGGACTTCCGTCTAGTCGGGAATGGCGTGGCCTCCCAGTTTCGAAGTTTGGCATTTGGCCCCACATATAGCATCTCAGCGGTGCTTGTGCCTTCTCCTGGTTGAACCATGTGAGCCTCATAGAGCATTTCTCTCATTGCCCCACATATCTCCTCGATTTCTTCAGTCGTGAAAACCTCATCGTCTTCTTCTTCGGTGTACCTTTGCCTGATGAAAGTTTCATATAAATCCGGCAATGGACGAGGTAATTTCCAACCCTCATTTTTCCTCTTCTTTGCCCACTCTTCATCTTCTGGAGTGGGTTGGAAACCTATCCCAAAAAGTTTCTTGGTGGCAGGCAAGGTGATGGGTTCTGTTATTCCTTGCAGGGTTCGTCCGAGCCCTTTCCCTGGCCTGAATCCATGTCGGATCATTTCTTTGGCCACCATGATCGAGGCGTTGGACAAGAAAGGTTGGGGGCAAGGTCTTCCCTCTTCATACTGCTCCACCAACACAACTTCGAAAGCCTGATAGACCGTGTGCTCGCTCCCTTCCCTTGGTTCAAGATATGGGATGGATGGGTCCCGATAAATAGACTGCTCGTCTTCTCCGTGGACCACAATTTCCCGGTCTTCGTACTTAAACTTCACCATTTGGTGAAGAGTGGAAGGCACAGCTCCCGCCGCATGAATCCAAGGTCTGCCGAGGAGAAAATTGTAGGACGTATCCATGTCCAACACCTGGAAAGTTATTTCAAACTCCATTGGTCCTATAGTCAACACCAAATCTATTTCCCCAAGGGTGTCTTTCTTGACGCCGTCAAAAGCCCTTACGCGGACATTATTGGGGCGGATTCTTCCGGTCCCAATTTCCATTCTCTGTAGTGTGGATAGCGGACAAATGTCAACACCTGAACCTCCATCCAACATTACCCGCTTGACGTAGTAGTCTTCGCATTTAACTGTCAGATGCAAGGCTTTGTTGTGAGTCGCTCCCTCTGGGGGTAAGTCGTTCTTGCTAAAAGAGACCTGGTTAACGGTGAAGAACCTCTCCGTCATCCGTTCCAGTTGTTCAACTGAGGTTTCAACTGGTACGTATGCTTCGTTCAAGGTCTTGAGCAAGATCTTTTGGTGCTCGGCCGACCTCATCAGTAGTGATAGCATGGACACTTGCTCGGGGCACCTGCGTAGTTGATATACCACTTCGTAGTCTGGCATTTTCATTTGTTGGAAGAAAACTTCCGCTTCTTCAACGCTTACAGGCTTCTTTGGTGGGAAGCGTCTCCGTGTGGCGTTGTTTAGCTCTTGAGTGTTCGAATACCTTCCAATGAAAGTATTTTCCGGAAGTTCTCCCGTGACTTCTCTACCTTTGTACGTAACCAACGTTCTTTGATAGTTCCACGGCACTGTGGACGGGTTGGTCATCGGCTTCTGTGGAACGCATCCGATAACCACTGGCTCGTTCAGCCGAGGTGGTTAAATCGTCCCCCGGACCACATAGGCCCCTTTTGGTACATACATTGGCCTTGCCCTTTTGACTTCGAAACTCTGCGGCTTCTCTACTTGACCTCCTGGGACGTAAAGAACTTCATTCCTTACGGGCACCATCGTTACTGTCTTTTCCTCCACCTTCTTTTCAGGCTCGCCTTTCACAGTACTGACCTTATTTTCCCCTTTTTCTAGCTTCGGGGTTGTTTCAGGCCTTTTCCCTGCGTCGACGACGGCGATTATGGCTTTTAAAGCAGGATCAAATTATTTGTCCTCGCAGATCATTCCAATTAGCAGCCCGTTGTTGTGAGCAGGCAACGGATTGTTAGTCACATTTGGGACTTCCTCGTCCCTTAGCACTATTTTCCCCTGCTCTATTAAATTCTCGACTACCCTTCTCAAAGCCCAGAAGTCATTTGTATCGTGCCCTTCCGCTCCTGAATGATAGGTGCATCTAACACTGGCTTTGTAAGAAGGCGATGCCGGATTGTACCTTGTCTGAGGGACTGGCTGCAGGAAACCCAACTGGACTAGCTTCGGGAACAAAGTAGAGTATGTTTCACCGATGGGTGTGAAAGCCCGCCTTCTAGGTGGTTCCTGAGGGCGGAAGTTATTTTGCGGAGGCTGTGGGTTATAGTGGTTGCGGTAGGGAGGCTGATTTCTAGGAGGTGGAGCTTGGCCTCGATTGGCTTGCTGCGGCGGATGGACATAAGGCTGGGTGTTCATGACCATGTAGGGTTGAGGAGCATATGCCACATTTTGGTGGGGGTAGTAGTGTTGTGGGGTCCTTTCTGGAAAACGGGGCCTGGGATTACGATATTCCCTTGCTTCTGATGCTGCCATGGCCGTTTATTCCTTTTTCTTTCCTCTTGCCATTCCTCCGGACCCGCTTTGGACGGCTTGGGAGGTTGCCCTTATGGCTGCCTGACTCAAAATTCTACCCGTTTTCAGACCATTCTCCACCATTTCCCCAATCTTAATCGCTTTTGCGAACGACTTTCCCATGGCTGACATCATGTTTTGGAAATAGTCGGACTCTTGAGCCTGGAGAAAAGTAGTGACCATTTCTATCTCATCCATGGGAGGTTTTACCCTCGACGCCTGCTCGCGCCACTTAATAACATATTCTCTGAAGCTTTCTGAAGGTTTCTTCTTCAAGTTTGACAGAGAATTTCGGTCCGGTGCTATGTCGATGTTATACTGGAACTGTCTCACAAAATCTCTAGCGAGATCATCCCATATATGCCATCGGGATATGTCCTGGTCCATATACCATTCTGAGGCTATTCCTACCAGACCTTCCCCGAAGTATGCCATTAGCAATTCCTCTTTTCCGCCGGCTCCCCGCAATTGGTTGCAATATTTCTTGAGATGAGCAATGGGGTCACCGTGCCCATCGTACTTCTCAAACTTTGGGGTTTTGAAACCCACTGATAGGTGCACGTGAGGGAACATGCATAGATCGGTATAGGAGACGCTCTTCTGTCCGCTCAAACCTTGCATGTTCTTCAAACTCTGCTCAAGGCTTCTCATTCTTTTGGCCATCTCATCTTGTTCAGCAAATTTGGGGTTCTGATCCTGCCCAGGTGCAAACTCGCACTGAGGCTGTGGAGGATGAGTGCTGGTAGCGAACCGAGTTGGTTCCATTGAGAAAGACGGTGCTTGGAATGTAAACGAGGATGAGTCAAAATTTGGCTTGTATGTAGCAGGTTGTGCCGTGATCGGGCAGGGTGGTGCAGTAAAGATGTTCGTATTTACATCCGTTGTTGACACTCGGGGATAAGAATCAGAGGGCGATCCAGCAGAGAAGGCCGAAATGGCTGGATACCCGAATGGGGTAGCAGGATAGCTTATGGGGACATTAGAAGTACCGCTTGTCCTGAAGAACAACTCAGGGAATCCGGGGATGACACTTGGTGGCTCTTTCCGTTATTCCAGTCATCCAGCATTTCCAACATGCGGAGCCGCAGGATTCTATTCTCTTCCGCAGTTGTGGACTCGGGCGTGAGGACGACCGAGATCGAACTCTCCTCGGAAACAGGAACTGTCGGCAAAGGAATTTCTGAAGACATTTCTATGCTTCCCTTTGACCTCGTGAAGTAAGTGTGAGCACCGCCTCCTGACTTAACAACAGGTAATTGAACACTCCCTTTCGACCTCGTGAAGTATGAGTGTGAGGCCAGACTTTCACCAAACCAACCGCCTTTCCTAAAACCTGGAGGAACTCAACGACAAACGAACGGTTAGTTCGAAACAAATAACAGATAGGCAATCTCACGTTGGGGCATGATGCACCTATATAGTTAAGTGGATTCCTACATGTTTGCGACGATAGCATGGGTCATTCCGGCTTTCTTTTTAGGCTTCCCTTTTTATTATTATTTTTTTATTATTTTTTTTTATTATGTTTTTATTTTTCTTTCTTTCTCCTTTTGTTACTGTTTTCAATTTTTGTGGTTAAAATGTGACCGGATCCGATGAGGATTGCCTACGTATCACGATGCCACGCGAATCAGATCATTACATAGTTCAAAACAGATGAGTGTAAAAGAAACATACATTTTATTACTGAAACGATCTGTTACAAACAAACATTTTCGAAAAGAAAAACACCACTTGAAAATAAACATAGACTCAAACAGACTAATGCACCCTGATGCTAAGATACAGACTCGACCTATGAATACATTAAGGCTTTGAAAATTGGTGCCCGCGGGGCATCGTTCGGCCTTGCCGCGGTCCTAGGTGTGAGATCCCTTTCAAGTTGTTCCAGCTCATGCATGGTCTTCTTGACATAACCCATCACTGCCGAGAGAACGGTAATGCTGGTCATGTTCTCACACCGTAGACACCGTCTGATGATGGCGTGAGCAATGGTCCGGATGTTATCTCTGGTTTGTTTCTTCTCTATGAGCAGGCGTTTTATCTGATCACTGCGCATTTTTAAAACCTGAGAATCCTGCATATGCTGATTCTTCAGTTGCCGCACTTCTGCCTTTATTTGGGCCAACAAGTCGTAACAGTATCTTCTCTCAAATTGGAAATCCTCGGCCCGCTTAACTGCTTTAACCTCAAGTGTAGTCATCTCTCTTTTCATTTTAGCAACAGTTTTCTCGTGGTCGCGCTTCAATTGATTCAAGTATCGGCGATGCTTATCCGCTCTTGTACCCCACTGCACCTTGAGCTTTGCCATGACATTTTCAGACTCTTCTAAACCATCTCGCCATTCCCTGACTTCTCTTTTCAGCCCTTTTATCAACTGCTCGTCTGATCGACTTATGGGCTGTTCATCAAGAGCCAATCTCAATTTCTGGATTTGGGCCTTAAGTTCTTCATTTTCTTGGACCAACCTATTCTTTTCGCTTCGATCCGCAGCGATTTGTATGCTGTTATTGAATTTCAGACTATCAATCTGTAGCTTCAAATCACCGATCTCTGCCCGATACCCCTTTTCTTTTGCTACCCAGTTCCATTGCTCTTGGGACAACTCAACGAAATCTTTGAGATGAGGTCTCTTAACTGGTCTCTCGCAGGACATGTCACCTCTAAACCAAGCGTGATACCCTGGGGCAACTTCCCCTTTTGTCGTATCCATCACACAAGTGTTTGCTGTCAGATGTTGGCACTCACTCCAGATTTGGCGAACTTCTTCTTCGGGGAAATGACCGTCTGGGCTGATTTCAATCACTTGGGTACTCAGATCTTCATCTTTTGGCACTACTTGATACCTCCCCAGTTGCCTCAAAACCCGATACGGTGCATAAGGTTGGATGCTTTTAAGTCCCATTAACAGAAAGTGGGGCCTGGTTGCCGGCATGTATATGATTTCCTCAACCGGCAACCATCCGAGCGTCCACTATATTTGGTTGGCAGTGAGAGTTCGGATAAATGAGGCCCATGCTGTGACTCCCTCGGGTAGACTGAACCCTTTGATTCTTGTGTAGAATTCTCCAATACAAGTTTTCTCGGGCGAACCGTAACCTAAGAGTGGGGAGCGGCGGCATAAATGATCGGTCATCCACATTTGCAACAGTAGGTTACATCCTTCGAAAAAGTCGTCCCTGGCTCGACAAGCGGTGAGAGCCCGGAAGATGTCAGCCATAATCATAGGCGCCAGAGTACTTTTATCTTGGGTGAGCAAGGTACTGACGACCCCAACCACTTTTAGATCGATGTTTCCGTCTTTTCTTGGGAACACTATAAGACCCAAAAAGGCTGTCATAAAAGCTACCAGCCTGTGTTCGTCCCACTTTTATCGGTTGCCTCTACTACATAGTTTGAAGTCCGGCTTATTGAACCCGCCCACGTGGCCGTATCTAGCATATATGAGGTGGAGATTGCAGAAACCTTTGGCAAGATCTGGATGGTGAAATGTTCGGGGTATTTTTAGGAAATCCAGAAACCGGTGTACCGTGACGGCCCTAGGTGCAATCAAGTATTTGAACCTTAACGGAGCTTCATCACCTCCGATGTATCCCACTATTTCTTCCAATGTCGGGGTGAGCTCAAAGTCTGAGAAATGAAATACATTGTGTGCTGAATCCCAGCAAGTGACCAATGATCTGATAATATCACCCTGAGGCTGAACGTCTAGTAAATCCGGGAGATCTTTCAGATATTTCCTTACTTTGTCTTGCCCCTCCTTGCCTAAGTCGTTCCACCATAATCGCAACTCAAAAGGGATCTTGGTCATTATTGAAAAGGGCTCGTTTTGTATCGTGCTCATCCTGCACATTTATTAGAGGTGATTATGCTAATGAAAAGACTTTTATTAGACTCAAAATAAAACTAACTAGATTTTTTTTCTCAAGATTTTTTTTTTCAAAGCGACGAACTCGATTTTCAAACGCGGCCTTTTAGCACTTCGGGAATGAAGACTTTAAGGCTGCGAGGATCAACCGATCAAAAATGATGACCAAAAATGGCCGTTTATGCAATGTCAGCCTTCCGGTGTCCCGCTTGGGAACATTCGGCTGTTTTTACAAAAACGGCATCACCCGACTCTTTATAAAAGTGGCGACATTTTGTTTTTTTTTTTTTTTTTTTTTTGCAAAAATGGGAGGTTGGACCCGATGAGAGTTGCCTATGTATCTCACACCCTGTGAGAATCAAACCGACGTAGTTCGGTCGGATCAGAAATAGGGGAAACAAATAAAATCTTTTAAAGAAAAGGAGGAATAACTAATTTTCTGGAATTTTATATTATATATTTTTTATTTTATATTTTTTTATTTTTTGAAAAGAGACTAAGGAAGTATTTATGAATTTTAAACTTCTTTTCCCCTTTTTTTTGTTTGAAATTTCGAAAATCTTTTAAAGAGATACTACAAATGAAACAATAAATTTTTGAATTTTGGATTTTCCTTTTTTTTTTTTACATAAATGTATATATATTTTTTTGGATTTTGAAAGTGATTAAAAGGAATTTTTTTTATATATGTTTTTTTTAATAAATCAAACTAAAAGATAAACTTTGTTTTCATTTTTCTTTTTCTTTTTTTTTAATAAAATTCCGGCGAGGTTTTGACATTACTTGGACATTGGTTTATTTTTTCACAAATAAGTAATTATCTCCCTACGCTGCTATATTTTTTTTTGAAATTTTTTGGAAGCCGGTCAGCATGCAGATCCGAAGCAAATAGATGCGCAAAACAAACGGGATGCAGCAGGACGGTCTTTTCATTTCAGGTTGCCTGTCCTAGACGGACCCAACCCCTGTGTTGGGTCCCCTATGTCAAATGCAACATGATGCAGATAAGCATTCCTACTAGGGATCCGGCATGAGGTTTCGTTATACTAGGTTTATAACCTGGGTATATGTTCTAGACTGTGTACCCGAGCGGACAACTCGAGTCGAGGAGGGGGCAACTTACCGGGAACCAAAAGGCCATCCGGCTTCGTAACTTGTTCGAGCCTCTTTTTATTTCAGGGTATTAACACTAACAGAATAGGGAGTCTCAACCAGTAAGTACATCCCCGGAGGTGAAGAGAGAAGGGTTTCGGCACAGTTTATATACAGTTCAGATAATATCAAAGCGGTAAAAGACAACATTCAGCACGTTATGCCAAAACATGTAATAAAGATCAGATAATAAAGCCAAATATAACAATTATTCTAAGCTCGAATTCTTGAACCCTGAACCAAATGTTCTGGGTTATTCCCCAGCAGAGTCGCCAGAGCTGTCACACCTCCTTTTTACGCGCCCGGCCCGAAGGGTTAAATGCGCGAGGGGAGTTTTTCCAATTTAAGTGACAATATTCGAAATGGGATTATTTATTTAATTCAGAGTCGCCACTTGGGAAAGGTTTGGTTTTTGGTGTCCCAAGTCACCGGTTTATCTTGAATCCCAAATAGAGAAAATTTTCGACATTTCTAAATGAAGTCTGCGAACCAGAAATTCTAAGTAAGGAATTTTGTTGACCCGAGGGAAGGTGTTAGGCACCCTCGAATCCCGTGGTTCTAGCACGGTCGCTTAAATTGTTATAATGGCTAAATATCTGATTTAAATACATGTTGTGACTTATATGCTTTTATTGAATTTCAAACCGCTTTTATTATTATCATTTATTTTTTTTATAGAATTTGCAACGTCGTGAAAATGCATCTCGAACCACGTCACAATCAATGCACCCGTAGTTGTTAACACATTTCGACTCCGTTCAGATTTGAATTTGGGTCACATAAATGCGCACCCGAATTTAAGAATGTAATTTAATTAAGTCGCGCCTAAAGAGTCTAACACGTTATTATCTTTGGGGGAAGACAGTGAAATTTACTAAACAGTCCCTCCCGAATTCTAAGTATTTATTATGATCAATTATTGAGGGCCCCGCAATTTGCATTTTTATTTGGCGAGGCTCGTCTTATTATTTTAGAAGGGATATCCTAAAGTGACTACATTTCTACTATGTTTGTCTCTAAAAATAGAAGAAAGAAGATACATGCTAATTCAATTGCATGCTTTGGCCAAATTCGGATTCCTGTTAATCATCTGATTAATTGTTTACAAAATGAAGAATGCTATACCTCATGGAACATGCTCTTAATTTGATAAAAAGAAAAAAATTACATACAAGATTGATGGAACGCTACACTTACTCCAAAAAACCTTAAGTTAAATTTAAATTAGCCCATTTAAACAAGATTAATAGAATTACTTATTAGAGGATGCTGCCAATGGTATTTGGAAACTCGTCCTACAAACTGCCTAATGAAGCTGAAATTCAAGAATTTAAAACTGTATCGTATTTGGCAAGATTTAAAAAGCCATCCACCCTACATATTCAAAGCATAACTGGAGAAAGAGTTTGAATTAACAATTATACTAAGAGATTGCACATTCCATAAATTATATAACTATATCATGTATACTACTAAGCAAACCATATCGCAGTTTTTAGACCAAAGTAGTTTCAATTAAGTACAAACTTACTAAGGTGGTCTCTATTGGGCTACCAATTAAAGAATTACACAATTTGAACAATATTTACAAAACTGTAAGTAAAGCAACGACTGATTAAATTCCTCTGCATCTTCATTTCATGTTTTCGACTTCTACATCAATGTGAGGTTCAAATGTGTACCTGAATGTTGAATACCAACAGAAGAAAACAGAATGCAGGCGAGTCAGCAACAACAACAACAACAAGAAATGGCAGCAAGCAAACAACAAATACGGCAGCAAATGCAAACCCAGGCAGGATAGACCAAATAGTAACTCAATGACACAATACCCAATGTCCAAGTAAAAGAGTAAAGCCTAGTTGAGACCCAGGAAACTCTAATGTCATTCCAAGACAGGTAACAGATGGATCCAATACAATGAAAGATACAGTTGTTGATTTTCAAATACTTCAAAACAAAACCCTTAGTCTGACTGAACCAGTAACAGATTAGAGCTGGTGTCCAAACAGAAAAAGAGAGGGAAAAAGTGTTTTCAGTTTCAATCGAACAAACGAAATTTCTTTTCTATCTTCCCCTGATTTCTGAACTCTCTTTGATTTTCAGAACTATCTCTTTCTACTTTCCAGAACTTCTTTTGCTAAGTTTCAGAATTAAAACCCTGCCCTTTCTATTGCCTGATTGAATCTTTTGAATTTAGAAATTGTTTTCTCTCCCTCTCTTCTTACTTTAGTATGTATCCTTCTTGTGTATGTGTCTCTCTATCTGTATCTATGTGTGTCTCTGTGTATATCTCCCCTCTCTATCTTTCTATTTGTCCCCTTCTCTGATGGAAAGACCCCTCTATTTATAGCCTAGCATCAGGCCATTCACAACCTGTTAAACCATTCAGACCCCCCTCCTTTTCTGCTGTTTTTCCACTCAAACTTTTAAAAGTAGAACCCCTCCCATGATATTCCCTGACAGCCCTTTTATCATCTTGTTAAACTAAAACAAAGGTATGGGCAGCCTGAAGATGGCCTGACAGCACATGCTGTCCAATTTGCTCTAATTATTAAAGAACCATAGGGCACATTCTGCCCAAGAATACACATGCCATTAATTTAAACCAAAGTCTGAACTGAAACTATAACCCCACCCTTAGATGTTTCTGATTCAAATTGATACACAGTGACAATGAACAAACTAAGATGATTCACAATGCTTCAGTAAATCAAAAATAGCATGAGTCGAATTGTGATCATTCCAACTGAAACTAATTGACGACGTATGTCGACTCGACTATACTAATTATAACATAGAACAAACAATCGACCAAACAAATATAAATAGGGCATAGACTGTTCTTGACAATTTTGCACGATACAGGGAAAACAACATGCATTATTGGTTCGACGATATCAATTGAATTGAAATATGTATACTACTACACGGATTCAACACAACAGCATAAACAATCGACCAAAAAAAAGATTTTACGAAGATGGAGCACCAACTGCCAAAAGAAATCCCAAAGAAAAAAATAGACAAACAAACTAAATAAACATGCTGATTAATCTAAACTAAATAGATAACAAAAGGGAATAGTGAATGAACCAAAAAAGTTCTAACACTGATGACCCAGGCCCGAGCTTGATTTGCCCATTTGAGGTCGGACAAATCCTAACCGAGGTGTTCTCGAACGAAAACACTTGGATTAGGATCTACTAGACCCCAAACTTTTATTTAAATCCAAACAGACTCCATAAGTTCTTGTGTTCTAGGGTTCGATTTTCAGATTTGGGGTTTTGGGATTTGTGGGTAGATTCGGACCAAACCAAGCTTGGTTTGGTCACGAGGGAGGTCAGGGGATTATCTAGTGTGAATATGGTGTGGTTTGGTGTAGGTCAAAGTTCGGCTCGAATCTTCAAATGAAGATTCGAGAAGGTGGGGGAGGGTTCGAGACCCACGGTTAGTGGATCTGTGTTCAGGGGGTTGAGGTGGTCTTAGGGTGTTAAGGTGGTGGTCACCGGCGTTCTTGCCGGCGGGTTTAATGGTGAGGGGAAAGGGGGGGCGTTAGGGTTCTAAGGGATTAAGGTTTGGTGAGGACGACCTAAAGGTAGGGGGGTCTGGCTAGGGGGCGTGGGGTAAAAGGGATGGGCTTATATAGTAGATGAGTGATCAAATCCTGGCCGTCGGATGGAGCGAGATGAAGGGCCAGGATCTTTCAGCTGGTGAGGAACGGTGTCGTTTCAACTACAAGGGGTCGGGCTGGTCCAAGTTTGAACGGGTCGGGAACATGGGAGTGGCCTGAAGCCGTTGGATGGGATTGGGTTTTAATGGTTGAGATTAGACGGCCTTATACGGCGTCGTTTGGGTAAAGGATTGGCCTGATCTGGGCCGTTCCTTTGAATCAATCAATGGCTCAAAAGGATAATGCCTATACGGCGTCGTTTGGGGCGTCTCGCAAAAGACCTGGTTGGACTGGGTCATTTGTATTGGTTTGGGCCTGATTTCATTTGAAATTTTGGCCCAAATTCAATATTTTCCTTCTTATAACTTAAATAAAAATTCCTAACTAAATTATAAAATCAAGATAAAATCATACCAATATTAATTAATACTCAAACAACAATTATCACTCACATTAACATTTAATTAAAATAAAATCACTTAATGACAACAAAAAATAGAATAAAAGACGCATATTTTTTTGATTTTCCTTTTAAAACCAAATTGTTGTTTGACTAATTCCTAGCAGTAAAATGACATCCTAAACTCACATACGACATATTGTTTTTTATTTTTGTTGGATAAGACTAAATAGACACGGACAAAAAAAACCACAAATAGCTAACAAAATGCCACGTAAATTCCAAAATTGTATGGCAAGGCCATTTTGATTTCTTTTGGAGTAATTGTCGTGTAAACAAAAATCACGTGCTCACATTACCACTAAACAACCGAAGGAGATACAGACTCATCCAAATCATTCGTCCCCCACGACCAGTGAACATGTCAAATCTTCCACCACTCCCACAACAACTTCCAAATAACCCAATAATCTATGTTCAACCTCCACTACCGCAGGACCATCACCCACTGTCCTGACTAGAGATAAGGCTTATGAGGGGGTAATCAATGGGCAGGAGAGTGTGATACTAATCCAAAACCCACGCTATTTAGCTCAAATAGTGTCTGAGGTCTTCACCTTGCTATGAGCAACTATATAAATCACGTGTGGGTGAACAACATCTTACAACCCTTAGCATCAGCAATGAACCTAAATTTAGTGCAAGAGATGAGAGCCTAGTGGAACTTACCTCCCCACTTCAATCCAGTTCCTATACTACCCCAGAACCTAGGTTTAGATCTCCCTTTTTCCCCCATCGGAAGCCCTAACAATATTGAATCCAATATTGATGCAGTGGGAAGCACCACAACCCCAACAACAACATCAAAATCCCAACATGCAAATGCTAGTGGAGGATATCAATCTCAATTCTCCAGTAGTTCCAAACGTAGGCAATCCAGTGGAAGAGGAAATGGTCGATCAAATAGATTTGAGAGGGGAATCAGTGGTGGAATTGGGAAACCTAAATGGGATAAAAGTCTACTTGTTCAAAGAAACTCAAGAGAAGAGGCACATTCTTTCTTGCCCCAGGAGTCTATACAAATGTGCAAATAGATATTCGTCCACCACAGGACCCAAAGGAGGGGAATAGAGCAATGATCCTTGTGCCATCTCTAAGGGGGAACTCAACCCTTGCCAGGGAAAGGATGGAGAATGGTCACAACCCAACCCAAACTATTAATATGTTTAGTCCCACTAACTTCATAATTTGAAACATTAGGGGTGGGAATAATGGGGATTTTAGAAGGAATTTTAGGGAGATCATGGCTCACCACAGGCCATGCATGGTTACCCTCCTCGAGACCAGAATACAAGCTCATGCCTCTTTGATGAATGACTTTGGTTTTTCTGAGTTGATTGAAGTGCCAGCTGAAGGCCACGCTGGGGGCATGTGATACTCTAGGATCATACCAAAGTGAATGTCCATAACTTTGTGCGTAGAAACCATGAAATACATGCAACAATTGAGGTACGACCTACAAATTTTAAATGGTTATTCTCTTCGATATATGCTAGTACTAATGTTGTTATTAGAGATCAAATGTAGAAAAATATGGAAAGCATATCAGATAGTCATAATGGACCATGGCTAGTAGGTGGTAATTTTAATGATGTGTTTAGTGCTAATGATAAACTAGGAGGTAGACATCTGAATCGTAGACGTGACCTTAAACTTTGGTCTAGTCTTAATTACTATAAATTATTAGTCCTTGGTTACAAAGGTTGTAAGTATACATGGTCTAATAGTAGATTTGCTAATAATAGACTTGTTATGGAACGCCTTGACAAAGTATTTGGTAATGATCAATGGATCCAGAATTTTCCTAATGCTTCTATAACTCATCTGCCAAAGACTCATTCCGACCATAATCCCTTGCTCATTAATCTCATTCCTAAGCAACGGTATTTTTTTTCAAACCATTCCGGTTGGAACCTTTTTGGTGCAAACACCCTCATTTCTTAATCATAGTCACCAACACTTGGTGTAATAAAACTTATACCCAAGAATTATCCATGTTTAAGGATACTGTCATCAATTAGAAAAATAATACATTTGGAGATATTTTTAAAAATAAAGCTAGGCTTAACGGTATTCAAAATTCGCCATCCTATCATTCCAGTACTTCTCTTCAATCTTTGGAATCCTCTCTAAAATTAGACTATAATAACATTCTTAAAATTGAAGAGGATTACTGGAAGCTTCATTCTAGAATCCATTGGTTAAACAAGGGTGATGCAAATACTAAATTTTTTCAAATTATGGATACTAATGGGAAAAAAAAATTGTTTTCTTCAAAATCACCAAGTAAAGTGGATTGATGACCCTGATGCCATCATTAATTATACAAGAGATTATTTTGAAAAGTATTTAGGATGATCCTAAATGTTTTATTAATCTAGACTTAGCCTCATTAGATGATCCCATTACTAACTCTGAAATTACAAAATCATGTTTTTTGTTCAAACCTTATAAGGCCCCTAGGCTAGATGGACTCCACCCACTTTTCTTCTAAAAATATTGGAATATAATTGGTAGATCAGTTACTAAACTTTGCCAGGAGGCATTCAATAATGGTACAATTCCTGAAGGAATTAATGATACCTTGCTATGCCTAATTCCAAAGATTCCTAATCCCAATAACTTAAAAAACTTTAGACCCATAGGCCTATGTAATATGATTTATAATATTATTACTAAGATTATTACTAACCGTTTGAAGCCTTTCTTAAATACTATTATTAGTCCCTATCAAACTAGCTTCTTAAAAATAGGAAAGCATGTGATAATGTTATCATTATTCAAGAACTAATTCTTAAAATGAACAAGTATCATGGTAAGAAGCATAACATGATTTTAAGTGCGAATGCGACATCTGCAACCTGTTAAGTGCTGAGAATTCCGAGTCTTATCTTCATTTTTCATATATTTTGAACTCTAGCTTCGATGGGAGGCGATTTTATAAAGGGATTTTCATACCAAATCATTGGGTAAGTATCTTTAATCAATGTTCAACTATATTTCATGATTATATACAAGATTCATGAAATTCATGAGAAATCTATGAAAAAATTTGGGGATTTTGTCAAAGTTTTGAAAAATAAAAATTTACGATTTGAGAGTCGAATAGGACTCGGATCTGAAAACAAAACACATATTTGGACTCGGGAGGCAATGGGTAGTCAAGATCTACCATTGGACCCGAGTTTTGACCGGGCGGGCCCGAGGTTTGACTTTTGTTGACTTTTTGGAAATTGAATAAAAATCACAACTTTATTAATTTAAATTGTTCAGACTTATGCAATGTGTAGATGTGGGATTCGGGTCCTGTAATAAATTCTGGAAGATAGATATTAGGTTCTAAGTTTTTAGGACCAAGGTTGAAATAAGGATCTCTAATGGTGTTGAGTTGGCGGGCTTATGTAGAGCAAAGTTGTCACGCCCCGAACCTGGGCCTGGACGTAACACGACACTCGGTGCCTGACTACATATGACCGAGCGAACCAACTGGCTGCCTGAATCAACATGTGATATCATAACATACTAAATACAGAAGATAAACTAACACTTGCTGATATACTGAAAGTCTGAATGGTAAAAGTCAAAGTGTGGAAACAGTAATACAAGTCTGAAACATGTCTGTAGCCAACATTGCTTAATACAAAAAGCTTGTGACTCTGTCTAATTGATACTCTAGTCTATGAAGCCTCTAATGAAGTACTGAAAATATTGACTGTCTGAAAATACTGAAGACTATAAGATAATTATAATTCCCCGAAAGAACTGGGATCACCAAACAACTGATACGAGAGTTCTAACGCTCTGAATTGCCAACCTGTAAATCATTACCTGCATTGTGAGATGCAGGCCCCGGGCAAAAGGGACGTCAGTACATTTGAATTGCACTGGTATGTAAAGCAACTGAAAGAAATAATTATAAATGCTAAAACTGAAATTAAGCTGATAACTGAGATTAGATAATTGATAACTGAAATGATAACTGATAACTGAATTGATAACTGATAACTGACAACTGAAATGATGACTGATAATTGAACTGAACAAAGGAAGTAAGGATATGAATATTCCCTCTTCTAAATGATGAACAACCTGTTTATCAGAATAAGTTATGGCCTCGGGCCCAATATATATGTGCAAAAGCTACGGCCTCAAGCCCAAGTATATGTTTACATAACTACGGCCTCAGGCTCAAAATGCATAAAGCACAAACTACGACCTCAGGCCCAAATACAGGTGTTCAACATTCAGGGATTTAAAATCAGGAACTGAGAATCATACTGCAATACATGATAGTGAAATACTGAATCACACTAAGTTACATGATACTGGAATACTGGACCATACTAAGTTACATAATACTGGAATACTGAATTGGACTAGGCTGAGACATGTATTCTTGAACTGATTATGAACACTGAAACTTCAACTGTTTATGCCATATTGAGTAATCTATACTAAGACTCGGGGGCATCAAACCCAAATCTATATTGAATACGCACTAAGCTCACAACATTCAGAATGAAAGTCATGAATGAGTTATGAAGATAAAGAATAAAAGTTCTACAACTATTCAAGGAACTAGGCTAAACTATATTTCTGAGGCAATTAGTAACGTGGTAAAAGAAACATAGTGTAGGGAGAATCATTAACATTCCCAAACATAAAGAGTTAGTCTCACATACCTTAATTTCACCCCTTAGTGATACTACAATGATCCACAACACTAAGAACCTTTAATCTACAATATAACTTCCAATGGAACCAATATTAGTAACAAATTCCATAATTTAAGACATTTAGACATATTATCAAACACCTTGTAGGCATCAATCTCTACATCTCATCACCATATAGTTAGTTCATATAATTACCACCATTCATCAATAATTTATCCCATCATCATAATTAATCAATTTATAACTTCCAACATCACATATATGACCATCCATCTACACCCAACCAATAAAATTCCAACAAATATTCATCTTTCAATCTCTACTATAGTTATATAATTAAATTGGGAACTTATGGCTTCCAATCACCATAACAAAAGTTCTATTACTTATTCATACTCATATTCCCTTAGTAAATCCATACATGTAAGTCTAAGGGTGTATGATTACCTTTTTGGAAGAAATCTTGTAAAACTTTCCTTTGAGTTCTTGAAGAAATTTCTTGAGGATCTAAGTATTTTATGTGTAGATTTCATCCATACTAGTGTAGAAATGATGGAATTCACACCAAGATAATGGGTATTGCTTACCTTGAATATGGGAGGGGTTATAGGTCTTGAGAGAGTGGAGGAAAACCCTAGAAGTCATCCAAAAGAAATGGGGGGAAATGAATCCCGAAATTGTGTTTATAAGCCCAGATTTTGGATGCGAACGTGGATGCTTCGCATCCGAGCAGTCCTCCGCTCAGGATCTCGGATGCTATGTGGATGCTATGGCAGCACTTTACTGCCAGCCCCTCTTTTTGGACGCAACCTCGGATGTTTCGCATCCGCGCAGTCCTCCGCCAGCCTTTGGTAATTTGGTCATAACTTCTTGTAGGAAATTCCAAATGGGGAACGGTTTGAAGATTTAGAAACTAGACTCGAAGATATTTTATTTGATAGGTTGTGAATCATATAAAACCTTATATATATGTAGTTATGCTCATCCAAAGAGTGGTCTTGTGCTTACCCATTTGGAATTTTAGTCTTTCATGTAGTTTTCAAACTTGGCTTAGACCTAGGTCTCTCTTTGGACCCCAAATCACTTATGATATACCTCGTACACTTATTATCATATACAATTGATAACCATCATATAAATAGTACTCGTTCACACACAGCTGATTCGTATTTACGGGGTGTTACATTACCCATACTCATCCTAATAGGGCTTCACATGTCTAAAAGATCACATTAATACTCATATAACACATCCACAACTAATCCGGATTTACTGGGTGTTACATTATCTCCCCCTTGGGATCATTCATCCTCGAATAATTATTCTGGTTGTATCTTAGGCTAACTCTGGACCTTAAATTGGTCTGGTGGGAACATGAACTTTCATTAACACTTCCATACTAAACTGAATGAATACATGATAAATGAACTGATGAGATACTGAACTGGATAGGTACTAGAGTGAATGGCTACTAAACTGGCTAAACACTAAAAGACATGGAGATTGTATTATAAGGTCTGAATGAGAAGGTTAGATACTTTCGACATTTCTCCAAAATACCTACCAGCTAATAGAGCATAACACTAGCTCCATAGGGCATAATAATATGCATAACATGATACATATACATGAATACTTGTTTGTTATGGGTACGTGAATTCTAAACTAACATGGATATATAAATACTGAACTGGCACGAATTATCGAGGGTTGAACTGGCGTGAATATCTGCTCACTGAACTCACATCAATACCTGAGTATTAAGCTGTCATGAATATCTGAGTACTGGACTGGCATGAGTATCTGAGTACTGAACTGACTTGAATATTCTAAAATGAGATCCGAATACTGAAAACATAAATGTCATGACATGAGATTTGAAAACTGGAAACAACAATGTCGTGACATGATATTTGAATACTAGAAACTTGAATATTATAACATGACACGTGAAATACTGGTGTACAACCGCTAATTATGATAGAAATTCTAACTCATAAGCTACTTACCTGATCCTTCATAGGATCCTATTTGAGCCGATGTATCTGGGATTGAGCTTTCCTTTCTTCCCAAATCTTATAACACCTTTTATAGGCGAAACTTTTTGAAACACCCAATCATCAACTTGAAACTCTAGGTCTCTATGTTGCATTTTCAAATAGGACTTTTGCCGACTCTGAGCTGCCTTCAAATGCTCTTGAATCAACTTGACTTTCTCCATAGACCGATTGACCAAATCTGGTCCCAACAACTCTGCTTCACCAACTTTGGACCAACTAATTGGCAATCTACACCTTTGCCCATAAAAATCATGCTTTCAAAATGAGCGATATAATCCTATTATAAGGTCCATATTTAACATCTCCATTAAAGGATGTGTATGTTCTGAGATAAACACTTGGTTTTCTGCTGCTTGACTTTCACTCGCTGACAATTCAAACACTTGGCCACAAAGTCTGCAACTTTCTTTTTCATGTCATTCCACCAATAAATATCCTTAAGATCATGATACATCTTTGGAAAACCTAGGTGGATAGAATACCTGAAATTATGGGCTTCTAACATCTTCCTCCCTTACTAAGTCCATTTATGGTTGGAACATACAATCTATCGTGGTACCTCAAAGTACTATCATCTCCTGTTGTTTAAAAGCCATCATCTTATGCCTTTGAATCTCCCCTTTTAGCTACAACAAGTAGGGATCATCAAACTATTTCTCCTTCACTTCGGCTACTTAGGAGGAACAAGTCATATTTTAGACAACAGCTCCATTATCTTTGGAGTACGCAAATTGAACTCATAGATGGGCTAAGCAGTGAACTTCTTTCACCAGAGTTCTCTTATCTACCTCAATCATGAGTTATACTTCCCACACTTTATTATTTTTTAAGCACTTCCTGAAAACGCTTATAGTATTATTGTGAACTAGTCTTTGACATGTACTCTAAATTTTAGAGTCTCGTGCAATGGCACTACCCTCATAACACATAAATAGGCATGATTGTATAGCTTTTCTGTGATCACTTTATCATCAATAACTAAGTTCGGTGGTCATTCTACTCACTTTATGTTTCTTACACATGCTAAACATATTCCTTATGGTAATTATACAATTTTCCCTCATTACCGAACTAATTTTCTTTTTCATATCCATGCTAACTATTCGGGTTTCAAATCTCTAACTGGACTTACTGAAAATTTTCACTTCACCCCTTAGACCAAAGGTCTTATACTTGCGGATCCTTCTATGTCTGTTGGGATCCAAATAACCTTCCTTATTTTCTGCAATTCTTTGCACTCTATGTGAATGACAACTCATCTCCCAACTTACTTTTGAGCTAAAAAAAACTAAATTATTCACATAACGGAAAGCTAATGTATTCACACCTATCCTAGACAATCTTAATAGTTTAACTCTGGTCACACTATCAATCTTGGAGGAACCACATTTGATAATTCCTAGAGGCTATTCTTCTATAGCTTGCTCTCTTATTGTTAGCTGATTTTTTTCCACTTCCACTGTACTTCGGGTTTAACTTAAACTCTTTGGGTTCTAACATGCGTTTGGTATTTCAAACTGTTACCCACTCACTAGTGTTAATCTGGCTAAGTGAATCAAATCTTACCTCTACTAGCTCTGCTGAAGTTGCTAATTCACTGTATTTAATCTAAACTTATTTATTATTCTTTTACTAACCACCTGCTAGCATCATGTTTTCTTGCTTTGCTTTGAATAATTAAAGTGAAGCATAAGGTTATTTCTAACTTACCTCACCATCCGACCATATTCTATGGTCGCACACAATATCCGTATTAAATAAAATTGAAATATCTAACCCCAAAATTTCTATACACTTCAAAATCATATCAAACTATAAACGTAAGAGGTAAACACTTAGTCACATAATTTAAGGGGAACTATCATATCCTTTATCTCACAATACTACCTACTTCTTATAGTAACTTACAAAGGTGGTACTTTCTAGTTCTAGTATGAATAAATATAAACAACTTTAAATTATTCCCTAAAATTCAATATCGGTTGCTATATGTTCTCATTTTCGTACACCATATCTTCTTAGTCATATGCATGAGTCGTAATAAAAATACCTCTCTGGTAATATCAAATATTTCTGACTATTAGCAATTTTGCCCTTAGTCTCTTTTTTGTCCAAAACTATAATTAACAATTCTAGGCCAGTCGCAGTCAAATTCTTAACCTGCTATACTGTAGGGTCTGACATCTAAATTATCATCATCCAACTTGTGGCTCAATTGATAAGAATTAAAAATAAAATTGTTCTGTGAGGTAAAACTCATTCGGATACACAACCATACATAAACATGTCCTTCAGAGATACCATCACCTTATAAATCACTTCCTACACAATCCGGTGAGTTTTGATCTTAATTTAGACCTAAAACATGTGACAATTTCGCTACAATCACTGTTCTTACATTTTCTCTTAGCACCCATAGGCATCACCGTATACTCCCAAGTCAGCAGACGTTGGATACACTGGAAATTGGAGATCCGGTAACTGAATAACAAATAACTGGCATACTGTATAACCATAAACATGCTAACTGAAAGACTGTATAACTGGTAACTGAGTTAAACTGATAGCCATAAAACATAATGACTGATCTTGTACTTTCTAATAAGGTTATGTTCTAATCTGTACTACTATCCATTGCATCACACTTTCAACATCCTCTCAAATCTCATTTGTTACCAATATGAACTCCATAGTGATACCTCAATAAGCAAATCATCCTTCCAGGACCTTGGGCTTTTTTTTCCTGCCCGTCGCTTGGGCATTTAATACATCTAGAATTTGATGGGAAGAGAAGGTTACCTATTGCTCTAAGCTTCATAGAATGATCTAGAGTAGAAAGAAATGAGACAATCCTGGATGTCTTGGTAGTTAACCGTTTATATGAGTGGTCGGCGCACACATATAAAGGAAACTCCACTGGACACGGCTTCATAGACTCCCTAGGACTCTTGAACCTAGTGCTCTGATACCAAGCTTTGTCACTCCCCGAAGTTGGGCTTGGACATAACACTACAATCGGTGCCTGACTACATGTGATCGAGCGAACCAACTGGCTAGCTGAATCAATATGTGATATCATAACATACTAAATACGGAAAATAAACTAACACATGCTGATATACTAAAATTTTGAATGATAAAAGTCAAAGTTTGGAAACAGTAATACAAGTCTGAAACATGTCTGTAGCCAACATTGCTTAACACAAAAAGCTTGTGACTCTGTCTAATTGATACTCTAGTCTATGAAGCCTCTAATGAAGTACTAAAAACATTGACTGTCTAAAAATACTGAAGACTATAAGATAATTATAATTCCCCAAAAGAACTGGGGATTACCAAACAGGTGATACGAGAGTCATAGCACTCTGAATCGTCAACCTGTAAATCATTACCTGTATTGTAAGATACAGGTCCCGGGCAAAAGGGACGTCTGTACATTTGAATTGCACTAGTATGTAAAGAAACTGAAAGAAAAAATTATAAATGCTAAAACTGAAACTAAGCTGATAAAAATGATTTGATAATTGATAACTGAAATGATAACCATTGAAACTGAAACTGAAATGATAACCGATAACTGAACTAATAACTGATAACTGAATTGATAACCGGCAACTGAAATGATAACTGATAATTGAACTGAACAAAGAAAGTAAGGATATGAATACTCCCTCTTCTGAATGATGAACAACTTGTTTATCTGAATAAGCTACGGCCTCGGGCCCAATATATATGTGCAAAAGCTACAACCTCAGGCCCAAGTATACGTATACATATTCAGGCCCAAAATGCATAAAGCATAAACTACGGCCTCAGGCCCAAATACAAGAGTTCAACATTAAGGGATTTAAAATCAGGAACTGAGAATTATATTGCAATAAATGATAGTGAAATACTGAGTCACACTGAGTTTAATGATACTAGAATACTAGATCACACTAAGTTACATAATACTGGAATATTGAATAGGACTAGGCTGGGACATGTATTCTTGAACTGATTATGAACACTAAAACTTTAACTGTTTATGGCATACTGAGTAATCTATACTAAGACTCGGGGGAATCAACCCCAAGTCTATATTGAATACGCCCTGAGCTCACAACGTTCAGAATGAAAGTCATGAACGAGTTATGAAGCTAAAGAATAGAAGTTCTACAACTATTCAAGGAACTAGGCTAAACTATATTTCTAAGGTAATTAGTAACGTGGTAAAAGAAACATAGTGTAAGGAGAATCATTAACATTCCAAACATAAAGAGTTAGCCTCACATATCTCAATTTCACCTCTTAGTGATACTACAATGATCCACAACACTAAGAACCTTGAATCTGCAATAGAACATCCAATGGAACCAATATTAGTAACAAATTCCATAATTTATGCCATTTAGGCATATTATCAAACACCTTGTAGGCATAAATCTCTAAATCTCATCACTATATAGTTAGTTCATCTAATTAATACCATTCATAAATAATTTATCCCATCATCATGATTAACCAATTTATAACTTCCAACATCACATATATGACCATCCATCCACACCCAACCAATGAAATTCCAACAAATATTCATCTTTCAATCTCTACTATAGTTATGTAATTAAATTGAGAACTTATGGCTTCCAATCACCATAACAAGAGTTCTATTACTTATTCATACTCATATTCCCTTAATTAATCCATACATGTAAGTCTAAGGGTGTACGATTATCTTTTTGGAAGAAATCTTGTAAAATCCTCCTTTGAGTTCTTGAAGAAATTTCTTGAAGATCTAAGTATTTTAGGTGTAGATTTCATCAATACTAGTGTAGAAATGATGGAATTCACACCAAGATAATGTGTATTGCTTACCTTGAATATGGGAGGGGTTGGAGGCCTTGAGAGAGTGGAGGAATACCCTAAAAGTCGTCCAAAAGAAATGGGGGAAATGAATCACAAAATTGTGTTTATAAGCCTAGATTTCAGACGCGAACGTGGATGCTTCGCATCCGAGCAGTCCTCCACTCAGGAGCTCGGATTCTACGCGGATGCTATGGTAGCACTTCACTACCAGCCCCTCTTTTCGGACACAGCCTCGGATGCTTCGCATCCGCACAGTCCTCCGCCAGCCTTTGGTAATTTGGTCATAACTTCTTGTAGGAAAGTCCAAATGATGAATGGTTTGAAGATTTAGAAAATAGACTCAAAGATTTTTCATTTTATAGGTTGAGCATCACATAAAACCTTATAAATCTGTAGTTATGCTCATCCAAAGTGTGGTCTTGTGCTTACCAATTTGGAAATTTAGTATTTCATGTAGTTTTCAAACTTGGCTTAGACTTAGGTCTCTCCTTGGACCCCAAATCACTTATGATATACCTCGTACACTTATTATTATATACAATTGATAACCATCATATAAATAGACCTCGTCCGCACACATCTAATTCATATTTACGGAGTGTTACATTACCCATACTCATCCTGATAGGGCTTCACATGTCTAAAAGTTCACATTAATACACATCTTACACATCCACAAATAATATGGATTTACGGGGTGTTACAAGTGTGACGGGGGATCACTCCCGGGTTGATGCTTAGTTAGGTTACACAGGAATTTGATAGCTTTGGAACAACTCCTGGCACGTTCGAGGACGAACGTATGTTTAAGTGGTGAAGGATGTAACGACCCGACTGGTCGTTTTGAGTATTTGCACTTCGCACGGTGTTTTGAGGGCTCGAGTATCTCCGCATGATGTATTATGACTTGCGTAAGTCATCGGTGTTGGTTTTCAAGTTATCCGGAATTGATTTGGAAAATTGAACTTCAAGATTTAAGCTCTAAGTTGGAATAGCTGACCAAGTTTGACTTTTTAACATTTGACCTTGGAATGGAGTTTTGTCAGTTCCGTTAGCTCCATTGGGTGATTTTGGACTTAGGAGCACGTCCGGATTGTAATTTGGAGGTCCATAGTTGAATTAGCCTTGAAATGGCGAAAGTTGGATTTTTGGGAAGTTTGACATGGAGTGGACCTTTTGATATCGAGGTAGAATTCCAATTTCGGAAGTTGGAATAGGTCCGTAATGGCAAATGTGACTTGTCTGCAAAATTTGAGATCAATCCGAGGTAATTTGATAGGTTTCGGCATCAGTGTAGAAGTTGAAGTTTCAAAGTTCATTGATTTTGACTTGAGGTGTGATTCGTCGTATCGAGGTCGTTATGCGTGATTTGAAGCTTTGAGTAGGTTCATTTGTCATATAGAACTTGTTTGCAAAATTTGACGCCATTAGGAGTTTATTTGTTATTGTTCGAACGCTCGGTTGCGATTATAGAAGTTCTGGAAGTTTAGTTTGATCTTCATGCGTTTTAGCATCCGATTCGTGGTTTTTGAATTATTTTGACGATTTGAGCGCGAGAGCGAGTTCATGTTGTGTTTTTAGACTTGAGTGCATATTTGGTTTAGAGCCCCGAGGGCTCGGGTAAGTTTCAGGTTGGTTTCAGAATGATTTTCATAATTCTTGAGTGTTGGTGCTGGTGTCATCGCATTTGCGATGTATTGGTCGCAAATGCGATAGCTGTAATTGCGAAGCAGCCATCGTATTTGCGAATTCTGGGCTGCTGGGGAGAGTTCGCATTTGCGAAGAATTCTGCTGCATTTGTGAAATTTCTGCCTTCGCATTTGCAAAGTATAGGGTCGCAATTGCAACCTAAGCAGGAGGCCCTCCAGTTCGCATTTTTGATTGATTGTTCGCATTTGCTAGGGTCGTATTTGCGAACCTCTATCGCAAATGCGATATTTGCAACCTGTTAAGTGCTGAGAATTCCAAGTCTTAGCTTCATTTTTCATATATTTTTAACCCTAGCTTCGATGAGAGACGATTTTGTGTAGAGATTTTCATACCAAATCATTGGGTAAGTATCTTTAATCAATTTCCAACTATATTTCACGATTTATATAAGATTTAACATCAAATTCATGAGAAATCTAAGAAAAAATTTAGGGATTTTGTCAAAGTTTTGAAAATTAAAAATTTAGGATTTGAGAGTCGAATAGGACTCGAATCTGAAAATAAAATACATATTTGGACTCGTGAGGTTATGGGTAGTCAAGACCTACCATTAGACCTGGGTTTTGACCAGGCGGGCCCGGGGTTTGACTTTGTCGACTTTTTAGAAATTGAATAAAAATTATGGCTTTATTAATTTAAATTGTTTTCTCTTGAATTGTGTGATGTATTCAAGTCGTCATTGGCTAGATTGAGTCGAGCAGAGGAAAATTTATAGAGGAAAAGGCTAAGTTGAGTTTTTAGTTAGCCGAATCGAGGTAAGTGTTTTGCCTAACTTTGTTGAGGGAATTTTTCCTCCTATTTGTCATTGTTTTCTACAAGTGGGGGTGATACATAAATGACAGTGACAAGCATATATGTGTATACTAGGGTTAATCATGCTCGAAGGGTGGATTATGTTACATTTATGTTTGTAGAATTTCGTGACCTTCTCCTTCATGCCTTACTTGACTCTTAGATACTAAGAACACAATATTAAATGATAGAAATCAAGACTTGCCTTATTATAACTTGATCAAACTTGACGAAAATTCTGAGAATATATTGATGTGTCTAATTTGATTATCTTTATGCGAAATTATTACTATATTACTACGGCTGATATTCTTGAGATACTAGACTCTATACTTGTGTTGTGGATCAGTTGTGAGATTCGTGGAAGTATTTGAATAATGCGGTTCTTAAGGGTAGTTGAATCATTGTTGACTTGGAAAGTTGTGATTGGGATTTGTTTGGAATATCCGTTAAAACACTCTCCTTGATGTTATTTATGCTTCCTGCCTTCTTTTTCATTGATATACATAAGCTTGGTAAGGAAGAGTGTAAAGCACGAAGGGTGATACCGTGCCACATTATTGAGAGTAAAAGTACGAAGGGTGATGTTATGCCACATATTGAGAGTAAAAGCACAAAGGGTAATATCGTGTCATATCATTTGAGAGTAAAAGCACGAAGGGTGATGCCGTGCCATTTCATTTATATTGTTGTGCTTGTATGTTATCGTGAGGTCATGGCACGATGGGTATTTCCGTGCAGGCGAGGATGAGGGACATGCATTATGTTTGATAGTCTTTCATGTATACGTTCATGTCTTTACCTTGAATTGTTATTATCATAATTATAGATCTGATGTGACTTGTTGCTATTGTTCTGTCATTGATATCTATCTCAATTGTTGTTGTGTTGCTCATACCTTCTACCTACTTAACTTGCAAATATCATTCCTATTCCCTACTTTTATAACTATACTCATGTCATATCTACTCTGGTTCACTTTAGTATAAGTCTTCCACCATGCTAGTCATTTATGCTCTTACTTGTTAACTTGTAAAGATCATGTGTTTACTTCTTAGTTGTTATAATTGTACTTAGGCCTCCATTATTCAAATTAATTGAAGTTGATATTCCTTGTTTTCCAATCGTTATTATTACTCATATGTTTTCCGCTTAGTCTTTTACTGTTGGCCACATGTATAACCTTGTCCATTGTTGTTGCTTGCATGACTCCCACTTTGTAATTCCTGTTATCGGTATTTCTGTCATTTGGTTGGCTCTGTTATATGTACAGTTGGAAGGATGAGTTGAACACACGAAGGGTGTTGCCATGCTAATTGATTTGACACATAAATTACTTATATAATGTGAGGAAGAGATAGAAGCACGAAAGGTGTTACCGTGCCATTTGACTTGATGTCTTGGATATACTTCACATACCAGGAAAGATTGTAAATCTTCTACTATGATTCCTACTAGTAATTGTTGACTGTCTCGCAGAGTATACGATACTTTTATCTATTATGTTTTGAACTGCCTACATTGTTATTTTAATGTTCAGGTTATAATAATAAGCATCTTTTAACTAAAAGCCTCGTCACTACTTCGACGAGGTTAGACAAAATTCTTACAAGTACGTGGGGTTGGTTGTACTGATACTACACTTCTGTACGATGTGTATAGATTTCTGGAGTAGAGTTGCTGGTCAATGTCGGGTGCTGATTCTGAAGATGTTCGCGCATTTTGGATATAACTGCCTCTTGTCCTTGGTAGTTTAGGTTTTGCTATTCTGTTTATGTTTCTTTCAAACAAAAATGTATTTATTCATACCAGCTTTGTAAATTCCAAGTCATAGAAGCTCATGAGTCGTACTACCAGGTTTTGGGTAAATTTGTAAATGTTCAGTTATCTATTCTCTATTTTCTTATAATCTCAGTTGAATTGTATTATATGTTAGTTGGTTTATCTAGCGGGTTGAGTTTGGTGCCATCACGTCCAGTAATTTTGGGTCATGACAATGACTTTATTTGACCTCCTTGAACCTAGATCTTGGGATCTCTAGTCTTCTAAGTAGATTTACCACCATAATGACTTGTCTTTGGCCATAGTTCTATTCCTTTCGATGATTTATCAATTTCCTCTCTAGTTAGACCTTTTATAAATGGATCCGACACATTATCTTTTGGCTTTACGTAGTCAATTGTGATAATTTCACTAGAGAGTAGTTGTCTAACAATGATGCCTTCGTCGTATATGACGAGATTTTCCGTTATACATAACGCTCCCAACCTTTCCTATTGCCACTTGACTATTGCAATATATGCATATAGGAACTACAGGTTTGGGCTAAAATGGAATATCTTTCAAGAAATTCGAGAGTCATTCACCTTCTTCTCCATCCATATCTAAATCTATAAACTCAGACTCCATTGTAGAGCGAGCGATGCATGTCTGTTTGGATGATTTCCAAGATATTGATCCTCTACCCATTGTAAAAATATATCCACCTGTGGACTTTATTTTTGATTAGCCAATGATCCAATTTGCATCACTATATCCTTCAATTGTCGCAAGATAATTATTGTAATGCAAAGCATAATCTTGGGTATATTTTAGATATCCCAAATCTCATTTTACTGCCATCCAATGAGTTTGGTCAGGATTACTTGTGTAACGATTTAGTTTACTTATTGCACAAGCTATATTAGGTCGTGTACAATTCATGATGTACATTAAACTTTCCAACACTCGAGCATAATCCAATTGAGATCTGCTCTGATCTAGATTTTTTGTTAGAGCAACATTTACATCAATCAGGGTCTTTGCAACTTTGAATCTAAGTATTTGAGTTTTTCAAGTACCATTTTAATGTAATAAGATTGAGACAATGCCAGACCTTGAGGAGTCTTATGGATTTTAATTCCTAGAATTAAATCAGCAGCTCCTAAGTCTTTCGTAATTAAACTTATTAGCATTCATATGATTAATATCATTTATATCAGCAATGTCTTTACTCATTATTAATATATCATCAACATATAAACATGTAATGACTATATGATTTGGAGCATTCTTAATGTAAATATATTTATCACACTCATTTATCTTAAACCCATTTGCCAATATTGTTTGGTCAAATTTTGCATTCCACTGTTTAGGTGCTTCTTTCAATCCGTAAAGAACAAATATTAAAAGATCTGTGACATGTTTAAAACATACAATGATATTTCTTCTTTGATTCTGTGTTTGTGATGACCCGATAGGTCATCTTATATTTTAGAACCTGATTTTACGCTCTGAAGCCTTAAATACCTCATTTTAACCCCCCTCGACTTGCGTGCGCAGCCTGGGCGTATTTTCATAAAGCTCTTAGGTTAAAAACTGAGAAAATATGAAATATTTGCCTTAAAATTCATTTGAGTTGATTTCAATTAACGTTTCGAGCAAATGGATACAGATTTGTATTGTGACGATCCCGGTGGGTCCATATCATGATTTGGGACTTGGGCATATGCACGGAGTAGAATTCGGAAGTCCCTAGCCTGAGTTATCGCGCTTTGATAATATTTGAAAGTTAATAGATAAATGAATTCGAAATGTTTGACCAATGTTTGACTTTTTGGATATTGGGTCTGTATTTTAGTTTCGGAACCTTATATAGATCCAATACTATATTTATGACTTGTTTGTCAAATTTAATGAGGATTGGAGTTGGTTTAACGTGCTTCAGATGTCCGGTTGTGATGTTACTGGATTTGTGTGCATGTTTGGTTTGGAGCCCTGAGGGATCAAGTGAGTTTCGGACAAGCTACAGAGTGAAATTTGGGCTTAGAAACATTGATGGCGTTCTTCAACTTTTGATACAGGTCTTAGACCTCGCAATTGCGAGGTTTGGCCTCGCATTTGCAATATGGAAGCATACCTGTGAGGTTCGCATTTGCAATTAGAAAATTCGCATTTGCGAAGAGACCCAGTTGCGCAATTGCGACCATGTCTTCATTTTTGTAATGGGGAATGGGGGAGTTACTTCGCATTTGCGATCAATGGGTCGCATTTGCGAATATTACATCGCATTTGCGATGGAAGCAGAGATGGGAAGGACTTCGCTTTTGAGATGGTTTTTCGCTTTTGCGATGGTTTTTTGCATTTGCGGGGTTCGCAAAATGCGACATCTGCAACTGATAATGGGAGTTAGACCGAATTTTTGTTCATTCTCACAACCTTTCAAACTTAGAAATCCTAGAGGTGATTTTTCAAAGAAATCTTCTTTCCCAAATCATTGTTAAGTGATTTTAAACTAGTTTCTTTCAACTTTTCACTACATTTCCTAAGATTTCAACCAAAAATCTTGTGTTTTTACGGTGGAAATTAGGGGTTTGGGTAGAATTTGGGATTTGTGTAAAATGGGGATTTAGACCTAAAATTGAGGTCGGCTTCCAAAACAAATTACATAACGGAGCTCGGGAGTGAATGGATAGTCAGGTTTTAGTTTGAATTTCGGGTTTAGACCAAGCGGGCCCGAGAGTTGACTTTTGTTAACTTTTTCATTAATGACCTAAATTGAATCCTTTACAATCTTGGGTAGTTCCTAAGGCTTGTTTGAAAGGAAAAGCCGTGGTTGAACTTTAAATTTATCCGTTGGAGCGAGGTAACTATCGTAGTTAACCTTGACTTGAAGGATTAGGACTTGTTTGTCTATTTTCTACATGTTTAGATATTGGGTACAAGGTATATGTGAGGTGACGAGTACTTATGCATTATCAGATTATAGCATGCGGGTGGGACTTGTTCTTTGCAATTATTGCTTTTTTTTATCATGTTATCTATGCTTAGACTAGTTATTTGTTAAATCGATCATTTCTACTGTGTTTGTGGGCTTTCATGATAATTGAGTTTTGATTCCAAAGTTGAGATTGGTATTGTGGACCCATTGTTGAAGTAAGACTTGTTCTTGTTCATCATATCTCCCTGTTATTACTTGTTCATTGTTATATGGTAAGGGAGAGTGTTAAAGCACGAAGAGTGATGTCGTGCCACATTATGAGTGTTAAAGCATGAAGGGTGATATCGTGCCATATTGTGAGTGTTAATGCATGAAGGGTGATGTTGTGCCATGTTATGAGAGTTAATGCACGAAGGGTGATGTCGTGCCATATCTATTGATTTATATTGTGAGGTTGAGAGTAAAAGCACGAAGGGTGATGTCGTGCAGTTTCATTGTTTTCACTGTGAGGTTGAGAGTAAAATCACGAAGAGTGATGACGTGCACCTTTTCTTACTGTGCTTAATTGTTTTTACTGGTTAAAGGCATATTAACTGTTCTAGTTATCATTTCCCCTGTATCTCTCGTATCATGTATCCCTTTTAGCATGTCCCCTCCCAATCGCCCATGTTTAGCTTTTATTTGTTGTTATCTTGTACATTTACCGTTATCTACACAGGTTTATAATGTAGGTGTCTTGTCATAGTCTCGTCAATGCTTCGTCGAGGTTAGGCTTGACACTTACGAGTACTGGGATCAGTTGTACTCATACTACAATCTTCACTTCTTATGCAAATTTTGGTACCAGCCCTAGCTGTTCGTGAGATGTTGCAGCTTGGATTTTCTCATTCGAAGACTCGAGGTAGATCTGCTAGCATCCGTAGACCTTGAAGTACCCTTCTATTTTTCCTATTTTACTATTTCTTTACGTTCAAACAGTTGTATTTCTTTCAGACTCTGTTTGTAGTAAATTTTTAGAAGCTTGTGAGTTGTTACACCAAATCCGTGTTGTAGTAGATATTGGGCATTATGTTATTCCGCACTCAGCTTTAATTCATTTTGGCTTAATCGACTTTATTTATTGAAATTGAATGAAAATTGACTTAACGGTTCTCTAACGGTCCCGAAGGTGGAAATTTCGGGTCGTGACAAGGTGGTATCAAAGCACTAGGTTGCCTGGGTCTCATAATTCACGAGCAGGCTTAGTAGAGTTTAGAGGATCGGTACGGAAACGTTTGTACTTTTTGTCTAGAGGCTATGGAGTTTACGCACATATTTCACTTATATTTTTTTCTATCGTGCAATTTTGTTCTCTCATTGCTAATTGAACTCTTCTAATCTTGTTCTCTCGTAGATGGCGAGAACACGTACTGCATCTTATGCTGAGCAGAAGCCGGAGGCCCCAGTGGCAACTCCTACGAGGGGAAGAGGTCGAGGCTGAGGCCTAAGGCCGTGCGAGAGGCCGAAGTAGGGGTAGAGCTCAGCCTAGAGTTCGAGCAGCAGCACCAGTAGTGGAGCCTCAGGTAGAGTTTGATGAGGAGGTTCCAACCCAGACCGATCTTGTTAGACCAACTCAGGTCCCGAAAGGGTTCAACACCATCCCAGTGTTTTAGGACGCTTTGGCCCGTTTTGTGGGCCTTATGGAGAGTGTGGCCCAGGACGGTACATTCCCTATGGAACTAGCCATCTATCAGGCTTGGGGAGGAGCACAAACTCCCGCTACTCACACTTTGGAGCAGACGGCTCCCCAGTATCAACTCCAGTAGCCCAGCTAGTTGGGTAGTTCAGTCGGTTGTTGCGGCAAAATCCAGTGCTCGACCAGCTATGTCTTCTAAAGCTTATTGAGATTGGACAAATTTAACAAGATCTTTCCAGTTTACTTTAGTGGTACACCTTCTGAGGACCTACAGGATTATTTTGACCGCTGCCATGAGGTGCTGCGGAACATGGGGATAGTTGAGACCAATGAGGTCGATTTTGCTGTGTTCCAGATGAAGTGTTCTGCCAAGATATGGTGGAAGGATTTTGTATTGACTAGACCACCTAGCTCGCCTGCTCTTACTTTGGACCAATTCTCTCAAATATTTCTTGAGAAGCTTCTTCCTATCACACTGAGAGGATTATCACCCAGTATGAGACCTGTTTTGTAGATCTGGCTTGCCATGCTATTCATTTGCTTCCTACCGACAGAGAGAGAGAGAGGGTAAGGAGGTTTATTGAGGGACTAGCTCATCCTATCAAGTTGCGGATGACCAAGGAGAATGTGAGTGAGATTTCTTTTCAGACGACTGTCAATATCGCCAGGCAAGTCGAGATGGTTCTAGCACAGGGAGGAGGTCAGCGGTCTAACAAGAGGCCTCGTCATTCCGGTGGATTTAGTGGTGCCTCATCTCTAGGCAGGGGTACTTTTGGTAGAAGCCATCCTACCAGGACATTCCATTCAGCACTCCAGGCATCCCATGGTGCTTCATGTGGTCGTGCCCTTCATATGCCTTATTCCAACCAGCTAGCCTATAGTGCACCACCAGCTCCTATTAGTACACCTCCACTCCAGAGCTTTTAGAGTGGTTACTCAGTTTGACAGGGTCATCAGTCATAGCAACCGAGGTCCTGTTATACTTGTGATGATCTGACGCACATTGCTAGGTTTTGCCCTCGGGCATCAAGCAATTCACAACATCAGGGTTCTCATGCCATGGTCCGGGCATCGGGTGCTTCACTGCCCGCCTAGCTAGCTAGAGGTAGGGGTCAGACAGCTAGAGGTGGAGGTCATGCCAATAGAGGTGGAGGTCAGGCCAGTAGAGGTGGAGGCCAGCCAGCTAGGGGTCGTCCTAGAGATGTAGTTTAGAGTGGTAGGGCCCAACCCCGATGATATGCTTTTCCAGCTGGGCCTGACGCTGAGTCATCTGACGTTGTTATCAAAGTTACTGTTTCAGTTTGCAGTAGAGATGCTTCAGTTTTATTTGATATGGGTTCTACTTATTCTTGCATGTCATCCTATTTTGCTTCATATTTGGTTGTGCCGTGTGATTCTCTGAGTTCTCCTGTGTATGTTTCCACACCTATGGGAGATGCTATTGTTGTAGATCATGTTTATTGTTTGTGTGTAGTTACCATTGGGAGTCTTAAGACTAGTGTAGATCTTCTACTTCTCGATATGGTAGATTTTGATGTTATCTTAGGTATGGATTGGTTGTCACCTTATCATGCTATATTGGATTCTCATGCCAAGACGATGATCTTAGCCCTGCTGGGGTTTCCTCGATTAGAGTGGAGAGGGACTCTTGGCCATTCTACATGTAGGGTTATTTCTTACATGATGGCTCGGCGTATGGTCGAGAAAAGGTGTCTAGCTTATTTGGCTTATGTCCGCGATTCTAGTGCGGAGCTTCCTTCCATGGATTTAGTACCAGTTGTTCGTGAGTTTCTAGAGGTGTTTCCTGTAGACTTGCCGGGGATGCCACCCGACAGGGATATTGACTTCTATATTGACTTGGATCCGGGCACTTAGCCCATTTCCCATGTTGAAGGTTCATGAGAAGAATTAGCTTGTTCATGACTTAGAGCTGGCAACCATTGTTCATGCACTGAAGATTTGGAGGCACTATCTTTACGGCGTCTCGTGTGAGGTATTCACAGATCATTGGAGCTTGCAATATTTGTTCAAACAAAAAGAGTTCAATTTGAAGTAGATGAGGTGGTTAGAGCTATTGAAAGACTAGGATATCACCATATTGCACCATCCCGGGAAAGCCAATGTGGTGGCCGATGCTTTAAGTAGAAAGTCAGTGAATATGGGTAGCCTTTCTTACATTCCAGTTAATGAGAGACTGCTTGCATTAGACGCTCAGGATTTTGCCAATCAGTTCATGAGTTTTGATGCTTCTGAGCCCAATCGTGTTCTAGCTTGTATAGTCGCACGGTCTTCATAGTTTGAGCGTATTAGGGAGAGGTAGTATGATGACCCTCATTTGCTTGTCCTTAGGGACATAGTACGGCACAGTGATGCCAATCAGGTTACGATCGGAGATGATGGAGTTTTGAGGATGCAAGGTCGTGTTTGTGTGCATAATATAGATGGACTTCGTGATTTGATTCTTGAGGAGGCTCACAGTTCCAAATATTTTTTCTATTCGGGTGCCACCAAGATGTATCAGGACTTGCAACAGCATTATTGGTGGAATAGGATGAAGAAGGATATAATTGCATATGTAGCTCGATGTCTGAATTGTTAGCAGGTAAAGTATGAGCATCAGAGACCTGGTAGTTTGCTTCAGAAGCTAGAGATTCCTGAGTGGAAGTGGGAGAGTATCACTATGGATTTTGTTGTTGGACTTCCACGAACTCAGAGGTAGTTCGATGCAGTTTGGGTCATTCTGGACAGGCTGACCAAGTCAGCACATTTCATTCCTGTGGCAGTTACCTATTCTTCAGAGCAATTGGCAGAGATTTACATTCGCGAGATAATTCGTCTTCACGACGTGCCCGTGTCTATCATTTTTTTATCGATATACGCAGTTCACCTCACACTTCTGGAGGGTTGTACAGTGTGAGTTGGGCACGCATGTTGAGTTGAGCATAACATTTCATCCTCAGATGGATGTACAATCCGAGCGCATTATTCAAATATTAGAGGATATGCTTCGCACTTATGTTATAGACTTCGGAGGTACTTGGGATCAGTTCTTTCCACTTGTGGAGATTGCCTACAACAATAACTACCAGTCGAGTGTTCAGATGGCTCCCTATGAGGCATTATATGGTAGGAGATACTGATCGCCAGTTGGATGGTTCGAGCCGGAGGAGGCTCGGTTGTTGGGTACAGATTTGGTACATGATGCCTTGGCTAAGGTCAAGATTATTCAGGATCGACTTTGCACAACCCAGTCTAGACAGAAGAGTTATGCCGACCGTAGAGTTCGTGATGTTGCATTTATGGTTAGAGAGAGTGTGTGTCTCCGGGTATCACCCATGAAGAGTGTGATGAGATTCGGAAAGAAGGGCAAGTCGAGCCCTAGGTATATTGGGCCTTTAGAGATTCTTCAGAGAGTGGTGAGGTGGCTTACAAGCATGCATTGCCACCAAGTTTATCAGCGATTCATCCGGTCTTCCATGTGTCCATGCTCCGGAAGTATCACGACAATCCGTCCCCCGTGTTAAATTTTAGCTTTGTCTAATTGGACAATGATTTGACTTATGAGGAGGACCCGGTGACTATCCTAGCCCGGTAGGTTCGTCAGTTGAGGTCAAAGATTTATCCTTCAGTTAGAGTGCATTGGAGAGGTCAACCCATCAGGGCAGTAACTCGGGAGTCCAAGTCGGACATGTAGAGTAGATATCCACACCTTTTCACCAGTACATGTACTTTTCTATGTTCGTTCGAGGACGAATAGTTGTTTTAGAGGTGGAGAATGTGATGACCTGATAGGTCATCTTATGTTTTAGAACTTGATTCTGCGCTTTGAAGTCTTAAATACCTCATTTTAGCCCTCCTCATTTTGCGTGCACAGTCTGGACGTGTTTCCAAAAAGCTCTTATGTTAAAAAATGAGAAAATATGAACTTTTTGCCTTAAATTCATTTGAGCTGACTTCGATCAACGTTTTGAGTAAACGGACCTGGATTCGTGTTTTGATGGTCCCGGTGGGTCCTTATTGTGATTTGGGACTTGGGCGTATGCCCGGAGTCGAATTCGGAAGTCCCTAGCTCGAGTTGTCGCGCTTTGATGAAATTTGAAAGTTAAAAGCTTAATGAATTTGAAATGTTTGACCAATATTTAATTTTTTGTATATTGGGTATGTACTTTGGTTCTAGAACCCGGTATAGGTCCAATACTATATTTATGACTTGTCTGTCAAATTTGGTGAGGATCGAAGTTGGTTTGACGTGATTCGGACATCCAGTTGTGAAATTAGAAGTTCATGAGTTTCTTGAAAATTTCATATAATTTGATGCTAAAATTCATAGTTCTAGGTGTTATATTGGCTATTTGATCGCGCGAGCAAGTTCGTATGATGAAATTGGATTTGTGTGCATGATTGGTTTGGTGCCCCGAGGGCTCGGGTGAGTTTCAGAAAGGATACTGAGTGAAATTTGGACTTAGAAACATTGTTGGTGTTCTTCAGTTTCTGATGCAAGTCTCTGACCTCGCAATTGCAAGGTCTAGCCTCGCATTTGTGATATGGCAGCATACCTGTCTAGTTCGTATTTGCGATCATAATATTGGCATTTGCGAAGAGACCCAGTTCTGCAATTGCGACCAAGTCTTCGCTTTTGCGATAGGGACTGGGGGGAGTTATTTCGCATTTGCGATCAATGGGTCGCATTTGTTGTCATGCCCAATTCACATTTGCGAACATTACATCATATTTTTTATGGAAGCAGAGATGGGAAGGACTTCACATTTGCGATGGTTTCTTTGCATTTGGGGGGTTTGTATTTTTGAACCCCAGGTCGCAAATGCGACATCTGCAACTGATCAAAATGGAGTTAGACGGGATTTTTGTTTGTTCTCTCAAATTTTCAAACTTAGAAACCCTAGAGGCGATTTTTCAAAGAAATCTTCTTCCCCAAATCATTGATAAGTGATTCTAAACTAGCTTATTTCAATCTTTCACTATATTTCCTAAGATTTCAACCAAAATCTTGTGTTTTCTTGGTAAAAATTGAGGGTTTGGGTAGAATTTGAGATTTTTGTAAAATGGGGATTTAGACCTCAAATTGAGGTCGGATTCCAAAACAAACTACATAACCGGGCTCGGGGGTGAATGGGTAGTCGGGTTTTGGTCTGAATTTTGGGTTTGGACAAAGCGGGCCCGGGAGTTGACTTTTGTTGACTTTTTCAATAATGACCTTAATTGAATCCCTTGCAATCGTGGGTAGTTCCTAAGACTTGTTTGAAAGGCAAAGTCGTGGTTGAGCTTTGAATTGATCCTTTGGAGCAAGGCAAGTGTCATGATTAACCCTGACTTGATAGATTAGGACATGCTACATGTTTAGATGTTAGGTACAACATATATGTGAGGTGACGAGTACTTATGTGATGTAAGGTTATAGCATGCGGGTGGGACTTGTTCTTTGCATTTATTGCTTTCTTTGATCATGTTATCCATATTTAGACTAGTTATTTGTTAAATTGATCGTTTCTACCGTATTTATGGGCTTTCGTGATAATTGAGTATTGATTCCAAAGTTGAGATTGGTATTGTGGACCCATTGTTGAAGTATGACTTGTACTTGTTGATCCTATCTCCCTTTTATTAATGCACGAAGGGTGATGCCATGCCATATTATGATTGTTAATGCACGAAGGGTGATGTCGTGCCATATTGTGAGTGTTAAAGCACGAAGGGTGATGTCGTGCCACATTGTGAGTGTTAATGTACGAAGGGTGATGTCGTGCCATGTTATGAGAGTTAATGCACGAAGGGTGATGCCGTGCCATATCTATTGAATTATACTATGAGTGAGAGTAAAAGCACGAAGGGCGATGCCGTGCATTATCATTGTTTCATTGTGAGTTTGAGAGTAAAAGCACAAAGGGTGATGTCGTGCAATTTTCTTCATTGTTTTTACTAGTTAAAGGCATATTGATTGTTCTGATTATCATTTCCGCTATATATTTCGTATCATGTATCCCCTTTAGCATGTCCCCTCCCAATCATCCATGTTTAGCTTTTATTTGTCATTATCTTGTACATTTACTATTATCTGTACGGGTTTATCATGTAGGTGTCTTGACATAGTCTCGTCACTACTTTGTCGAGGTTAGGCTCGACACTTACGAGTACATGGGGTCGGTTGTACTCATACTACACTCTGCACTTCTTGTGTAGATTTTGGTACCGACCCTAGCTGTTCGTGAGTTGTTGTAGTTTGGATTTGCTCATTCAGGGACTCGAGGTAGATCGACTGGCGTCCGCAGACCTTGAAGTCCCCTTCTATTTTTCCTATTTTACTGTATCTTTTCGTTCAAACAATTGTATTTCTTTCACTCTGTTTGTCGCAAAATTTCTAGAAGCTCGTGAATTGTTACTCCATATCCGTATTGTAGTAGATATTCTGCATTATGTTATTCCACACTCAGCTTTAATTCATTTTGGCATAATCGACTTTACTTATTGAAATCGAATGAAAATTGAATTAACAGTTCTTTAACGTTGGCTTGCCTAGCATGTGAAATGTTAGGCGTCATTACAGTCCCGAAGGTGAGAATTCTGGGTCGTGACAATGTTCAATTAAATATATCTACATAAGTTAAAACAGAAGGAGTATCAATCTTGTTGGTTATAAGTAGAGGTGGAAAATGATTAAAAGAAAATAGTTATCCACCCATATTATCCACTTAGAAAATGGTTAACCAAATGGATAACCAATGAATAAACTAATGTGTTTAACTTTTACATTTGTAAAGCCTTAAAACTTTTATATTTGTAAAGCCTTAAATTGGGGTTCCTTAAGTTGGTGAGATTAGGAATTCTCCCAAAAGTGATCATATTCAAATACGGATCGGATCAAATAATTTATCCATTTTTTAAGTTATCCATTTTCGTCCCGCTCATATTCGACCTGACACTCATAGTAATAAGTGCTCTCACATCAGCTTGTTTGATAGAAATTGATGATTAATAAGCCAAAGAATGATGACATACGTCTGAATGGCTTAATTGGTATGTGCAATTGCGCTACCGAGCTAATTCTATATAAAGAAAAAAATGTCGGAATTGACTTGTAGAATGAGATAATATCTTCAGCTAAGGAGATATAAAAGTATACCACATTGCTCTTATGATTTATTAGTATAAAAAATCATGTTGGTTGTGCAGTACTTTCACAATCCATGTTTCCCTAACTCTCCAAAAATATATTTGGGTGTGTGTCTGATTTTTTTAAAATAGTTTATTGTCACGATCCTAAAACTGACCCGGTCGTGATGGTGCCTATCGTGAAAGTAGGTCAGCCGACACAACTCCCGAATTAACCATTTAATCAATAACAATCACTTTTAAGCCTTTAATTAATCAGATATCTCATAATATAAGTCTAAATGAATAGTGCGGAATAAATACACAAGCCCGACATCGGGGTGTTACAAGTCACGAGCATCTACTAAGGTCTGGAAATATACTAAAAACAATCTAAGGGATACAAGAGGGAGAAGAGCAGGACTGCGATCGTCGGGCAACTACCTTGCTAACTCCAATGACTCTGCCACTGAGCAATCAGCACCCGCTACCGGGTTCAGAAATACCTGAATCTGTACACAAGGTGTAGGGAGTAATGTGAGTACGCCAACTCAGTAAGTAATAATAGTAAATGAAAGCTGAGCAGTAAGAAAAACATGTAAGCCACGTCATAACGCTACATCAAACGTATTACATTTCCAAAGTAGTACGGAAATCATTTACTTAGTATATCAAGCTCAGTTTCAGTAAAACCTTTTAAAACAACTTTCAATAGTTTCAAACGAGTGATGAAACAGTGAGTAAAAATAATAGAAACGTAGACAGCCCCTCGAGCAAAACATGTACCATAAACCGCCCCTCGGGCATAATATCAACAGAACCAGCCCCTCAGGCTACTAACAATCTAATTAGCCCCTCGGGCATAACATGAATCAAGAACATCCCCTCGGGCTACATCATATCACTCACACTGGGTATCAGCGCTCACTGGGGGTGTACAGACTCCGGGAGAGGCCCCTTACGACCCAAGCGCAATAACAAGCCATCTCGTGGCATAATTAAACAGGTTCACGGCCTCATATCAAGCCACATCGTGGCATAACAAATTAGGCCCCCGACCTCATAATCATAAATCTGTACCACACTGCTGCGGCGCGCATCCCGATCCCATAATATCCTCACAACACAAACCCTCGGCCTCACTCAGTCAGAAATCTCTCATGCCACTCGGGAAACAGTAAAACATGATGCTTAGCCCAAAATATCATTTAAAATATCAAAACGGAGTAAATATGGTTGAGTTATGAAAACAGTAGAATACAGCATGACTGAGTACAAATATGAAGTCAGAACAGTGAGGAATAGTAGTAAAAATCCCCTAAGGGTCCAAACAGTTGGCACGAGGCCGAAATATGGCATTCAGCCCAAAACATGATAATAATTTCTAAAACACAATGATATCAAACAGTTTTCAATCAAATACGCGGTTTAACAGTCATATGGGACGGACTAAGTCACAATCCCCAACGGTGCACAACCCCACGCTTGTAATCTAGCGTGTACGTCACCTCAAAGTAGCACAATGATGTGAAATCCGGGGTTTCATACCCTCAGGACAAATATTTACAATCATTACTTACCTCAATCCGGTCCAAACTCTAGCCCGCAATGCCTTTGCCTCTCGACTCAACCTCCGGATGCTCCAAATCTAGCCAAAAATAGATTTATACCACCAAAATATGCTAAGGGAACATAGCCCACTCGAAAATACCAATTGACATCAAAAATCCCGAAATTGGCCAAACCCGACCCCCCGGCCCACATCTCGGAATCCAATATAAATCGCATCAATAGAATCCTTATCCTCTCACAAGTTCGTACATACCAAGAACATCAAAATCGGACCTCAAATGGCCCCTCAAATCTCCAAAAGAAATTCTCAAACTTTTCCTCCATTTTCCCCCAATTTCCACTCTAATTTCTCAAATTAAATGATGAAATTAAAGATTAAATCATGTAATTAAACCAAATATGAGTGAAGAATACTTACCCCAATTACTCCACTAAAAATGTTCTCAAATTAACCTTCTCCCGAGCTCTCTAATGATTTTTGTGATATTGGACTTAAACCCTCGATTTTGAACTTAAACATTCTGCCTAGATATTTTCTTCATTGTGAACGCGACAGCTCCCTCGCATTCGCGAAACACAAAGCTTCACTGACAAAAATTTCTTTTACGCAAACACAAGAATCCTCTCGTGAACGCGATGCACAACTGACTCATCTCTTCGGGAACGCGACCTCTATTACGCGAACGCGTAGAACAATGCCTTGGGGTCCCAGCTATTCCACTTCCTCCTCGCGATCGCGGCAAAACCCTCGCGAACGTGATGACTACTGACCTCAGCCTTTCGCGAATGCGATACCACCTTCGTGAACGCGAAGGCCAACTCCAATGCCTCACATCCTTACCCTTCGCGAATGTCAGATATCCATCGCGAACGCGAAGGTCAAAAACCTGCAACACCAACAACAGTTTTTCTGCAATTTCCTCTAACATGAAATGATCCGTTCAACCACCCGAAACTCACTCGAGGCCCTCGGATCCTCAACCTAACATGCCAACATATCCCATAAACTCATTCAAACTTGTTCCAACCTTCGGAACGCTCAAAACAACATCAAAACACCAAAATTACATCGGACTCAAGCCTAAGAATTCCAAAAACTTCCAAATTCCGCTTTCAATCAAAAAGTCTATCAAACCTCGTCCGAATGACCTGAAAGTTTGCACACACGTCACAAATGACACAACGGACCTGTTACAACTTCCAATTCATTCCGACCACTATATCAAAATCTCACCTATCAATCGGAAAACGCCAAAATTCCAATTTCGCCAATTCAAGCCTAAACCTTCCACGAACCACCAAAATACATTCCGATCACGCTCCTAAGTCCCAAATCACCAAATGGAGCTAACCAAATCATAAAAATTCCAATCCGAGATCATATACTAACAAGTCAAAACTTGGCCAAACCTTTCAAATTTTAAGCTTCAAACTAAGAACTGTTCTTTCAAATTCATTCTGATTACCCTGAAAACCAAAACCGACGATTTACATAAGTCATAATACATCACATGGGGCTAGGCATGCTCGATAACTGGAGAGCGAAGTGCAAAAGCTCAAAATGACTGGTCGGATCATTACATCCTCCCCCACTTAAATATACATTCGTCCAAGAACGTGCCCAGAGTTGTTCCGAAGACCATTAAACTGATGTGTAACCTTACCATGCACATACCCGGGGGTGATCCCATGTCACCCTATCTCGTATAGGTCTGACATCACAATGTAACTAATATTTCGCAATCTAACCTAGCCCATAAACATTAGAAACACATTTCCACTTTTGAAATCATCTTACAAGATCAGAATCTCACATCTATACTCTGAATAAGCCCGAACAAGATGTAACAAACCATACCTGCAACCTCAGATACAATTACATGATATACCACATAACTCAGACACTCGTAGCTATAACTTCTGTTCATAACGGTTGCTCAAAACAACCGAATATCGATAATAAGCTTCTTATCAATTAAAGCCTCATCCCAACACTTCCGTATACTTCCCATGAGAAATGAAACACGTAAAAAGTCATAACCATCCCTCAAATCAACCATTCATGAAGCCACTCCTCCTTTGGCAAGGACCCTAACAAATTTCTGAGCCGAACATCGATATTATCCTTCCAACATGCTGAAACCGAATCCGTTTGTATTCATTTTAGATCCCAACGATCTCATCTAATCCAACACAACTACTCTGGTGACATGACACATTAATACCATCTAAAGCCACAACTCGTGCAATCCGCGCACCAACAAACAACAATGCGAACATACTCAAATCATGAAAATGTCTCAAATGAGAGAGTTGTACCGCAATCTCACCAGTACCACCACAACACCATGCTGGGAACCCATCACATGTCGTAGAACCAGAACACACGAATTTATCACGCAGGATGATATCTCCATATAGCTTCACTCCAATGCACGACCTCATCCAAACACTGGTCCATATGATTCACCTCAAGTCACTACGCTCAAATCGACAACCACGCGCAAATTTGATGTCTAGAACCAAAGCAAATCATCATAACCACGGCGAAGCAATTGATATAACATTACACAAAACCGAAAGGACACAACCGATATTCCATCCGCCGAGGAATACCCAATACTCTTCTCACTCGAATTCCACTAAGAGGCCCCAATAAAACCACACCACATGTGCCTATAGCCAACAAATCTTAATGCCTCGCAACACGAAAAGGTAACTCATAGATCTCCCCAGACCACTAATAAGCTCAATAACAATCGAATCAACACATCCCTCAATAATACAACTCAGAGTCAACAAAGCCGACTCGAGTTAAAACACACATCCATATTGGCCTACCAATGAACCTCTTATCAAGGAGTTCCTGAAGCTGCTCCTTCAACTCCTTTTAACTTCGCCGGTGCCATACGATACGGTGCCCGACACCTAATTAATACTGAAATCAACAACCCTATCCGGCGACATACCCGGCAGTAGGAAACACATCCAAAAAATCCCTCACCACCGGAACTGAATCAATGGTAGAAGTCTCTGGACTGACATCCATCACGAAGGCCAAATAAGAAAGACAACCCTTCCCAACCATCTACTGGGTCTTCAAAAATGAAATCACCCTACTGGGAACATAACCCGTCGAACCTCTCCACTCAATCCATGACATCCATGGCATAGCCAGCGCCGCCGCCTTAGCGCAATAGTCCAAAATAACAGGATACGGAGACAACAAGTCCATACCCAATATCACACCAGAATCTAGCATACTAAGCAATAAGGATCCACTCGGGTCTCCAAACCCCCAATAGTTACCATATAAGACTGATATATGCAGTCCACAACGATGACCTAACCTTTTTATGAGAATTACCAGTCTCCAAATCCATACAACACGTGAATCACCATATCCGATCCCAACTCCACCGTCCGAATATACAACACACCTCTAATACCCAATCATCCCACGAGAGGTACTCCTATATTTCTTCTATGCCACCAAGCAAACTCAAATATCAGCAGTCAATCCAACAAGAGAGTGCCACAATACTAATAAAGTATCCTCAACTCAAACACATCACCCTTTCAAAATGTATACCCTCATCAAGCCACAACAGTCAGTGATCTCATTTATCTAGTCATATGAAATTGTCCATGCTACCTAAGGATTTGTGACCTTCCTTTCAAAACTGAATCGTGACCTTACACATGCAAATCTCAATCCTACACAACATACCTCATATACCGTACCATCCTAGGATAACCATGAGAACTTCATATCCATTCTGAGCCACAATCACCTACGTACTCAACTAGCCAAGAACTTTCCATTGATCCTATCTGGAAGAAAATCACTATACATCACATGCCCCTCACGCTCGTAGAAAGTATACATCTCTAATTGTGGTAGAAACCATCAAGAACTCTGTGAATTCCATTTGCACAACACTAAATCGTCAGGAGTGAATCCTTCTAATCAACCAAGCTACGCAGGCCACTAAAACCGAAGAGAATTGCCGCGAAACACCTGTAGAAACTCATTATCTCTTAAGCACCCAAAGAACTAGTCATATCCTTACCATGTCGATCCGGCCGACTACCAAGCTATCCCATCTATCCAAGTTCCTTGTGATTTACCTTCAACTTGATACTTCTTCTTGCTATAACACCACAATTCCTCAACCCAGACCCACCATATGAGACCCAAGCATAAAACCACATCGTCTAAGGCTCATAAGTCACTTGATACTCTCTTAAATATTCCCAAATGCACCACATTCAAAATACATGCCCTGAAGTGGCTCCCTACAAATCCGAAGCCATTACCTTCACCTTCTTGATACTGATATATAGAATCCCATAATGATATAAAAATACCACGAGTCTTGACACCCTCCAATGTAAACCTCAGTTTCTATCCAAATATACAACTTGAAAATCTCCAATTATTACCTGTAAAATCTTGAACCCCTTAGAACCATTCTCGAGAGTCATCCATTCTACTCAAACCACAATTAGACCGATCAAATGGACCGGACGACCTGTGCTCCAATAGCACTCCAATACCGCAGAATGTATCCTCACCTTAATGCAGCCAAGCAACTTCATGTCCTATGTACCGTACATCCTTTACCAATAACAACTCAAGTCATTCTGTGATTCACACACACCCATAAAGCATAGCATAACCTTTATTAAAATTTCCTTTACTCGAGCCATCCTCGGTCTCAACCTCCGTAAGCCATAACTGATTCACCCGTACGTATCAAACTGGAACCAACATAGCACATAACCGTGCAATCAACTAATCAATAGCAGACTCCCCCACTTGGCTCAAAGCCATAGATCAAAAGACACAATAACTCATAATGCATATACTCTATTACTGCCATAATACCATAGTGAGATTAAACTCAATCCTTCATAAGCTCGTGAAACACAGACCATCTAGTACTTTAAATCTTCTCCAAATCTCGCATTCACCCTAGTAACAGTCAAGCTCGCTCTCTTAGGCGGCCCAAATTCAAATTGCAACACATATATTTCACTGGTAACAGAGATCTTCCAATAAACGATATAAAGGATCACACAAACTTCAGAACACTCCGCAAGAGATAACCCGCATGCTTCGCCTGAAACTAACATCTCTTTATACCCTTTCACCGTCATAAATATTACGTAGTCACTTAATCTTCCTAAGTCTGAACTCATATCACAACGTAAAATCTACTTCACTTCCTAACTAGGCAACATGAAAAGGTCCTTCAACACGCCCACAACTCGGGCTATATATCAAATCACGATGAAAATCAAGCACCGGATAGTTCTTAGTACCCCCAAGTAGACCCTTCTTGTCTCGTTCAAATCATATGTACACATCTCGCAATCACATCATACTCATCACATAGCCATCCAGTCATCACTCTCACTAATAGGGACACTATCGGACATACAAATACAAAAGCTGTGCTCACACAATCAATGCCTCAGTGCTCAAGTAATAGGCAAAACCCGGCCTCAAGTCCCCCAGACTGGCCTAACATCAACACTCAGAGATCACAGCTTGCCCCTCGATCAGGGAATCACAAGCCATCAATTCACATCTGATACTGAGCGCTCATGCACGCATCGAATGCGTGGAAGGAATTCAAAGAATTACATTTCAAGCTGAATCAAGGACGCACGATAAGAATTCAAGAATGTGAAATTTTTCCTAAAGGTTCTGCAGCCTCCCGAGGATAAGTACAGACATCTCTGTACCGATTCGCGAGAGAATACTAAACTTGCTCATGACTCATGAGACCTATGTAACCTAGACTCTGATACCAACTTGTCACGACCCTAAAACCGACCCGATCGTGATGGCGCCTATCGTGAAACTAGGCCAGTCGACACAACTCCCAAATTAACCATTTAATCAATAACAATCATTTTTAAGCCTCTAATTAATTAGATATCTCATAATGTAAGTCTAAATGAATAGTGCAGAATAAATACACAAGCCTGACATCGGGGTGTCACAAGTCACGAGCATCTACTAAGGTTTGAAAATATACTAAAAATAATCTAAAGGAAGACAAGAAGGAGAAAAGCAGTGCTGCAAACGTCAGGTAGCTACCTCGCCAACTTCGATGACTCTGCCACTAAGCAATCAACACCCGCTACCGGGTTCAGAAATGCCTAAATCTGCACACAAGGTGCAGGGAGTAATGTGAATATGCCAACTCAGTAAGTAATAAAAGTAAATGAAAGCTGAGCAGTAAGAAAACACATAAGCCACGTCATAACGCTATTGCAATTGCAATACATTTCCAAAACAGTATGGAAATCATTTACTTCGTAAATCAAGCTCAGTTTCCGTAAAACCTTTTAAAAAAACTTTCAATAGTTTCAAAGGAGTGATGAAATAGTGAGTAAAAATGATAGAAACGTAGACAACCCCCCAGGCCAAACATGTACCATAAACCGCCCCTCAGGCATAATATCAACAGAACAAGCCTCTCGGGCTACCTCACAATCACTCATAATCAGCCCTTCGGGCATAACATGAATCAAGAACAGCCCCTCGGGCAACAATATGAAACAACAATAGCCTCTCAGGCTACATAATATCACTTATACTAGGTACCCGTGCTCACTAGGGGTGTACAGACTCCGGGAGGGGCCCCTTACGGCCCAAGCGCAATAACAAGACATCTCGTGGCACAATCAAACAGGCTCTTAGCCTCATATCAAGCTACCTCATGGCGTAACAAATCAGGCCCTCGGCCTCATAATCATAAATCAGTACCATACTGCTGTGGCGCACAGCCCGATCCCATAATATCCTCACAACACAGGCCATCAGCCTCACTCAGTCAGAAATCTCTCACGCCACTCGGGAAATAGTAAAACATGATGCTCAGCTCAAAATATTATTTAAAATATCAAAATGGAGTAAATATAGCAGAGTTATGAAAACAGTAGAATACAGCATGACTGAGTACAAATATGAAGTCAAAATAGTGAGGAATAGTAGTAAAACTCCCCTAAGGGTCCAAAACAATTGGCACGAGGCTCAAATATGGCATTCAGCCAAAACATGATAATACTTTCCAAAACACAATGATATCAAACAGTTTTCAATCAAATACGCGGTTTAATAGTCATACGAGACGGACTAAGTCATAATCCTCAATGGTGCACGACTATACACTCGTCATCTATGTCACCCCCCCTTCTACTAACTTCACTAAACCCTCTTAAATTAATAAAAAGATTTTGTAAAGTTCAAAAGAATTTTCCAATTAGAAAGTAATAAAAATTTGTGTTCAAAAGGAAATAATTCAGAGTTTCCACCTGACATTTAATTTCGGTGTATCAGGTCACCGTTTTTCTAAAAATATTTTTTTTCCTTTCGAAACACTTGAGACTCCAAAACTAAGTCTGCACCAGAGATTCGGGTAAGGGGGTTCATTTGACTCGGGGAGAAGGTGTTAAACACTCCCCAAGTCCCGTAACTACTACGGTTGCGTACTCAATCTAGTTGGCTTTTAAAATATTCAAATTGAGTTAAAAATAAACACAGAGAAGGAAAATAAACACAAGAGAGAGGCTCGAGGTCATCCCCACCTAAATGAAAGAAAATTAAAAGAAGAAAAATTAAAGTTCTAAATTATCATGCGCTATTTCTTCGACGATGTTCGCCACGACCTCCAATTACATTCACTTCGGGGCATACCCCTAAAATAAAATATATACAAATTCCTCGGGGCATTCCCCGGATAAATTTAACTAAGGAACGACCTCTCGCCTCAAAACTAACAAAAATCCTAAAGTTTGCCTACCCAGGTGATGACGGCCTAAAACATGCTCCTAACGATTAAATTAATAAATGTAAAGAAAGCAATAACAGGAATCAATTTGAGCTAAAACCATTTTAATTGCTAGTTATCAACAATCTGTCTTAAGCATCCCCGAATAATTTTTTAAAACCTTTAAGTCTCGAACTCCACGACCCAATTCAAGCAAAATTCTTTCATGTTTTCATTCTCAAATGTATAAAACATATTATAACGTACTTTAGTGAAGCTAACCAAGATCAAAATCATAATACATTAATTCAACCATTCAGAGAGCAAACTAAACAAAGTAACAGTAAAGCTAACCAAGAATTAAAATGCAGGTTCGAACTCATGGGGACATAAAGTGTATCAATGGATTAATAAACGGGATAAAAGAGATGAATTTGAATTAGTATAATTTTGAGCCGTCCGTGGACAGAATAATGCAGCTCCGAATGAGGTTCAAAATAGCAAATTCAAATCGAACAAAACCGACAGACCGCACCTCGGGTGACAACTCCAACAATCGAGCGCCTGTTTTAACTCCAACCCGTTTCGGAATCCAAGACAAAAGAACAATTTGAAATTTGATTATGTATTTCGTGTTTGAAATCAAAACTTTATTGTTGAAAATTTCAAATATTTACAATAAAGAAGAGCTCCAAAATTGCAAACCGAACGCGATCTACGGAGGAGAACCTCGCCGAACCCGGCAACCTCACTGTCCGATCAAAATCACACCATTTCCTTCACCCATTTGCTAGTATCTTTCTTTTAGATAATTTAGTCATCATATACTTTCTGCCTTATTGATTTGGTTGTATGAAGATGAATAAATAAGGAGATTTTTCGTCCAAAATTGTGAAAATGGAAAGTCCAAAAGAACGAAGGGAACGGAAGTGATAGAGGCTCAGGTGTAAGGTGACGAAGGGAAAGAAATGGTATTTTCCCATTTTAGCAAAAATAAAGTGAGATCCTCTGTCTCTCTTTTCCCAAAAAAAAGTTTAAATAATAATTATCATAGCTTAAGAGTTGGACAACAACCTTTTCCCTTTTCTTGCTTTCGCCGATACTGTCCTTGGATTTTTGTAGTCCCTGCGTTGCGGTTGTTATCTCAAGTCTAAAGGGTGTAGGTCTTTATTTGGTTATCAAGAAGAAGGGAGCTCATGGGGTGTAAGGGTTTTAATTTGGTGTATATGGTATTGGGCTCAAAATCTTGTGGGCCACTCCGAATTAGGCCAAATTTTGGACAAGAAAAGTTTAACAAGCCCAATGTTTTTCCATATTAATATAAAAATATAAAACTAATCCTAATTAATTAAAATAAACAATACTATATTGTTAAACTATTTTGATATTTTTCAAATTTCATATTAAAAGATAAACATGGAATTAGATTAAAATTATTGTAAAATTAAAATAATATTACTATCCAAAATACTAATATCCTTGAAAATAAAGTGTAACTATATTTTTGAATTTTATGTAAGGTAGATAAACTAAAAGTAATAAAATAAAATATCAGTAATCTAAATAAAAGAAAATATTTTTGTAATTTTTATTTTTGTGACAAAATAAAGTAAAATAGTTAAAACTAGGTAAAATAACGATATTAGGTCTAAACTAAATATCTAAAGGCTAAAATATGTAAAATCTTGGGGAGGGTGAAAAATCTCATGTCTACAGCTGCCCCTCTTTGACTGGAAATACAAAGTATTTTCAGACAAAGAACGACTAGACAGGTTTTTTGACCTGACCCTTATTTAGGGAGACTAAAAACTAAGAGGAAGGAGAATGTGATCGAGCTCTGGTATTTGAGCTGCCTACATATCCTTGGCTATAAAAGAATCAGGCCACGTGTAGTTTAGAAGTAGGAACAGTAATGGAGTGTACCGAGGTGGAGAGCCGATTGAGGTGCCGTTGGGATTCCGGTCCGCATTCCTGTTATTACATCAAAATCAAAAATGAAAAAGATTAACTAAGCCTGTCAACTATGAGTTACAAGATTCCTATCTATAAGTCTTTTGAAGTTTGATCTTGAGTCTTGAATGGTTCTTCATACAGACTTTAGATTTGAACCTTGACGCTTGCTAGTTGCAGGTGCTAGTTCATTCTTCTTCATCTTTTCGGATCAAAACCAGACACACCATGCTTGTGCATTAGTCATGTCTTGAGCAATCCACCTCTTGTCTCAGCTTCTACATTTGGATTTACTTCTTTTTTTTCTCTTTCTTTTATTCTGGATTGAGATTACTTTTGTTGATCATCTCGGACCGTTGACTCGCATTCTTGCCGCGAGCTTCTGCTACTTTTAACTTGAATTGAATTCTGAAATGACTTCCCTCGTTCTTTAGGTGGGCGTCTGCTACTGACTTGAAATTTGAAGTGACTCTGAAAAGAACTTGAAATGGATTCCCTCGTTTTCCAGGTGGGCGCCTGCGATCAAAACAACAAAACAAACAAAATTTTCTGCCCCAGTTTGCACTAGGAAGATTTGTGAGTTGTTAGCAAAATTATAAATCACCTATGCTATTGATGCAATGATGAGAGTAAAACTAAAGACTCGACTAGGATGTGTGCCTCCTGTGAATAAAACCAAGAAACTTTGACTAGCAAATGCGTTTGCTAATAATAAAACCTGAATGACACAAACTAAGAAGTGCATCTCCTAGGGGTGAAACTTGAATGAACCAAAACTAGGAAGTGCGTCTCATAGGGGTAAACCTTGAATGACTCAAATTAGGAAGTGCGTCTCCTAGGGGTAAAATCTCAATTTAGGAAGCGCGTCTCCTAAATCAAAAATATCACCTAAAAGGCCCAAACTAGGAAGTGTGTCTCCTAGGGGTAAAACTTAAATGACTCAAACTAGGGTGTCTCCTAGGGGTAAACTTAAATGACCCAAAACTAGGAAGTGCGTCTCCTAGGGATGAAACTCAATGACTCAAACTAGGAAGTGCGTCTCCTAGGAATGAACTTAAATAACCCAAACTAGGAAGTGCGTCTCCTAACAAGTATAATCTGAAAGACCCAGACTAGGAAGTGTGTCTCCTAATGGGTAAAACTTCAATGACTCCAACTAGGACATGCGTCTCTTAGGGATGAATTTAAATGACCAGCATTAGGAAGTGTGTTTCCTAAAATAAAAATATAACTTGAAATACCCAGAATAGGAAGTGCATCTCCTAAGGGTAAAATTTCAATGACTCAAGCTAGGAGGTGCGTCTACTAAAAAATAAAAATATAGCTTGAAATACTCAGACTAGGAAGTGCTTCTCCTAGGGGTGATGTGTGATCTTCTCAATAGCCTTTGCGCAAGCAGAATTGGGGCGTTACACCTGAAAAATTCAAGCTTTGTTATGAACATACCTTCATCCCTGTTTTAGACAAAGAAAACTTGTGAGTTTAAAACATGGTGGTTAGTTTGTGGCCTTGACTTTGAGGGCGATTGCTCCTTCGGTTCCCATGATAACTTTGCTTTCAACTTGAATACCTTGCTTGTTTATTGACTAACTATTTTCTCTATTTCCCTTATCACAGAAAACACCTCCACTCCATTCGATCCCAATATCCTCTATCTGTTGCATTTTGCTCATGAATTGACATTTACCGAACCTTTGAATTTCACATGAATCCCAAAGCATGTTAATTGTTATCAACTCAGTGCACATACTGTTCTTTCCTGACTTATGCCATTTTGATGTGCTAGCCAGAATCCGCTTTGTGCAATTAGAAAGCTAGTAGTAGATTTTGAAGTCATTTCTTTACTTGTTCTGACAAAACAGACTCCAGAAGGGACTCAAACAAAACAAGAGAAACAAAATAATGGACAATGGAAAGATGATACCTAACAAGAAAATTACAAAGTAGAAACTTATCAGATGCGGATACCAACTCTAATGACCATGACATGCACCTTTGGATTAGTTGGCCTAATCTCTCAAGCAAGTTTAATATTCAACTCTTGTTGTACCTCTTCGCTGTGAAACTAGGCTTCAAGGCTTCAATTGTCTCATCTGATCCACAATCCTCAGTCGACTTGTAGTGCCCTGAAGGTTTTTCACCATCAAGTCTCTCTCATTTTGCTCTTTTTCTCAACTCACCATCGCCTTACGGTGCCCATGAGGGTTTTCACCGATAAGACTCTCTTATTTTATCATTTCTCTCTTTGTGCTGAGAACAAGGTATTACCCATGATACAAGAAGATCATACTTTGACCACGCACTTGATTTGACATCCTCAAAGATTGGTCGGAAGGTCTTTCTTTGGATCATAATGTAGGCTTTTGGACAAGGCTAGAAAGAAAGGGTGGCATGAAGGCTCAAAATAATTTAATATGAAAATGGTTCAAAATTTCAACTTTTGGAATCAGATCTTTTGCAAAACCAAAACTTCTGCCCCAGTTTCTTGGAGCTTGGGGATTTTCTGGATTTTTTTTGATGGGATTTCTAGGAAATTTTGCCCCACTCTCGACTTCGGGGGATTATGAAATATTTTATTTGGTGTGACCGAACCGTAAGGCTGCCTACGTATCTTATGGTGATAAGAATCAGGTCGAACGTAGTTCAAAAGACAAAGTTGTTGTTTTTTTTCTTGTTTTCCTTTTCTTTTTTTTTTTCTTTTCTCCTTTTTTCTTTTTTTTTTCTTTTTCTATTTTCCTTTTTTTCTTCTTTTTCTCTTTTTCTTTTCATTTTCTAGTTCCTAACTCTATTTCTGATTCCAAAAGAGGGGTTTAAAACAAAAAATTACCGCTCAAAATCGGTAGCAGAGGATAAAAGTGTTTGGGTAGCAGAATAAAATGCCTTCGTCATACCAAACTTAAAAATGCTAAGTACAAACATGCAATTGAAGATAAGTAAACAAATCACACACAGTATCTATTGATGACATCAACACAAACAAAAAGTGCTAATGGGCAATACCTTTGTCCCAATGAATGACCCTTGCCAGTTCGAAGCAGACTTGACTCAACCTTATCTTGATGTGGAAGAATGCATTTCAGCACTGACTGATTTACCTCATACTGCTTGACAGACATTTCCTTATTGTATGCTCTTATCAACCTCTTGATTTCCCAAACTTACTGCCTCAGTTTCACTTAATTCAAAGTTTAGGTCATCTCAGAATGCGTGAATCTTTAATTGTTTCCTCAAATGCATCATTTTATCATATTCAAAACTGTGTCATTGCTTCGTGATTAGACTAACTTTCAAGATCAGGCTGAGAATTATGTGTGCATGTCATGTCACTAGAGTCGGCATGAAAAGAACTATAAAAAGAAAAATGACCTAAACAAAAACTGACTAGAATTAACAGAAAATATGAGATTGCATTAGACAGATGATGAAAAGGGTTTGAACAAGACAAGCAAAATATACATGGGTTACAACCTTGGAACAATCCTAAATAACAGTAGACGAGTTACTACAACTAAACAAACTAGACAAAATGAGAAGAAGAAGAGTTTGATCCACAAGACAATATCCGGATTACAACCCTAAAATAACTCGGACAAACAGAAATGACAACAAAATAAACCACCAAAACTCCTCCCTAGCTAGCCAAGAAAGGAGTGTCTTTCCAATTACAAAGCTTGACATCTTAGCCACTAGTTTGCATATCAAAATTACTGGGACCTCACCAATTTCAATATCATTAACTTCATTCAGCAAGTTCCCAAGAGGATTCTCATACTCCCTGTCACCACGCATCTTCCCCACAAAGTATGCATCATTATGTGCAGGTAAAGGATTTTGCATGATATTCTGGGTGTCACTGTCCTGGACCACAATTATCCCTTCTTGAATAATTCTTTCTATCTCCCTTTTCAAAGCACGACAATCTTCAATGATATGCCCTTGGACATTAGAGTGGTACATGCACTGTACAGTAGGATCGAACCTTTTGCATATGGGTCCAGAGTATAGCCAAGGAGCGGCTCAATCAGGCCCGACTGTTTTAACTTTTCAAACAAGCTTATGTAGGATTCTCTGATTGGCGTAAAACTATTTCTTTGCCTTTATTCCCCTCTTTCCTAGGGTTGTTGGGTGCTCGACAATGTTATGAAGGCGAAAAAGTATTATGCGGTGTTGGTGATCGCCATAAGGAGTGACCTAGTGGTTGAACAAATGACTAGACGTTGTTCGGAGGATAGTACTAATGTGGATTATATGGAGCTCGGGGATAGGTTTGGGTTTGGGGTCAGGGTCGAGGATGAGTATATTGGTGAGGCGGATCCATTGGGCTATGTCGCGATCCTGATACAGCCATGGCAATATCATCATGTTTCTTCTTAATTGCCTGTGTTGTGGCTTTTAAGGCAGAATAGCTCATGATCTTGCTTGACTTCAGTCCCTCTTCCACCATTTCTCTCATCTTTACCACATCATTGAAAGGCTTACCAAGGGCTGAGATCAAATGGCCGAAGTAACTAGGCTCCAGGGCTTGAAGAAAGTATTCAACCATCTCATCTTCTTCCATCGGAGGATTGACCCGTGCAGCTTGCTCCCTCCATTGGAAACCATATTCTCTAAAGCTTTTACTGGTCTTCTTTTCTACCTTGGTTAGGGACAGGTGATCCGCGACAATGTCTATGTTGTACTGAAAATGCCGAGCAAAGGCTTGAGCCAAATCATCCCATGTGTACCACATGTTGGCATCCTAGCAGGTGTACCATTCTAGAGCTGCCCCACTCAGACTATGGCTGAAGTACGCCATTAGTAATTCGTCTTTTCCCCTGGCGCCTCTCATTTTACTGCAGTAATCTCTCAGATGAGCTACAGGATCCCAATGTCCGTCATACAAGTCAAACTTGGGCATCTTGAACTCGGCAGGCAATTGAACATTAGGGAACAAACGCAAATCCTTATAAGCCACACTCACCTGGCTTCTTAACCCTTGCATGTTTCTCAATGATTGCTCCAGGCTCTTTACCTTCCTAAATATCTCCTCTTGCTCCACGTTCTTGGTTGATTTCTCAGTTTCAGCATGAGGTTCAAAATGGGAAGTGTAGGAGTAAGGAATTTGGGACTTTGAAGGTGGGTTCCGAGGCATAGTATTGGGTATCTGGAGCTGGGAATGTGGTTGTTTTGGATGGTGGAGAATGGAAAGTTTGGGAGGAAGTGCTAGGGTAATTATGGTAAGGGGTAAAGCCCGGTGTATGTTGAGGAGAAAGGTCAACGGTAATGGGCATCTAGGCTTGGGACAGCGGTGGAGTGGTTTTCTGTATAGTTGGTAGGGAATGAAGGTGGAGTATGCCCCCCGATCCAAGATTGATACATTTCTTTCATCTACTGTTTCAACCTTTGGACCTCTTCTTTCAATTCAGACTTCGACTCCACAAACTCCCTCGAGGGGTTAACAACTCCTGTGTTCAAGTCTTTGCTAGCCATGCCTACCTTGCTCTTTGACCTTGTGTTATACAGATGACTCGCCAAAGTGCCACAAACTAACCACCTTCTGTTATGATAATAATGAAAGTAACAAAGGGGAGCCAAACAAAGCCAGGAGGTTAGCGTTAGAACATTTATCAGATAGAAATATCACATTACGTGCAATGCCTAGCTATAATTAACGGTTCTAGAATGGCTTCGAGGGTCAAAATATCATTTGGCATCATCCCAATTTCACTCTTCTTGCCCCATTTCCTTTTTCATCTTCCTTTCTAACACTGCTTGGTTTTTCATTTCTTTTCTCCTCTTTTTTTTCTGATTATCGCTCTTTTCTTTCCTCCCATTTCTCATGTCCCGCAATTTCATTCTCTTTTTTTTTTTACTTTTCTATTCCGTCTTCTTGTTTTTTTGAAAAATTATTTGATCGAACCCTATGTAGGTTGCTACGTGTCATGTCCCTCATGAATCAGATCAAGCGTAGTTCAGGAAAAGTAATTAACAAAATAAACTAAAATAAATCTTTTTGGATTTTTCATTTATAAATTTTTTTGGTTTTTCAAATACAAAACAGATAGTACGATAATGAGAGACTCAACAAACTAAATTACACTACGACAACTCTTAAACCACCTAAAAGACTCAAAACAGGCTCAAAATACAAAAAGTCTCCTCAAGTAGCTCGTGAATGCAATTGTCATGGGGTATCTGTTATGCTTAAGCTCTAGCAAATTTATCCATACCTGAATGGGAAAAATAAGATCAAATAGTGTTAGTGACTCAAGACACATGTGATGCCACGAAGGTTAAGGATTATATGGATTCAAACTCCCAATAATCAAGGCATGATTAAGGCTATTTTTGCAAATTTACCTACGTTGCCAAAATGTGGATATTAGCGCAAACTCAACAAAGGTGACCTCTAATGCATGAAAAATACTCCATAAGGATTATATGGATTCAAACTCCCAATAATCATGGCCCAAAATTAATTTGCAGAAATGACCCATTTTGCAAAAACGGCCGATATGGCCAGAAGTGGCTAAAGAAGCAAACTCAATAAGGAAGGACCTTAAAGTAATATGACACCTAGCTGTGGACTTAAGATCCTAAGACATGGGTAATTAAACCACTTTTGCGAAAATACCCCCATTTTGCAAGAATGGCCGATGTGGCCAAAAGTGGCTAGACATGCAAGATTTGACTAAGACCCCGTGAAGCCAAGAACCTAAGACTCACTAGGAAGATCGGACCCTATGTGGGTTGCCTACGTATCATGTCCCGAAAGACGAGAATCAGGTTCGTGTAGTTCGGGATGATTGGAAATGGGAGAAAGCTTAAAAAATGACACTAATTTGGAAAAATATATTTTTTTTGTCTTTTTGAAAAATGATGGAAAATGTAAAATCTTTTTGGATTTTCTTTTTTTTTTTTTTGAATTTTTGGAAAATAATGGAAAGGTATAAAATCTTTTTGGATTTTCTTTTTCTTTCTTTTTTTTGATTTTTTGGAAAATAATGGGAAAGTGCAAAATCTTTTTTTTTTTTTGAATTTTTCATTTTCAATTTTTTTTTGAAAACGTTGTGAAAGAAAAATATAACTAGGACCTACTTGCTTCATTTTTCACCCTTCTTTCCCAAGCATCAGCCCGCCAAATGACCTTTTTACCCTTAAAGATGCAACATGTATCACATAGGAATGATTGAATGTCTTTTTGGGCCACGGGCCCATTTTTGACAAAATTTGGATAGGCCTCCTATAAAGGGACACGGTACCTGGGACCGAGCCCTGCTAAGTCTAAATAACATGATGCAAATAAAAATGACCTAAAGGCTGACCTAAGTTTGGGGTTCACTAACAAGACAATTCGGGGAAGCGTATGGTCGATGCTGGCTACTCAACCTTTCCACCCACTCCATACGTCCGACGGACCCCCGCCTAAATTAAGGGTGACTCAACAAAGAGTTCGTGCACGCGACGCGTACTCCGAGACTTGTTGCAGAAAGAAGACCCATGGTTAAGCAAATGATGATAGTTTATGAAGCAGTAACACATTAAGAAAAACGATAAACAAATAACCAACAAAACAAGGAAATAAGACAAACAAAGGAAATAAACAAAGCAAATAAAGAAAACAAACACCTCAACCGAATATCCTAAAAGCCAACAGATCAAGTACCAGCTCGAACCTGCAATTCCCCAGCAGAGTCGCCAGAGATGTCACACACCCCCTTTTTTTACAAACTTCACTAAACCCTCTTAAATTAATAAAAAGATTTTGTAAAGTTCAAAAGGATTTTCCAATTAGAAAGTGACAAAAAGTTGTGTTCAAAAGGAAATAATTCAGAGTCGCCACCTGACATTTGATTTCGGTATGTCAGATCACCGTTTTTCTAAAAATAATTTTTTTCCTTTCGAAACACTTGAGACTCCAAAACTAAGTCTGCACCAAAGATTCAGGTACGGGGGTTCATTTGACTCGGGGAGAAGGTGTTAGGCACTCCCCAAGTCCCATAACTAGTACGGTTGCGTACTCAATCTAATTAGCTTTTAAAATATTCAAATTGAGGTAAAAATAAACACAGAAAAGGAAAATAAACACAAGAGAGGCTCGAGGTCGTCCCCACCTAAATGAAAGAAAATTAAAAGAAGAAAAATTAAAGTTTTGAATTATCCTACGTTATTTCTTCGACGATGTTCACCACAGCCTCCAATTACATTCACTTCAGGGCATACCCCTAAAATAAAATATATACAAATCCCTCGGGGCATTCCCCGGATAAGTTTAACTAAGGAACGACCTCTCGCCTCAAAACTAACAAAAATCCTAAAGTTTGCCTACCTAGGTGATGATGGCCTAGCATGCTCCCAAGGGGTAAATTAATAAACGTAAAGAAAGCAATAACAGGAATCAATCTGAGCTAAAACCATTTTAATTGCTAGTTATCAACAATCTGTCTTAAGCATCCCCGAATCATTTTTTAAAACCTTTAAGTCCCGAACTCCACGACCCAATTCAAGCAAAATCTTTCATATTTTCATTCTCAAATGTATAGAACATATTATAACGTAATTCAATGAAGCTAACCAAGATCAAAATCATAACACATTAATTCAACAATCTAGAGAGCAAACTAAACAAAGTAACAGTAAAGCTAACCAAGAATTAAAATGCAGGCTCGAACTCACGGGAACACAAAGTGTATCAATGGACTAATAAACGGGATAAAAGAGATGAACCTGAATTAATATAATTTTGAGCCATCCATGGACTGAATAATGCAGCTACGAATGGGGTTCAAAATAGCAAATCCAAATCGAACAAAACCGACGGACCGCACCTTGGGCGACAACTCCAACAATCGTGCGCCCGTTTTAACTCCAACCCATTTCGGAATCCAAGACCAAAAGAACAACTTGAAATTTGATTATGTATTTCGAGTTTGAAATCAAAACTTTATTGCTGAAAATTTCAAATATTTACAATGAAGAAGAGCTCCAAAATTGCAAACCGAACGCGATCTACGAACGAGAACCTCGCCGAACCCGGAAACCTCATTGTCCGATCAAAATCACACCATTTCCTTCACCCATTTGCCAGTATCTTTCTTTTAGATAATTTAATCATCATCTACTTTCTGCCTTATTGATTTGGTTGTACGAAGATGAAGAAACAAGGAGATTTTTCGTCCAAAATTGTGAAAATGGAAAGTCCAAAAGAACGAAGGGAACGGAAGTCATGGAGGCTCAGGTGTAAGGTGACGAAGGGAAAGAAATGGGATTTTCCCTTTTTAGCAAAAATAAAGTGAGATCCTCTGTCTCTCTTTTCCCAAAAAAAGTTTAAATAATAATTATCATAGCTTTAGTGTTGGACAGAAACCTTTTTTCCTTTTCTTGCTTTCGCCGATACTGTCCTTGGATTTTTGTAGTCCGTGCGTTGCGGCTGTTATCTCAAGTCTAAAGGGTGTAGGTCTTTTTTGGTTATCAAGAAGAAGGGAGCTCATGGGGTGTAAGGGTTTTAATTTGGTGTATATGGTATTGGGCTCAAAATCTTGTGGGCCATTCCGAATTGGGCCAAATTTTGGATAAGAAAAGCTTAACAAGCCCAATATTTTTCCATATTATTATAAAATATAAAACTAATCCTAATTAATTAAAATAAACAATACTATATTGTTAAACTATTTTGATATTTTTCAAATTTCATACTAAAAGATAAACATGGAATTAGATTAAAATTATTGTAAAATTAAAATAATATTACTATCCAAAACACTAATATCCTTGAAAATAAAGTGTAACTATTTTTTTGTATTTTTGAATTTTATGTAAGGTAGATAAATTAAAAGTAACAAAATAAAATATCAATAACCTAAATAAAAGAAAATATTTTTGTTATTTTTATTTTTGTGACAAAATAAAGTAAAATAGTTTAAACTAGGTAAAATAACGATATTAGGCCTAAACTAAATATCTAAAGGCTAAAATATGTAAAATCTTGGGGAGGGTCAAAAATCACATGTCTACAATCTAGTGTGTGCGTCACCTCAAAGTAGCACAACGTTGTGAAATTCGAGGTTTCATACCCTCAAAACAGACATTTACAATCATTACTTACCTCAATCCGGTCCAAACTCTAGCTCGCGATGCCTTTGCCTCTCGACTCGGCCTCTGGATGCTCCAAATTTAGCCAAAAATAGATTTATACCATCAAAATATGCTAAGGAAACAAAGCCCACTCGAAAATACCAATTTACATAAAAAATTCCGAAATTGGCCAAACCCGACCCCCCGGCCCACATCTCGGAATCTGATAGAAATCTCATCAATAGAATCCTTATCCTCTCACGAGTTCGTACATACTTAGAACATCAAAATCAGACCTCAAATGACCCCTCAAATCCCCAAAAGAAATTCTCAAACTTTTCCTCCATTTTTCCGCAATTGCCACTCTAATTTCTCAAATTAAATGATGAAACTCAAGACTAAATCATGGAATTAAACCAAATATGAGTGAAGAATACTTATCCCAATTTTGCTCCACTGAAACTCTCCTCAAATTTCACCTTCTCCCGAGCTCTCTAATGGTTTTTATGATATTGGACTTAAACCCTCGATTTTGAACTTAAACATTCTGCCCAGATATTTTCTTCATCGCGAACGCAGCAGCTCCCTCGCGTCTGCGAAGAACAAAGCTTTACTGATCAAAATTCCTTCTACGCGGACGCGAGATTCCTCTCGCGAACGCGATGCACAACTGACTCACCTCTTCGCGAACACGACCTCTACTACGCGAACGCGTAGAGCAATGCCTTGGGGTCCCAGCTATTCCACTTCCTCTTCGCGATCGCGGCAAAACTCTCGTGAACGCAATGACTACTGACCTCAGCCCTTCACGAACACGGGACCACCTTTGCGAATGTGAAGGCCAACTCCATTGCCTCATATCCTAACCCTTCGCGAACGCGGGACATCTATCGCGGATGCGAAGGTCAAAAACCTGCAGCACCAACAGCAGTTTTTCTGCAATTTCCTCTAACATGAAATGATCCGTTCAACCACCCAAAACTCGTCCGAGACCCTCGAGTCCTCAACCTAAAATGCCAAAATATCTCATAACCTCATTCAAACTTGTTCCAACTTTCAGAATGCTCAAAACAATATCAAAACACCAAAATTACATCGGATTCAAGCCTAAGAATTCTAAAAACTTCCAAATTCCGCTTTCGATCAAAAGGTCTATCAAACCTCGTTTGAAAGGCCTGAAAGTTTGCACACACGTCACAAACGACACCACGGACCTACACCAACTTCCGAGATTCCATTCCGACCCCTATATCAAAATCTCACCTATCAACCAGAAAACGCCAAAATTCCAATTTCGTCAATTCAAGCATAAACCTTCCACGAACCTCCAAAATACATTCCGATCACGCCCCTAAGTCCCAAATCACCTAACAGAGCTAACCAAATCATAAAATTTTTAATTTGAGATCATATACTAACAAGTCAAAACTTGGTCAAACCTGCTTCAAACTGAGAACTGTTCTTCCAAATTCATTCTAATTACCTTGAAAACCAAAACCGACGATTTACAGAAGTCATAATACATCATACGGGGCTAGTCATGCCCGAGAACTGGCGAGCGAAGTGCAAAAACTCAAAACGACCGGTCGGGTCGTTACATTTATATTCGAAGGATCTGACACGAGTGCAGCAAACATCATTGAAAGTTCGTGCAACATGGTTCACAGTAGTTGATTTTCATGAACATTGTCGATTAATTATAGTTGACTTCATAGAATGGGATAACATCTTCATTTAAGGAAATATAAAACTATTCCATATTAATTGGTGTTAATATACTATGAACCATGTCGGGTATATAGGGATTTCATACATTTTGATAGAGATAATAGATTGCTTAGTAAAAGAAAGATGATATAAGAATGGCTTAAATGGCATTTGCAATCATGTCACCATGTTAATTCTATATAAACGAGAGAAAGATCAAGTTGACTTTACAGAATGGCATCTCCAATTGTGTTGGTATATTATGAACCATGTTTGTTAAATAGCACTTCACGTTGCCTAATTTTGATGGATATTGGAGATAAGACGGTTTTGGATTGATTTTAAAGTTGGTCAAACAAACTTTATTACTACCTCTGTTTCAGTTTACGTGAACCTATTTCCTTTTTGGTCCGTTCCAAAAAGAATGAACCCTTTCTAAATTTGGTAACAATTTAGCTTAAAGTTATAACTTTACCCTTAATGAGAAGCTTTTATAACCACACAAATACTCTGGGCCCCATTTGAACTTGTTTAGAACCACAAATTCCAAAAAAATTCATCTTTTACTTAAACTATGTGCTCAGTCAAACATGTTCACATAAATTGGAACGGAGGGAGTATATATATATATATATATATTAAGGAGCACCAAAAAGTTTTGTCATGGCACCTCTCAGAAATTAAGTGTCACGAACCAAAATCCATTAGTCGTGATGGCATCTAACCCAACCCGCTAGGTAAGTCAACTAATAACTAACCAATTTTAATCATATTAATAAGACAATTAAACAGAAGATATTATTTGAATTTTACACATTTTTCAATGATTGATAGTACAAATCATGAGCTTCTAAGAATAGAGTTTACGAAGCTGGTACCAAGTAAATACATCATCTATTTGAAAAGTACATAAACAGAGTTCTATGAATCTAAGGGTACCATGAACAAGAGGCAGCTATAGTAGGAACGCAGGTACATCTTCAAATCCAGCTCCCCTCGAACACCGCAACATTAACAGTTAACATATACACGCAAGGTGCAGAAGTGTAGTATAAGTACAACCGACCTCATGTACTCAATAAGTAACAAACCTAACCTTAGGTTGAAAGTAGTGACGAGTTTGAACATGTCGGGTCCAACACCAGTAGCCAACAACAATTCATAACCACACACAACGTATAAACAAGGAAATAACTCAGAGATAAAATGCTCAGCTTTTTCAGAGTTTTTCTGAAAATAGTTTTACTTTTCAAGAGTATCAGTGAAAGCCCAAATCCTTTACCGAAATCGTCGAAAAATATACGATAGTTTGAAAACTGTAAAAAATTCCAAAATCCTTTCCACAATAATCCAGGGGTTGTGATAGAAGGAGTTGTGGCACTTTTGGAAGAGGGAATCAGACTTGGCTGTCACTGTTCTAAATAAAATATTTTATTTTCTTGTCAATGACATGTATCTCAGAGATGAATCATGTACAAATACTCTGAGAGTACTCAATTTTGCTGTCTCACACTTTTCACTCATCATGCTCAACTACTTAGTATTGTATATGGCCCATACGACCCAGGGAAGATCCATCCTGGAATATATACGTCACTGACCATCAGCCACTCACTACCGAGGAAGGCCAATCCGGATCCATGGAGAAGATAAAGATCAAATCCTTAATAAAAATCCAAAATCCTCCAAAAGTCACACCCCATCCCACGCCTCAGAACCCGACAAAACTCATAAAATCCAACAACCCAATCGATTACGATTTCAACCATACTAGTTTCACTCAATTCTAACTCCAAATCGTTGTTCAAAACTTAAAAAATCATATTATGAAATATTAGGCCAAAACCCCCAATTTCGTCTTTAAAATTCATCAACCAAAAACTAAAATCGAAGATAGATTCAAGGAATATAGCTAAAACCGAGTAGAGAACACTTACCCAAATTCATATGGTGAAAATTGCTCCAAAAATTGCCTCAATCCGAGTTTGGAAATATTAAAATGAAGCTAAAATTGCGAACCCACCCTTGTATTTATCATTCTGCCCAGCACTTTCGCATCAGCGTCCCATTAGCCGCTTATGCGGACTCCACAAGCCAACTGACCCACCGCACCTGTGAATCAACAACCGTTTATGCACAACCGCATGTGTGAAACCAAACATACTTCTGCGCTAAATCTCGCTTCTGCGCCCAAGATCTTCTCTTCTGCAGGGCCGCAGGTGCGCCCCTATTCCCGCTTCTGCGATCCATTCCAACCAAGCCTTCCTTTGCATCTGTGATCAAGTGTCCGCATTTGCGGACTGCGTGCATTCTTCCGCAGATGCGGAAACACCAGAACCAGCAGCCTTCAGCAATGCACTATGAAACGAAAATGATCTGAACCTTGTCCGAAACTCACACGAGCCTCTCGGGACCCGTCCGAATATCCCAACAAGTTCCATAACATAATACGAACCTACTCGAGGCCTCAAAACACATATAACAACATCGAAACGACGAATCACAACTCAATTCAAAATCAATGAAGTTTGAAACTTCAAACTTCCACAACCGATGCCGAAACCTATCAAATCACGTCCGATTGACCTTAAAATTTGCACACAAGTCACATTTGACATTACAGACCTGCTTCAACTTTGACAATCGGAATCCGAACCCAATATCATAAATTCCACTCCCGTTCAAACTTTCGAAAATTTTAACTTTCGTCATTTTAAGCCAATTTCTACTGCAGAAATCCAAATCACATTCCAGATGCGCTCCTAAGTCCAAAATCATCCAAGGGAGCTAACGGAACCATCAGAAATCTAATCCGAGGTCAAATACTAAGAAGTCAAACTTGGTCAAACCTTTCAAATTTAAAGCTTCTAGCTGAGAATCATTCTTTCAAATCAATTCCGAATAACCTGAAAACCAAAACCGGCGATTCACATAAGTCATAATACTTCATACGAAGCTACTCATGTCCTCAATAACCAAGCGAAGTGCAAATGCTCAAAACGACCGGTCGGGTTGTTACATTAGAATTCTTATTTATCTATTTTCTTGAATTTTTACATTTTTTCTTTATTAAGTACTCTATTAAAATCTGAAAAGTCACTTCTAAAGGTCACCTAACAGTAGTTTGAAAATTTAATCTGAGATAGGAATAGTCACAATTGCAGATATAATTGCTCCTAAAAGCTAATTCGCTATTTTGTAGTTTTTTTCCTCACACAACCATTATTCTTTTCTTGCTTTTACAAATTCCAAGTAACTAAAGAAGTTGGAAACTGTTTGCTTCCCTAATCAGTAGTATATATTATTCTTCTCATCTTCAGATGAAAATTCTGACAGATTGGCGAAAACGACATGTGCTTGGCTAATCAACTATTCTTAGACTCCTGAGTAAGTTACTCTAACCTCAAATTAGTACTTATCGTTTAGTGTTAATTTAATATTATTGGTGTACTGCCATACAAAAATATAAAATCGTTGAACCATTTACGAAATAAAAGGTTAAACAACCCACATTTTTGTGTGTGTTTGATCTGTCAGATAACTTTAACAGAAATAGGTGATGTTGGCTTTTTAAACTTTTCTTTCCTCGACAAAGAATGTTATATTTGTTCGTTGAGAAACTAAAACTGCAAATGTAAACGGAAGTGTATTTGCTTAGAATAAAATTACAGTATTTTTTAAGAACTGAAAAACTTGTTACTTTCAGTTTTGGATAAGAACTAAAGAGTTTTCTTTTTCTATTTCTAAAGAATTGAACTTGAGAATTAAACCCAGAGGGATAATAATGGTGGATTACTATTTTAGTAGAGATATGTTAGTGGGAGTGCATTTGTTTGTGATACATGCTTATTCCTTATCTTTGATATGAAATTGTTTGTTTTGTGGTCACTTTTTTACGTTTTACAAGTTAACCGGATAACCCTCGACCATAATATATTTGGTAGTTTATCTATATCTTACTGAAAATATTTTTCAAGTTACAACATTATGTAATTATTCTCTAACTGAAATTCATTTTCATAAGTTTGGTGATAGTAATTCCAAAATTTTATGTAAATTGAACATTAATATTACTATAACTTTTGGTGTATGATCTATTATGAAATTTTTATTTCTAATGAGCCTAAGTCCTCGACCCTAAATATTCTCGTGCATTAGGTTTTATAACTTTACTAGCATTATTTTGCATTGCTTCAATGCGGCCAGATAACTTTTTTTTTTTTTACTCTGATTAAATGTCTGTCGCGAATATAGTTATTTTTTCTAGATCAATCTCATTCTCTAAACCTAAGTGTCATTGGTGATTCGATAATAAAGTGTACTATCGCATTATACTCTACATGCTTAACATGATAATTTAAAGTTGTTTAGACCATTAATCATAAGCTTCTTCGATAGTAAAGTGTACCATCGCGCTCACTGGGGGTGTGCAGACTCCTGGAGGGGCCCTTTATGGCCCAAGCGCAATATCAAGCCATCTCGTGACATCATCACTAGGCTCTCGGTCTTATATAAACAAGTCACCTCGTGGCGTATAAATCTCAGGCCCTCGGCCTCATAATCATAATCAGATGTTTTCTCACAACATAGGCCTTCAACCTTACTCAGTCAGAATTCTCACAAGTCACTCGGGCAACAATAAAACATGATGCTCAACTCAAAATATCATTTAAAACATCATTTTAAGTGTTAAAGCAGAGTAAACATGGTTGAGTTATGAAAACAGTAGAATACAGCATGACTAAGTACAAGTATAAAGTCAAAACAGTGAGAAAATATCAGTAAAAATTCCCTAAGTGTCCAAATAGTTGGCACGAGACCCAAATATGGCATTCAGCCCAAAACATGATGATAGCAAATAGTTTTAAATCAAATACGCTATAAAACAGTCATTCGGGATGGGCTAAGTCACGATCCCCAACTGTGCACGACCCCACGCTCGTTATCTAGCGTGTGTGTCACCTCAATATAGCACCACGATGTGCAATCCGAGGTTTCATACTCTCAGGACAATATTTATAATTATTACTCACCTCAAACCGGTCCAAACTCAAGCCCGCAACGCCTTTGCCCCTCGAATCGGCCTCCACTCGCGTCAAATCTATCCAAAATCACAATCACAACGTCAAAATATGCTAAGGGAATGAAGCCTATGCGAAAATAATCAATTTACAACATAAATCCCGAAATTACCAAAACTCAACCCCCAGGCCCACGCTCGGAATTCGATAAAATTCACGTCAGTAGATTCCTTATCTCCCCACGAGTTGATACATATCAAGAGTCCCAAAATCCGACCACAAATGGTCCTTCAAATCCTCAAGTCTAGGTCTCCAATACCAAGCCCTAGTTTCCCCAAATTTTT